>NW_020291613.1:0-491957 GCF_003184755.1 Aspergillus piperis CBS 112811 | reverse complement strand
GGGGGGGGGGGGGGGGGAAGTCCGATCGATCGCGACGACGGGATGTCAGGTCAAGTCAGCTTCCTCCAAGGCAAGCAAGGCAAGGCAAGAAAGTCCAGGGTTTAAGCCACTCGGAAAACGTGAGACAAAGTTGGGCCCGTGGCGATGAACTTGACGGCTCAGAGTTCCAATATTCCACCTGTGGCTGAGGCCGTGTGGAAATGTGGGAAAAAAAGATAAAAACGGGTGTGAACTCCCAGTACCAGGTTAAGTATAGGGTTTCACTATAGAAATAAGAAGAGAAAGAAAAATAGGGAGGTAGTAGTAATAGTAGAAGTTAGGAAGAGAAAAGAATAAACTCTGGTTCGTTCTGCATGTTATTATTTTTTCCTATTCAATCCATTCTGTTTTCTTACCGCCCGCGATAGTCACTCACTCACACTCACTCACATTCACGCTTCTTTCTCCTTCAGGCAAGCAGTCGCGGGTTCGGAATGTGATGGACTGACTGACTTAGTAACGGGATCAGGCAAAAAGTCAATCCGCACTGCTTTTCCTGTCCCCATAATTGATGGACTGATCTCTGGATCGACCATCGGGGCAACGACACGGCCGGGAAGAATGATGCAATCAAATCTATTCTCCCTCTTCAACTACTGTAACTAACTAGATAACTGATCTGACTGACTGACTGGACTGGGGCTTGTTCCGCACAGGGTCTCTGGTCCATCCATGGATGATCTGTTTCATCTTGCACGCACGGAGAATATTTGCCCAGAGGAACAACAAAAACAACCCCCAACATCAGTAACTCTTCAGCCCAGGCACGTAATTCGGGCCCAATCACCCGAGATTCTCTCGCCGGAGATGCGAGATAAACTACCGTTAAACTATAACGTTGTGTTCCCTGTCTTTCGGTCCTCTCTCCTACCATCTCTGCCGTGGTGTTGATGGAATTGGCCCGATTCTCCTTCCTCTTGTGCCGGCACTTCGGGTGTCCACTTCTTGACCGTTTCCTCTCACCCTGCGTCTGCCGATAATACTAAAAAAGAAAAATTCTGTTAACTAAAAAAAGGCAAAAAGGCACTAAACAGTTTGTTTCCATGGCTGCTGCTGGGATCCTCCCCCATCAAAAGTATTGACTCCCACTTGGCATCCGAGATCTATGATCCCCTTAAACCCACAGCCACAGTCCCCGTGAATGACGTCTACAAAAGGGTCGAGGTCCACCCTTCCTTCCCCTCCTCCTGTCGCCTGGATGAGGGGTTTGCTGGGGCGATTCTAGTGCCCCTTGCTTTTCAACCCACTTCCATGTCTGCACCACGCTGCTTGCAGGTCATGTGCCGTCGGATCATCCGTCCATGGCTGCCTTACTAGCTTGGAGTCCTGCGATTGGGGAGACATATGCACCTAGAGAGACACCTGAAGACCGCGAAAAGAAAATGGGAAAGGCAACAGCTGAACAACCCCGAATAACAAGGAAAAAAAGTGAACACATATCCGAGAAGTAGGGAGGACATACGGTACGGAAATCAGAAGCGAAGGGGCAAAAGCACACTACGATGAAGTATCGACATCAAGCGTGACGCCAGATGACAAATTGTGACTGCACCCTGCAGGATGGCGGACCGGTTTACTCGGATCTCTTCGAGATACGAGGAAGGGACAGCCACCCCATAAGCATTACGCCGTACAATCCAATGCATATCGGATGCAAGACGTACGTGCTCACTGTTTGGGCCAGCAGACCGGTGAAGAATGGTGACACTGCTCCCCCGCTACTGCCCATGGCACTGATAATGCTCAGACTAGATGTCTGCATTGAGCGCGGCAGTAGCTTGCTGAACACTACCGTGGCGCAAGGATACACTGGTCCCAGTAGTAGACCCACTACGGCTACGGCCACGGCGTCCCCGATGATGTTGGGAATGAGCCAAGTCATGAGCTGAAAGGCAACTGATCCGAGCACCAGTAGGATGACAGATAGCTTCTCCCCGACTAGGTGGGCGGGATGCGATAGGACAAACCGTCCAACGGTAATGCCAGCCCAAAACCCGGCACTAACGTAGCCAACCCGTGAGGGGTCCCCATGACGATAGTTAATAAGGAACGAGACCAGCCAGCCGGAAATGGAGACTTCCGCACCTTGGTAGGCGAAGATGAACAGAGCTCCAAGTAGAGTGGGTCGACTCTTCAGTGCTTGCTTCAGAAGGTGTGTTCTGGCCGGCTGGACTGGGCCAGGCGTTTGCTGAGAAGTGGTTCGATGGAGCGCCGTCAGTAATTGTGTTGGGGGTTCCTTCTCATATTTCCGGAACGCCCAAGCGGAGAACACCATGTTGATCAGCGACATGGCCAGGTTGATACTGTAGAAGTAGGACCATCGGACCCCATGAGATGCCAATGCCGTCGCCACAAGCGGGCCTATGATGCCGCCGATGCCATAAGCACCATGAAGAGCGCCCAGAGCTGCAGTGCCGTTCACAAGGTTCGCGCAAAAGACATTATTCAGGGCTAGGTTGACAGCCATGCCGAGGCCTAGTAGGAAAAAACTGGCCACAACGGCAGGGAATGGTGGCTTGCAGACGAGGATGACATAACCAGCGGTCGTCAAGCTTGTAGCCAAAGAATAGGTCTTTGACCGGCCGAGCTTTAGCTCCAGCATTTGGGTCAAAGGGGCAGCAAGAATGAACCCCACCGCATTTGTTACAAAGATCAGCGACACGATAGCATAACCGATATTGTAGTCTTTCTCCATGTAGGGGATGAGGGCTCCAGGAGCGCTGTCGTTCAGTCCCCCGGCGAAGTTCATCAAGCAAGCACTCAACAGCCGCCATTTAGTCATTGGCGGACTCTGTATTGCGGGAATGGAGTCCACAGCTTCCTCTCCCGGCGAAGTGGGATGGCTTTCCAATTCCCCGGGGCTTACCGGCGTCTGCAAACCCAGTGTCTGCTGAGAGGGTATATCGGCGGTCTGTTGACTGCGTTCTCGTCGGAGACCCTCTAGTTCATGGTCTGAGGGAGCATGAGGAATCCCTTGCTTATCCTTGCGCACCACCGCTGCAGGACTCGTGATTAGCGGCGGACTCTGGATGTCCACGAGAGTACCCAAGGCTGAGAACGACATCTTCAGCGGAGTATCCAGTCAGTAAAGAAATTCCTAAGAAAATGTAGTACGAAAACTGTGAGGATCCTAGGAAAGAGAAATCTTTCAGGGAGCTCTGGGGATCCCCGACGTGTCGAGATCATTATTAATATCCAAGAAAGTGAATTAGCTTCAGCGGAAAATCACCCCGCAAACCCCACCAGTAAGCAAAGATCAAAGAGATAGGATTCGGAAGCCAATCAGGCACATGCAAGTTTCACGATATGATACATCCACTTCAAGTGCCGGCAGAGGTGTCCAAAACACGAGGTCAAGTGGTCTAGATGCCAGGTTTTGCCCAGACATTGTGCAGGAGACCTGACTCGCAAGCAAGACCCTGCTTCGAGGAATTTCGTAATACACTGTGTAGCTGGCTTGAATATCACCTTTTCTTTCGAGCTTCCACTGAACATGAGCAAGGCACTAGGTATTTGAGGAAGAGATCTAGAAGGCGGGGGAAGGAAGAGGGAGAGAGAGAGCGAGACTGGCAAAGAAGCGGATGGGGACCCACACTCCCCACCGGGGATTTTCTACCGCCCGAATTTCATCTTTCGAGAAAATCCTCCGCAGTCGACGGTTTTCGCATTTTGCTCGCGCATTCTTCAGTCTCCATAATACTCAATCAACGTCAGAATTTCGTAACCTCCCACTGAACCACTCGTGTGTACTTTCGATATGGGTCCTCCTAGGCGCAAGGTTCTCGCTACGGCGGAAGAGACCATGTTCCCGCCGGATGAGCTGCCTCAGGGCCATCTGATCGCCCGGGCTATCAAGGCGACCGGAAACAACATCTACTCAGTGGAACTTCCCTCGAAGGAATCGGTTTTGGTGGAGCTCCCTGCCCGCTTCCGGTCGACCATCTGGATCAAGCGGGGTTCCTACGTGGTAATCGATGCCAATGCCCTCGAGGGCCGCGACAACAAGCTCAAGGGAGAGATTGTCAACATCGTCCGTGATGAGAAAGCGTGGCGCAAAGCCCCATTCTGGTGAGTGGATACTTCAATCGCAGTGCCTGGAGCTACTACTGATCCCTTTGCAGGCCAAAGGAATTCGCCAAGCAAGCTGTTGTTGTCGCGGACGACTCGGACGAGGAGGATGAATCCAATGTCGGCAAGATGCCTTCTTCAGATGAGTCGGATGCTTGATTGGAATCTTATTTGACCTTCAGGCGTCGGGGCCTTGTCGCATGGGCAATAGACTACTTAACAGAGCAATCCTGTTCACCGCTTCTCATTTATTCCTCGTGGGTACAAGACCGATTGCGATTATCGATGCACCTGTCACAGCCCGATCTCGATATTGGCTGGATGCCACTTCTATTGGATATGCTCTTTACCGCTAAGTTTCGAACGCATGTTATCAAAGGCGCTGGCGCTATTCGCAAGGACGCCGAAACTCTGGGCAGCAAGTGCGAGGACAACAACAACGGAACTGAGGTTGGTGCTGGGGAATACATTCCAAGCCCACTCTTGCATAGCCCAGATGAGGTACAGCAAGATGGGATGAAACCCTGCGCGCCAGAGGAGGAAGGGTGTCGCCCAGGAGAGATAGGCGAAGAATTGATAATGAAGGGACCTTGCGCATAACAAGCCAACTGCGAGAGACGATAGCATCACGGTCATGATGTAGGGCCTGGAGAGAGATACTGTGCGCTGTCGACCCGCAAGCAGATTCTGGATGATTACGGGCAAGCTAGATCCGGAGGGCCTTAACCAACCAGTGACGGCAAAGGCGCCCAGCAGCACGATATGGATGGCCAGCAATGCCAGGGAAAATTTCTTGGACAAGAATAGTTCTTCGCCGACAAACCTCCAATTGACTGTCCACTTGAACATGAACTGTCTGGTTAGCTCGAACGCCCGCGAGAGATATCCTGCGGGGTTGTTTTGTAGGAACGGTATAGCAAGTAAAACCTGTAGCTCAAGGTCAGACTAGTCTCCACGCAACTCGGCCTTGGCCAATTCTGCAGCCTCACGGGGACCTACCTGGATAAGCACGGCCAGAACCCCCAGTCTCACACTAGGTCCAAGCGACAGACTAAGCACCGTGACAACGGCAATAGCCGGAGCCAGCAGCAACAAGGTCATCTTAATCGCCACACCAGTAGACCACACTGCGACCGCAGCCGTCCACTTCCGATTCATGAATAGCAGAATGGCAACCCACATTGCCAACGCCGCCAAGCCATCATTGAACAGACGCAGGACATAAACGCTATGTAGTCTCTTGGAAAGGACCAGCAGCGGAAGTAAATACGGCGGAGCACCCGACTGTTTATAACAGCACAGCACAACCACCAGCGTGATCAAGTAGAGCACAGCAAATAGTATTTGACCGAAGAAAATATCGCGCCCCTCATCGGTGAGATGATAGAGGAACGTATAACTGTATACATGACCGGCCGGATAGACAAGGGGACCAGTGGATCCTTTGATGAGAGTGTAATCGCGTTCACCGGACAAATAGAGCGATATCTGTTGCATATATGTGGTCCAGTCAATCTCGGTATCTGCGAGTAACAGCAACGGGGCTAGGTTAGTGGCATTGCTTCAACTTGTCGCAAAACGGCGTGAACGGAGCTTAGCTTTAGCCTTACAGGGAACTTTCCAGATAATCAGCGCGCAGAGAAAAGCGTCGCCTAGGACCAGAAGCGGAGCCATCCATTTTGTGTGTCGGGGATTGAGACACAGATCGCGAATTAGGCGCATCCAGTCCATCTTGCGTGTGGTTGTTGATTCAGACTACATTCTTTCACAGTTGTAAATGTCGGGTGGCCTCTTCGTGCCGGAGAGCCAATGAGAGCTGCCCCGTTTGGGATTAGCGTTCGTGGACACACAAGTCCGCGCGGCCGCATGTCTGCAGAACAGGTGGGTTCGTTACCATAGAATTGAGGCGAATTGTACATCAATTGACAGTTGTATTTAATCGCGTATGCATAATCATATAGTAGACAGTAGTTGTAGGTACACTATCGATACAAAGATGGGTATATTGCTGCCATGGGTCAGATCTTGTGCCCGGCCGAAAATTTCCGAAGCCAACCTCCGTCGAAGCCAACACGACTGCTTCATGGCCTATTTCATGGTGTAATCCAAAACTCATTCACGCTGTACATGCTCAAGGCCAAGTTGAGCCTTAATTGAGTCCTTCCGCTTTCCTTTTGTCCGCTACCGACCCTCCCCAACCCGTTGTGACTGTGTCGTCGTCGATGTCGGCATATCTCCACTACTCGTAAAACCCAGCAATTCGCCCAGAATTCCTCGCGGCTTGGGAACTGGACACTCGTGGCCTGCCTTGGCCAATCTCTGTGCTTCTTCTTCTAATTGTAGAAACGTAGACACCTCCTCATCAGCAGCCGGCTGCGTCTGGGCGAGCGGATTGCCATCCTGGCTGAGAAGTTCTTCGTCTTTCCGACGTCTTCTGCGAATTCTCTGAATTGGTTGCCCATCTGCCGACATTATCATCTCGGAATCGGCGAATGTGCGACGCGGGGCGGGACAGGGAAAGACATGTGGTAGGCCGACGACGACCAAGGAAGCCAGGAGCGTCCCAGCGAAGAGGGAGGACGTTGACCGTGACCGGGGATGTAGATGCGGCGGCATGTTGAAAGATGGATGTGATCAATTGAGGAGTAAGGTGAATTATTATGCGGAGCGGAGGGTGACGGTGACAATGATGATGCGTTGACTAGGTCGGGGACATCGGTCAGTTTCAGTGCATAACAACCATTGAAAAGAAAGGGCCAGTCAAACCTTGTAGCGACGAGAGCACAAAGGATTAAAGACAGGCAAGGCAGGAGGCCCCAATCACGGTATGGCCTCACCAATGGATAGCTGGGGGCGCGATAGAAGGACCACCGGGGAAGCCGGGGAGGGGAGAGAAGTTATGATGGGGAGACTGGAAAGGGAACCGAACTGAGGCAGCAAATTCAGGCTACAAACTTCCCGAACTGGATGAATTCGGTCTAGTCTTGGCGATCAGATCTAATCTTATCTTTACTGCATATGATTGGCCATCAGAGACAGCGGCGAGGTGCAAACTGGAAACTGAAGGGACTCAAACCGCCTGAGCTGCCATCGCCCACCTCTGACCTCTGCCTCCACTCTTCTGCCCCCTCTCCTCCCTCCTCCCATCTCGCCCGTTCTCGCTCTGCTTCAGTCGAGCACTGCATTAGACGAGAAAATGAGCGTTCTGTTTTTCTGCGCTTAGCGGTTTCCTCCTTCATCCATCTTGCGCCCTTTCCATCGGCATTGACTCAAGTGCCTCCTCCATTCTTCTGCCGTCAGGACCCACCCTCCCTGCTCCCTGCTCCAACTCAGTTGCTCATTCCGATTATCTCCTGCTGCGCTCGAGCACCATGAGCGACCTTGACCGGTATTCCCTCCCTTCCCACCCCTCTTACCCTCTCCCCCTGAGACCACGATAAGCTAACATCCCACTTTTTGTCGCGTAGGGCTATCGCGCAATTACGCGCTTGTCGGTTGATACCCGAAGCCCAGGTCCGCGAACTCTGCTACAAGGCGCGCGAGCTCCTAATCGAAGAAGGAAATGTAGTCTCCGTTGACGCGCCCGTGACAATCTGTGGCGACATCCATGGCCAGTTCCATGACTTGATGGAACTGTTCCGCGTGGGCGGCGACGTCCCGGACACCAACTACCTATTCATGGGCGATTTCGTCGATCGCGGATTCTACTCCCTCGAATCCTTCCTCCTCCTTCTCTGCCTCAAAGTCCGATACCCCGATCGCATCACCTTGATACGTGGCAACCACGAATCGCGCCAAATCACCACCGTCTACGGCTTCTACGATGAGTGCATCCGCAAATACGGCAGCGCCAACGTCTGGCGATACTGCTGCGAGGTCTTCGATTACCTTGCGCTTGGGGCCCTCGTCTTAGGCGCCAGCTCAGAGCTCGAGCCCACCGGCCCCAGCATGGATACCACCCAATCCACCATGCCGATCGATGACGAACTCGAGACCGAAATCCTCAACTCCAGAGGCGAAGTCACCATGAGCACCTATCGCCCCCGCCCACAACACTCCTCCGACCCATCATCCATCTCCCCACCCCGCGACATATCCGCCACATCCAACCAAGCCCCCTTCCGCTCCGGCGCTGCCGGTACAAGCGCCTCCGGCGACGCCGGCGGGAGCTACGGCAGCCGCACCGGAGCCGTGCTCTGCGTGCACGGCGGCCTCTCCCCAGCCATCGACACAGTCGACAAAATCCGCCTGATTGACCGAAAACAGGAAGTGCCACACGAAGGCGCCATGTGCGACCTGCTCTGGTCCGACCCCGACGAGATCGACGGCTGGGGTCTCAGTCCCCGCGGCGCGGGGTTCCTCTTCGGCGGCGACATCGTCAAACGCTTCAACTACCGAAACGACCTATCACTGATCGCGCGCGCGCATCAACTCGTCATGGAAGGTTACAAGGAGATGTTCGACGGCGGGATCGTAACAGTCTGGTCCGCCCCCAACTACTGCTACCGGTGCGGCAACGTCGCCGCTATCCTGGAACTAGGCGAAGATACAAGCAACGGTGGCACCGTCGCCAGAAGCAATGGCGACTATGGAAGGAGTAACGGTATACTGGGATCGACCAATAAACCAGCCGTCCGCAGTCCCGGGAGACGGTATAGGGTGTTTGAGGCCGCGGCGCAGGATACCAGAGGCATGCCTGCTAAGAAGCCTGTTGCTGATTATTTCCTGTGATACCATTTGCCGTATGAACGAATGCATTTTGTTATGCCCTTTATCTTATCTACATCTGTTCTGCTTATGCGTCTCTGTCCTGTCTGTGTCTGTATCCCAGCCGTCTTCCTACCGCCTTGTCCTTCCAACATCCTCGCATCTTCTATCCCCTTTATATAGGCCGGCCTGTGCATGAACATGACTTGTCTTTCCCCTTACTTCTTATCATCATCTTCCTATCAACTATGATACTTCAGTCGTAGTTGTTTTGTCGTTGGTTGGTACAGCCGTTTACTGGACACTTAACACGATGATACACGCATGCTTTCTTGCATTTCACATACAGAATTTGAAGCTTTTAACTTTCTTGATCTCTTTCTTCCTATGTACTGTTGTGTTGTGTTTCTTTATTTCGGGCAAATGAACGACGGACGGGCTTTGTATGTGTGTGTGTGTGTGTGTGTGTATCTGCATCATCCATGACTGCTAGCATTTGGGTCACGATTGCCTTTTGTTACTGTTTGTTTGTATCTTTTTTTGTGTATGGTCGGGGTTGACCGAATTCATTTGACCAAGGCTCTGTTTACACTTTACACTTACTCTGGTTTAGGTAGTTGATGGGTAGGTTTGTATATTTCGGGTTTTCATGGTAGTTGGGTTTGGGCATCCGCGATCACTACTTGATTGCCCTGCTGCCTCCGGGGCGAGCTAGTGAGGGGTTCTTGAAATGCGAGGAGGGGAGCCGATGTTAGCGATAGGTAGGGTCAAGGCCGATCCTCTTGTAGTGATTTTTTTCCATTATACTGTTTGAATCGATATCTAATAAATCGCCCGAAAGGGTATGGTATGGTGTCCATCTTCATATGAACTATACAAGAAGCCTGAAATGGAACCCGAATGCCAGCATCCAAGGATGATCCAGACATCCAAGAAAGGCGAAGCAGATAGCACAAAACAAACATTAGTTCAGGCACATATGCCAAACTTATCGTAACATCGTAATTATTTTTCTTTATCTCAAGGCACCGCGGGGTGCAACTTGCGTTGCCAAGGACTGCAACGGAATTATCACCTTTTGATTGTCCCAGCAATCACACGCCACTGTAGCCAGGCATTCCTGGATGCTGCTCTGGATTGGCACTCCCTGGAGGGGCTCCAACCCCAAACCTCATCGTTGGGGTTGGTCGAGAGCTGTTCTCGGCTCCCGATGTCTGCCCAACGTTGGCGTAATGGTTTCCGAACCGCATGTCGGGTTCTCTCCCAGTCATACCAGGGTTCCATCCTGGCACCCAATGGTCCATTCCAAAGGTCATGGCGCTCGATTCACGAGACCACCAGTCTTGGCTCTCTTCTACTAGATTTTCCGGCCCATCAAAGGGTGTTACAGGAGACGATGTCGTGGTTGCAGGAATGTTCTGCCCAGTGGTGAATGCGCGGATCTGTTCTTCGTCCGGGGCATACCAGACCTCCTGCTGGGCCACCGGAACGGGCTGGAACTGATTATAGGCGTTGGTTACGGGCCGGAGATACGTAGGCTCAGGAAGCCGGGTAGCGCCCTGCGCAAGCTGGACGTTCAATGACCGCTGCGCTGCACGCACAGCCGACACAGAAGGTGGTATTGGAGGTCCCGTTGTGTGTGAAAATCCCGTGGACCCCACCGAAGTGGGTGGCGACTGCATCACAGGACCGCCATGCTCATGTGAACCCATCGGTCTCCCAGCCTGTGGATAAAGGGCACTGCTTGGATCTGCAACCGGATAATGCATGGTTGGAGCTGGCGGTGACTCCTCGGAAGGCGGAGGAGATATCGCTTGATCCCATGAGCCCCAGGATCCCCATTTGGCATGTGTTTGTTCGAAAGTGGCTGTAGCCTCTGCCGGCAGTTCGACATGCCACTTGTTGGCAGAAATCTCTAGAATCCTAAGGGTGCGCCGTGCGCAGAGCCAACTCTCACCCATCTCTTCGAGATGCCGCAGGCCATGAATGACGTCTCGCTGAGCATTCTTCTCTGGAAGATTGAGAAGATGTACAGTCAACGCGGTATGGGCAATGTAGACTGCAATGTTGCATATTTGCTTGAACCCGTAGGTCCGTTTGTACATCCTCAGCAACTTTGAGATTGCAGAAGCAGCCTGTGTGCACAATTTCCGGGGAGACACATGTTGGGGAAGCGGAGAATTGACTTTGGAGTATTTGAGGAAAGGTCGATAAAGGTGTATGAGAAGGAGCTGGTAGAACATACTTTTGGTCTGTCAGTGATACAGCTTGATGCGACAGCAGCCATCACGATGAAACTTACTGCATTAGAAGTGCCTGAGGAAGCTGGCCCTCTTGTGGTCTGAGTTCCTTTGGTAGATCCTTCTTCCAGGCTTCAAGCCTTGTATGCAGATCGCTGAGTTTCTTGAGTTCTGCCTGCTTAGTGGTGGGTTTCTCCTTCGGAGTCGGGTCGTAGAAGAATACAAGCAGGTCGCCATTGATCTCGCACAGCCGGAAGATCTGAGAGGCAACGGCTCGGATCCGCGACGGTTGAGTGTGCTCACGACCTACTCCCGTATCCATGTATGGGGACCATAATTCAGCTTCCTCGTTAGGCAATATATCCACTTTCGGGACGCTAATGCTAGATCCCGCCAACTGGGGCTGGCGACCGAGGTAATTAGACCAGCACCTGCGAATGTTAGATCACATCAAAGATCCCCTAAGAGACTGTATGGTCACATACTTATCGAACAGAAAGCAACCCCAGAATGTTATCCGGCGTGCATCCACTTCTTCTTCGCCCAGATCCCGCGCCCCGAGGCTGGTCGAGTCAAAGTTGAGGCCCAAATCGAAGGCCATCCGAAAGCTCATCCCACTGTAGACCCAGCCCTTGCTCTCGCGGCCACAACCCGCCTCACGCACCGACAGCAGAGCCAGCGCTTGTACGGTGCATAGCTTTGCGTTCGCGTGTTCATCGTTCTCGAAAAATAGCCTTTTGGCCTCTTTGAAGAAATGATCGCCCGCCGTGGCAGAATTCTCTGGATCCTCCCGAGCGCCTTCCCAGGAGCTGAAATGACAACCCAGAGCTAGCATTGCATTGACGAGCAAAGTCGAGCAATACTGGCTGGGCACCCCGCGTATATAGTCCCGATAAAATAAATCCTTAGAAAGGGTCGTGAAGAACGGGTAATGCCAGGTAAAGTACATTGTCATGAGATGACTGATCAGTCTCTCATCCTGAGTAACACGGGTCCACCGTGTGACGGAATAATCACCATGGCCCTGATCCAATTCCTGGGCACCTAAAGATGATCTAAATTCATTCAGCTCCGACCCGGGAGGCAGAAAGATGAGGTTCGAGGTGCCGCCAATGAACTTGCGGGAGCCGTCCAAAACAAGCTCACTCATCTTCCCTGCTAACTCCGACTCGAACTGGTCAGTTTGCGTTAGGGCTTCATCTCCGCTAGCTACTGTGTCCTCAGGGCCTGCCGTGGAACCTCTCCCTTGGCCGAGGATCGATTGTGCGACATCTTCGAGATTATCGCAGGACCGAATCTGGCGAACCAAGTCGAATGCATCCTCCTCTTCGTAGTTCAATAAGGCTTGTATCAACGTCAACAATGTAGTGTTTTTCGTTCTCAACGCGTCGGTATCCTTCTTATAAACACCTTTCCTGCGATGGTCGGAATTCGGATCGTAGACGCCTAGGGTATTGTGAGCCTCTATCTTTTGAGAGGAGCATGAAAGGCAGTACTATACAGGCTGTGTGATAGACAGAGGAACAGGCTGCGCAACTCGGTAGATTTCCATCGCACTAGACCACACCATCAGCTACAAAGAGCATGTACAGCGGTAGGGTCGGTCGTACCTTGGATTTCCTCCTGCGGCAGGCGATACACGCCGTACTGACACAACGTCTTTTCGAAGCCGGGCCATTGTCCGATTTTGTAGCTTGAGCTCTGGTCGGAGCTTTCCCTCGAGAGCCTGTCAAGGTGGGCGTAGCGTCCATCTCTTGCGACTTCTCCGCGGAGCTGTCTTCCATCGCTGTCAGGTCCACCCAGAAGTGTTCGGAGAAAGCGTCAAAACAGGGCGAAGCATGCTTCTCGAGGGGGGAAAGAGCGGGTCGGGCTACTGGAGAGGGAACCCAGAAGGCCCCTGCACAAAATGGGTGGAGGGGAAGCGCGGGTCGAGGGTACCGGCATAAGCTCGACAGCAAAAGAGCGAATCTGAGGCCGTGGTAGAGGCATTAGTTAGGCAAGCGCGCAGGAGCTAGGACGGTACTATTGGCAAAGTCGCAGAAGGAGCTAGTGCAGAGGAAGGATGGAGGTGTTGCGCAATCGGCAATCGGAGGATGTCAGGAAGTCGAGAGATGCATGTTGGGCGACTCACAGATCAGTCCAGTCAGTCAAGCCGAGATCGAACCACAAAAAGAATTAGACTACCCCGCGACGTGCAGGAATGGGTTGACGAAATGACCCGCAAGTGGAGGCGACGGATTGCTCTGGGTAGAAGATGGAACCGGGGAGGGGGTTTGTACGGGGTAAAGCAATGAGCATAGAATGAATGGAAACCGACGGAGGATGATAAGAGGAGATGATCTGGACGGAATGATTGGACAATGCTGGAGGGGGGTTAAGTAAAAAGGAAGAGATAGCGAGTCTGTGCAACTGCGCGCCGGCAGCTCGACGATCTGGCCCGGTTGGTTGGATGTGCGGCGATAAGAAACGGTGGATGACTAATGCGCCCTTCCAGAGTCAACTCTAAGTATAAACTAGCAGTTAACTATGAAAGAGGGTACTGTAGAAAGATAAATGTCACTTAGGCATCGGCATATACTATGGTGATGATGAACAGACCATGATAAATACTTGGTTATCTAGTAATCGTTGTTCATCTTAGAGTTCTGCGTGGAAGTGACTAGTACTTCCCTCTGTGGATTCATATCTGCAAGATAGTCATGATATGCTTTCTTTTTCTCTGTTCTGACTATCAGACATATCCTATTGGAAGAAAGAAGGGCATCCCACCATCAAAGAACTGATTTGGATCGTTTCCGGTCGGCACAAATAGTTGGTTACAGATTACCGCTGGTTGGTTATTACTAAAAGAGGTTTAGTGTATGTGCCTGATCCATGAGGACGGGAAACGGCCTATCTACTACTACGTAGCCATGTGTTTCATCACTTCACGCTCTCACCATCCTAACCGATTCTACACATCATAGAATCCTTTCCGCTTCCAGAATGCCATGCTGCGTCTCAAGACATCGATGGTAAATGGTTTATACTGTGCTTCAGGGCAACCGGCAAGGGCACGAACAGTATTCGTGCATTCATATACTGGCGAAAACTGAGCACACTCCCAGCGCGTCAGTTCTCCAAGCACTCGCTCCTGTAGGAGGGGCATCAGCGGCGCGAGTGCGCCTTCCGACGTACCCGACTTGACTGCCTGCTCCACCCAGTCGGAGTAATTGATCATTCGCACGGGATACCCGGCTTCGTGGAGGAGAATGATGGTATCCTCAACGGTTAGGGACTTGGTCCGGTCGGGGGACAGAATGTGGTAGGCTTGACCAAGATTCTTGTTCTCCGAAGCAATTTGGAGCACCGAGGAGCAGACAAAGTCGATCGTGCAATACTCAAATCGCATGTCAACTATTCGCGGGAAGGTCCCCATCTCCATGCACCCGACAATCCATCGCGTAATAAAGTCATCAGGGTTACTGGCGCCAGTGACGCTATCTCCGATGATAAAGCCAGGACGGTAGATGGCGATCGGGAGGCCCTTTTCCTGCATACGGCGCACCATCGCCTCGGCGGTCCACTGGCTCTGCCCGTACCCGAGGTCGTATCGCAAGGCAGGCAAGTGCTTTATCAGGGGACTGTCTTCGGGGATGCTTCGCGTGCCTAGAATCATGCCCGACGGACCGAAGACATCGATACTCGACATGTAATGGAACGCCTTGCGGCGCCCGAGCGCTGCAGCGTTCAAAACGTTCCGTGTCCCTATGACGTTGTCGCGGTGGTGTTCCTGGTACGACTCGCAGAAGTTGACCTTGGCCGCAACGTGGAAGATCACACTGGCCCAATCAACCAGCCAATTGAATTGCGTTGGTCCAAGCCCAAGCTTCTCGTCGCTAATGTCTCCCTCCAGAACCAAAATTTTCTGGGAGAGCTCCAATGACTCGGGAAACAGATCGTATTTCTCCATGGCCTTCTGCACTCTAGCAGCGGCGCTCTGACCGTCTCTAGCTCGAGCAATACACGCGACCTGCTTCACACCCGACCTCTCAATGAGTCGGCGGAGGATATGCGCTCCCACAAATCCAGTCGCACCAGTGAGGAAAGCTCGCCCTTCCGCTGCCGACTCCCAGTCCGGAGCGAGTGGAATGTCATTGACAATATCAACGTCGTTCGCCCAAATACTCGTATAATCTGGGGCGTTCTTGTATCTATCGTCCCCGGGCGCCTGCCCAGTGTCAAGAAGATCACACAAGCTTGAGAAACGGGCATGCGTATGTAGTTCATCCATGGTAATTAGGCGCTCCAGCCGATGTTGTATGAGTGCTATCAGAGCCGCCGCCTGAATGGACGAGGCACCTAAAAGAAAGAAATCTTGCTCAGGCGTGGGGTGGGACACTTGGAGTAGCTCCTCCCATATTTTCGCTAGAACTGACCTCGTGTCCGTGTCATTGGGGCTGATGCTTGTGTCATTAACGACCCTCCGCTTCCTTCCAGCCTCGCCTTTACGTGGGCCCTGTGCATAACTGTCCAGAAGAGCCTGGCGGTCGACCTTTCCATTGGCCGTCAAGGGAAAGGTTGTGACTAGTTCGAATCGCTCCGGGATCATGTAGGATGGCAGGGTGGCCTGTGCAAATCGAAGGATGGCGTCTTGACTCTGCTTATTCCCGCCACTGGGGATGATATACGCGATCAAGATAGACGAGTGGAGAACCGACAAGGGTGGTCGTTGTATGACCACACACGATTCCACGAGTGGGCTTGACTCCATAATCCGCGAAATTTCCTCGAGTTCGACGAGAAATCCTTGATGCTTGACCTGTGTATCGCGACGGCCGATGTAGTCCAAGAATCCTGGTTTATCCCGTCGCCACTGGCCAATGTCACCAGTACGATACAGTTCGACAATTGAACTACCAGCGTCAGTCGTGCTGTCAGTTATGCCTGTGCCTTTTGTGTACCGGTGTGGATTAAGTATTTGGACAAATCTTTCCTCATTCTCACGTTTTCTGTGGAGATAACCAGCTGACTTTCCCGGTCCGCCAATGCATATTTCGCCATGGATGCCGCTTTCCTCGATAGGCTCCAGGTTATCGTCTAGCAAATAAACAATGGCTTTTCCTATAGGCTGGCCAATGCTGATGCGGTCTTCCAGGCAATCCGGCAAGGTTACCCTGTACAAGGTTGTCAGGGTAGTCCCCTCAGTAGGACCGTATCCATTCCACAGGTTTTCTGGAGGTTCCTTCTCCAGAACAGATCGCAGCGCTCGTGGATTCGCCGCCTCGCCAGCTGTTATCACATGGCGCAAAGCACGAAATGCATTGGGGGCTGTCGACGCAATAACATTGAAGAGGGCCGTTGGGATGATCATCACGCTCGCTCGAGTCTCAGTCAAGAAGGCAAGAAGACGGCTTGCGTCGGTTGCGACTCCCTTGGGCAGGACCACGATAGTCGCCCGAGCTATCAGCGTGGCCCACGTTTCAAACAGACTCAGATCAAACCCAGGATTGTTGAATGCGGTCACGCGATCGGTATAGGACAGCGGAGTCATGTTGTTCTCCATTGCCAAATGGAGGATGCTGCTTGTCTGGATCTGGACGGGCTTCGGCTTTCCCGTGGACCCCGATGTGAAAAGGATGTGACTCCGTCCATCCTCTTTCTGGGGACAGTCTTTCTGAGTAACCAAGTGATTATCGTGGCGGAATAGCGCGGGTTCGAGGTGTTCCATCGGGTGAAGGTCGAAGCCTTCATACCGCTCGGTGCACAGATCCTCAACGATCACTCGTCTGACGGCAACATCACGTAGCAATTCACAGATCCGCTTTTGGGGCTGTTTCGGATCGAGAGGGACGCATGTTGCACCGACGAGACGGACGGCCACTTGGGCCACCACTTGACTCAGGCCAGGGCTGAGGAGAATACCGACGGGCTCTTCCGCCTCAACCTTGTCTTTCAGCTGAAGCCTGTCCGCCAGACATGTGGCACGGGCTAGCAGTTGCCCATACGTGAGGGCTTGAGGCCCGTCCAGCACGGCCATAGCGTCTGGATGCTCTTGAGCATGTTGCGCCAGAACTCTTTCCATCATGGTATAGCAAACCATTGTGGACTCCACCGTTCGAATTGCACTCTTGTCTTAGCGGAGACTTGGGTCCAGTTCAGTATAAAGGGACGGTATCTGAACTGAGCGGCTACATGCAAATGGAGGGTTTGATGAAATATGTATTGATTGGCAATCAAATGTCTCGATGCTTTCATTTGTGGTTTCTTCCTGTGGGCAAACAGGAAAGCAGCAAGGCAAGTACTTATCATAAATCCACGGTACCCTCCAAACAACATCGCCGTTCAATACGTACTCCGCTGAAGTCGCTCGGGGTTTTAGTTCCACGGCAGTCCAACATCAACCTCACGATTCCGCGGCCAACTGCCATGTTCGGAACGACAGCGACCTGATTGCCGTCCCATGCGTGGACGACGGGTGACTGAGATCATCACTGGTGGCGATAAGGTAATGTAGTCGACAAGAAGTCACTGCAACTCGCCGGATCCAGCAGGTGGACGAACTTTTGACTTTCAACTCGTCACGAAGGCCGTTCTTCTGGCAATCTACTGGCCCGCGCATGCTGATCAATGAAGGTTTACTCCACAAGAGAAACGAGAGATCCAGTACAGAGTGACAAGAAGACAAGGGCCGTCCAAAGGAGCATGGCAATCAATTGATCATTGCGTATAGTCTGATCTCAGACGTGAGTCAATGCATATGCATGATCTTCGTCAGATGAGTGGATCTGATGGCTAGATCGACATGTCATGTGTCTATATTGTTAAAAAGAGGAATCATTGATATCATAGCATTCCATTCAAAGTTTGACCAAGGACTGACAGACAAGTTTTTCATTTGCTGTCCATGCCACCTGTACCCCGTATTGCGAATGGACTACATTGGGAAGCGGAAACTAGGGTTTGGGTCCTATCCCGCAAGCGTCGGCCGGACGTTTGACACTCATGGCTTTGAGCATTTCCTATTCAAGATGCACACTGGGTGCTACCCACCATATGCCAGCCAGTGTCGTTTTGTGTGTCCAGATCGACGTGCTTTAAGGACAGCAAGAACACACATTACCATGGATAGGAACAAGTCCCAGTCTTCCATGATTTGACTTATAAAGTCTCGCCGACAAACTTCATCGAGAAATCAACCGCCCTTTCACGCTTGGCTTAACCTTCCTGCGAATCAGTGGAAGAAACTCTATCCCTGAACTCACGCGATGCAGCTCCCGCCCTCATTGACTGCGGCCCTGCAGTCGGGCATCGCCAAGCGACGACAGCAAGGCCAATACTTTGAAATGAGCCCTCCTGCCACCGAAATGGGCATGGTTGACTTCGGGTCCAACGACACACTAGGTCTCCGATCCAGTCCCTCCATGCACGAAATCTTCCACGGAGAATTGAGAAAGAGTACTGATTTCGTTATCGGAGCTGGCGCGAGCCGATGCCTCGGGGGTTCCACCAACGAGGTCACGAAATTGGAGAGACTGCTAGCCGACTTCCACCACGGCAAAGAGGCCGTGTTCTTCAACTCAGGATACGAAGCCAACGTTGGCATATACAGCACCTTGCCTCAACCAGGGGATGCCATTATCCACGACTTCATGGCCCACGCAAGCATTCGTGACGGAATCCGCTATGGCCGTGCGTCCATCGTGAAAGTGTTTGCACATAATGATCTCCAGTCGCTAGACGATGTGCTTGAAGAGGTTAAGCTCGGCTCGGCCGATATTAGCTGCGGGAGAAGAACGGTGTTCATTGCTCTGGAGTCGTTTTACAGTATGGAAGGCGATATCTCGCCCATCCCGGAGATTCTTTCGCATGTCAGAAGTTCTCTACCGGCTGGCAATGGCGTGCTCATAGTTGATGAGGCTCACTCGACGGGTATTGTTGGACCCAACGGCTCAGGATACATATGTCACTTGGGACTGGAGAAGGAACCCATTATTTCGATGCAGAGCTTTGGCAAAGGCCCTGGTGCTTTGGGTGGTATGTGCCCTTCAATCTCTGGCTCCGTCAATGGCTAGCTTAACGTGCACTAGGTGTAGTTATTTGCGATCCTTTGACCAAAGAATACATGGCCAACTTCGCACGAGGCCTGGTGTACTCGACTGGGCCTTCCTTCCCCACAATCGCCGCCATCAGAGCTTCGATCGCCACCCTCAGCAGCACAGACGGGGAGCAGGTAAGAACAGTAGTGATCAAACCCTCCAATGTATATCCAAGTCTAATCAGTGGTCACTATGAATAGCGCCGCCAGAGGCTCCGCGCAAACATCAGAATCTTCCACCAGTGCATCCTCATGCATCCAAGGCGGCAGGCTCTATCAAACTCTGGGGTTCTAAAATTCCCCTCCATTGAGCAGACGAAGAACGATGAGGTGTTCGTGGCCATCATCCCCATCATCACTGAGCAAGGACAGTGCCACAAATTACAGCAGAGACTGCAGGAATACAGGTTCCGCACCCATGCAGTCCGATATCCCGTCGTCCCGAAGGAGGAGGAGCGCGTCCGCTTGATGCTACATGCGGATAACAGGCCGGACGAGATCAGAGGCTTTGCGCGAGTGTTAATGGAATGGGGCTGGGAAATGATGCAGGTTGGGCCCAGGCCCCGGTCTCGACTGTAATCTGGCAGAACGCAAAGGCTGGTGTACAAATGCTGGTTCGGGATTGTAGGTCATGACGCTCGCTTATATACTGCACACATCACACAGCATCACTCTACATAGTCACTGCTGTTCAACACAAGCGATGAGACTCGGCGTCTTCAGGACGTGTCAAGTTCTCCTTTCATGGGGACCATGTCGATAATGTCCCCAATAGATCAATTCCGACGGATGCTTTTTCCTAGCCTAACGAGATGTTTCCAAAATGCAAGGCGAGCCGAGGCGAAGGGCAGATCGTTCACAAATCGTTTGAATCGTCATCAGCCGCAGTCGTGGCAAGGGAGCGGACAGGTCCGACTCGGAAGGAAACTCCCTCCTGTATTCGTGGATGAGCCTGCATTTGTCCCTTTCCCTTTACTTTCTGTGTTCTGTTTCTCGCTAATCGCTATCTAATTGGTTATTGTCTTCCAAGTCCTTAGTAAGGGATATCGCCGAGAACTATGCAGCATTATTGTTTGATAACTCCTTCTCTCCTGTATTAACGTTAGTAGAAATATGTTAGTTTCGCTCGAATTGATCCCTTCGATGACTAAGGATATATAGCAGCATGGTTTAGGCCGAGCAGCTGTCTTGTCCATATCTGGTATGGTTATCACTGCACGTAACTGCAGATAGCCTGAGGTTGCTTTTTGCTGGGCTCAGTAAAATCGGGCCCCTAGAACAAACGATAATGACATTCTAATAGATATCCGGTGGGCATAATCCCATGACCTTCGAGTTCCAGCCATCGGGTTTGGCCGATTTGCTGGAGGCCTTGCATAAGTCCACTGCTTTGTACAATGATAGAAACGGCCAGAATCAGATGAGTCATCTTGCTTCACTGTTCGTTGATCAACCGGAGACAGATTGAATAGAAGAAGTAAATGTTGACATTCCCAAGGGACACTTTCTGCGCTTTACCGCTTCTTTCCAGCCGCATATATGGTCTTGGCTTGATGCTGTTCTCAAAAAGTAGACGAGGCATTGGTCCTCGGCAGAGTGAGCGTGCATCGGGGAGACTCCGCAAGCGTCCTCCGTGCTTGACCCAATGAGGCCCAAGCAAATGCGATCCTCGGCGCCAAGCCTTACGGATCGTCTGGAGGATCCCGGATTATTAATTACCGGAAAAACAGAATGTTGGAACCTCTTTAGGGAAGAAATCGATATCTGCAGGCAGTCAGCCAGGCACAAGGCTGTGCCCGTCCTACTGTGTATGGTACTTTGGTGATACCCGGCGCAATCAATGTTTACCAGTATCTCACGGGACAGTCAGTCAGTATGTTTGCCTGGAAAGGGAGACGGACAAATGTTCCTTTGTCCCGACAGCATTTCCGAGGAGATGACACCCACCCCACGAAGATCAATATGGGTGGTTGGTGGTTGGGCAGACACACAAAAGTCCGACCACCCCCATCTCACACAATAATAATGATGCTAATCGGTGATGGTAATTGCAAACCACCAAAGTTACGGTGTGACGGGGAAGAAGTACGTAACACTCGGTAATATGGAACATTCTTTAGTGGGGAGGGAGACATTCTGCCGCTGCCTCTTTGGGACACTGGCGGTTCCAGAAGTTACCGTGAGCCGAGGTGATACACGCTTGTTACCACGCTAGAACAATTCAGGGTCACACGGTGGGCGTTGGGCAGACTGCTGCGGTGTACGAGGGATGTTCCGGGAGTCGGCACCCGCCCTTACCGCCTGAAACCAACCAACCCCCATTTGGCGCCTCACTGTTAGGTACTGGCGCTAAACTGTTTGGGGGGACTACAGACGACGAAGGCGCTAATGCTGTCCGATGCGGTCAGGCGCCTGCAACTTTTCTGTTATGCGATCAATATTACCTTTGCAGTCTAGTGGACTCCGCCGGGACCCGATGTTACGGACAAACCGTCATCCACCCACGTAACTAGTACTGGTTCAGCAGAGGTTAAGATTAATTGTTACCGTCACTTTCTCTTTTAGTGTGTTTCCCCGTTATCTGCCTTTTCTGGATTTCCTGGTTTGAGATCATTACTACACAGTTATTCCCTTTGCCGCTGACTGTCCTGGCTTGGCTTGGCTCTTCCTTATCCTCTCCCTCTCTCTCTCTCTCCCTGCTTCTTTGGTTCCTTTGAATCTTCTCCCTTGTCTACTTTCTCCCTTGTCTGCTCTCTTTTCAAACCTCCTCGTCTTCGTCGTCTCCCTATTCTTCTCTCTGGACTCGTTCCGGTGGACATCTGCTTCACTTTCCGTCCCCATCTCTCTCGCCGTCTGCAATAGTCGCGTGCCTGCATACGGACCCGGCCGTCTTCCGCTTTTGGCATATTCCGCTCGGCTGGGTCTCTGGCCAGTGCCAACACAGCAAGTGTGTTGTTGCTAATAGCCGATCTGCTCAAACTACTAGTACTAGCCTATATCTATCAGATATACTCCCACTGGGGAACCGCCCACTGGACGTTCCCCTCCCTCCTCTTCTGCTCTCGTGCTCTCTTCCCATCCATGTATCTCGTTCAGACTCTCGACCAGAGCGCCTCGACGGGCCTAGGACGCCTTTTTAAGCAGTTTTCCTCTGGATCTAAATTGTGAAGATGATGGTCCCAAGAGCTTATCTTTTCAGTTCCCTACCTCCGTCTCCGAAGACTTCTCTCCGTCAACATGGTGAGAGAACTCCAGTCACCAAATCCTCCCTGGATCTTCTCCCCGTCCAAGATTTTGCGAGTCTCGAATTTCCATCCGAATCTTCTCCGCAGACCATGCACACCAGTCCGGTTGTGATACCCCCGAAGCGGGCTCCTCGCGTGACTTCGGTACATTCGCAGACCGCAAAGAAAGGGCCAGCCACGCCGAAGAAGTCTAGAACGGTGTCTCACAAGTCGTCGTCGGCCACTTTGACTGACCGGTCCGTGCCAAGTTCGATTGCGTCGATCCTGGAAGCCACGGCAATCCCCGTGCCTCGCCGGGGCTGGACTGTTCGAGAGTCTCGCAACCGCAGAAAACTGCCTCGTGTGGATCATGTGCAGCAATTCAGCAAGCTGTTGATGGACGGTGTGGGCGATAATTCTATGGAGAGCACGGGCAACACGGTGCTGGATCTACTTCTGAGTCCCCCGGATGAGGTCGACAAGTCGACTGTTGGGAGTGATTGTGACAGTGAGGCGCCGTCTTTCTCCGCTTGCTCTATGTCCCTTGAGTCGACGCCGTCGTTGGAGCGCGACTACGACTCACCATCCAGTCTCCCGGCGCCGTCTACGCCGTCAAGCCAGCGGAGCCCGTTGGAACGAAAGTTTCACCGCCAATCACCTTGTGAGAACTGCATCTTCGACCACCCTTTGCTAGAAAACGAAGTTTCGGACACGGAAGAGGATTTTGTCGAGCAGGCCTCATTGCCCGATCTGACCCCGAAGAGCCCGACCCCATCTCGAACGTTCCCGCGGTTAGGATCCACATTCAAATCTAACCTAACGGCTTCTTTGCGAGCAATCAAATCTGCTGCGCAGAGTGTCTCGGCTTTTGCTACTCCTTCCGTTCAGCCGGACGACTTTCTGACCCGGTCGCTCTTCACGATCACGCCGGAGATGACGGACGACCGACGGCCTCCGCCCATGAACGAGCCGCCATCTCCCGCACTCCGACGGTACCTGAACCCAATAACGGTCTCACCAGCGGAGATGTATGCTTATCAGGAATACCCACACGAGTCCCTTGATAGCCCCAACTGCCCTGTTTCCGTGCAAATGCAAACGTACCATCGCTCGGGTAGGCGCGGCAGTCGCAGGAGCGGGTTCCACCTAGCACGCTCTGAGGGCCGCGACCGACAGCTGCTACCATTCGACCCGGAGATCCCGCCCATGTCACGCCAGCGCGAGCCGCGGGAGAACAGCGATTTCCTGCGCATGGTGGTTCTGGAGATGAACATGCGACGCAGCGGCAAGCTTCGGGACGATGTTCCGACGCGGGCCCGGATCTGGCTGCCTCCCCGCAAGGGCAGTCAGGGCCGTTATGTTCGGTATGACTATTACGAGGATGAGGATGAGGACGAGAACGCAGTTCCCTCTCGTTGGGTCGGGATCTCCGTGAGCAGTCTGTAAAACAGTGCCACTTCACCTCAACTTCTTTTTGCTTTACACACACTCAATGCGCACAGCGAGGCGCATGGATTCCGGACTTGGCTATTCTTTTTACTTTGCTTTTCTTGTACATATTTTTGCATAGATATTGGAGGCGTTCCCCTTTGGGTTAAAGGGGCATAGCGAGGCGTTTGGGAAGGGGGGAGAACCACCTATCATTTGGAATATTGCTAGAATACACCTGGCTGGCTTTAGGTAGAACAATTGCTACTATCATTTACTTTGGATATCATCAACAGACACCGCTTATGTGCGGGACAAGCCGACCACAGACACTGAAACCAAGTTGTTATCACCACCGACTCGAAAGCGATAAGTGATAACGGAGTCCGGAGTACACTACAGCGACTAAGACTATGTACTAATTCCGGATCGAACTAACTAAACTAACGCAGCTACTAAGTAGTCCTTCTCTAGCGACCTACCTAATTCATCTAGCTCAAGACTGTCTACCAGGCTACTCTACCCGTGCAAGACTGTCCCGATACGTGCTAGATTAATCTGTATTGGGCTTAATTAGTTAGCGATGATGCTTAAGTGCGCCTTCTCGGAACATTTCCGATGAATTTAGATCATCGTGATTTGGTTTGTATATTCTATCGCTAATAGAATAGCCCTTTATTTATGAAGATGTTTCGCCTTAGTATGTGTGGTAATTAGTAGTAAGACAGGAGATGATCATAATGAAAGCATGCGTATGACAGAAAGTTTATTTCATGTGGTTGTTGGGTATCACGCGAGCCAAGGCGCATTACTCCGTACTACTATTATAATATTCCTTGATAATATTGTGATTATTATTATCATTTTTGTCGTTGTTGTTTTGTTTGGTCTTGTTTGTGTTGTCCCCCTGATCCCCGAGCCCAACCGCTGCATGTTACTTATGTCGTGTGTTGTGTGTCATTAGGCAGGGGGTCTGCCAGGTAGTATTTTCGACGAGTCGAATATAATTCTCGGAGTTACGTAGATACTAGACATGGACAAATTATGCTTTGAATTTCACTTCCCCCAAGACAAGACAAGACAAGAAAATAATACGATCGCTGATCTTCACCCACAGACGGTACTATGTAGAATAATAACTAGTGGTTGAGGTATTGTTCCACCCCCCACGATCAATAGGAAAAATAAACTCACCACGCGGAGGTTAAATTATGACCTGATGACGCCATGACAGGTGGGATAGAGTTCACGCCTATTGTCATCACTTGTTCGCATTTATCCAGTCATGTTGGGGTATTTACTGTATGTATGTGTGTATGTATGATACTCCTGTTCGTATGTTATGTTATGTATCATGTTCAAATTCATCGATGCAGAGATTAAGGTAGAATAGGAGAGCTTGAAGAGGTAAAATACAAATCCGGTTTTCTTGTAGACTACTACCTAAGAAGGTATGATGGCTAGCTGGCCGGGCTGGCTGGCTGGTGATGGATGACACCGTGCAGGGTTCCCTTATCTCTGTCCAATGGGGAATCAAGATTACCCATGACTCTCTCGATGTGAATGTCTCAGCCATCAAGTGTTAGGTTTCATTCCTTAGGGATTGCCTGACTGGCTTGGTCGTATTCCTGAGTTTGTTTGTCTAGTTAGTGGTAAATTACTACTATCTAGTAGTAGTAGGGAGTAAGTAGCTTGTGGCCAAATACGGGGCTAGATTGCAGGGCTGAACTGGGTATTTCTGCTTTCTTTTGTGGATAATTGGTGAATGCTTTTAATACTGGTAGTTGTACAAAGTACGGAGTAGTATTATGTTCAATGATATGTTTGAGCAAGATAGTAGCAATTCATGTCTTTTCAAAGGAGATTTACTTCATCCATAGAATCGTACCAGCTGGGGTACTTCATAATCTCATAGTAGTTTGCAAAGTCAGTACGAGAGTAGAGAGGAGATCTTCTGGATATAGAAAGAAGTTCGGGTCATCTAACAGGAGAGAATAGTAAAAATGTGTAGTGAATTAGCAGCATAGGTTGCTACATTCCATGTACGCGGCTGATATATTCTTCCGCAGCTTGACGGACGGCAGTGACCCACATCGTCGTTTACAGCTTATCACTACTGGACTAGTCACTAGTAGTAGTATCATCGCTACATGTATACTTGCAACCATTGAGCTCATTAGCATCCTTGCACGCAAATAAATTCTTTCTGTCTTATCTGTCTAACAAGAAGCTAAATCAATGTTTTACCGTGCGGCTTACCGTTTCCCGACTACCTTGTACAGGGCCAGACGATCGCCTTCAGCTCGATATTTGCATCGAGTTACGGCAGACTTCCAGAACCACGACTCAAAAGGGAATCTAGTCACTGAAAAGGTCCCTGTCATCGCCGGTGATCCAGGAGAAACCTACCTTATGGTGTATCCAGAAGTCGGCAGCGCTTTCCGTGCTGCTGCAAAGAAAGAACATATCTCTGCGCCTGTTGCGGACGTTATACCAACATGCAAACTGATGTTCTTCCATGAATCGCAACATTTTGGGTTTGGTGAGCATATCTCAATCATTCCGGTCAACATATATTCTGTTTATGAAATCAGCTAATAACTCGATATCAGTATCGCCCAGTTATCCTCGCCTCTACGCACCAACGCACATCCCACGCCAAACGGAGTCAAGTATATCCCCTGCGACTTTGTTTCTGGATGGGAAAATGCATGAGTTTGTTCTAGATGGGACTGCAGATGGTATACAAACACATCACATGTTTATGATTGGATAAATTCTAACATTGACATAGCTCAGTTTGCTTATCATGCAAGCGCTAGTGCACAGAATCTCAAGCATGTCTTGGAAGAGTTGAAGGATGTGTGAGGAGACTTACTTCTTTTCTTTGCGAGCACATCTAATGACCAAGGATCTATCGGATATCGTTAAGCAGTACTAATGATGATAGGCATGTTTCGCATAAATCATGTCATATCTTAATGATGCTTGATACTAACCTTGATCTTGCTAAAGAAACTATTCTAGCTGGATTGCTAGAGTGCAGATATTGAATGTCATCCGAAATATTTCCCAAAACCTAATTTTTCTTCGATTATCGCTTAAGGCGGGTTAAGTATGAGATCTAGATTTTACTTCGGGTAGAGACTCTACTCCTTGTTGTATAAAAGGCCAGCCTCTTGGTCCAAGCATCAAGCGCACGACTGTGTCTTCAGTGGTGTCAAAAGCAGTCACTTCATCGCATGGTAGGCATAGTAGTACACTGTCTCATGGAGATGATCCCCAGCATCTAAGTAAGAACTATTGTGAAATAGCTATCATTTCTCATATAAATAACGAATTAATCAAGCAATATATAAACAATACAAGACCTTATATTAAGTATATAGCCAAAACACTTTAATCTCTCTTCTCTCCTACTATCCACTCCAGTACAGAGTTATGCACTATCCACCGAAACCTATCAAAAGAAACCAGTAGTAAGATAACAAACTACCTGTAAGATTATCGTCAGTCAAACGGTCACAAGACCATAACACGAACAGTCATTCCACATTATTAATCAAGATCGAGCTTATACGATCCACAAGAGCTAATCATGAAACGAATCCATGTCAATAGCAAGCCATATTATTTAGTAGTAATCTTACTGCTACTCGGTGGAATTATTACCCCTAATTGATTGATACTTACATCATAATATACTATTCTCAGATCTGACACTAAGATGTAGTCACTAATCATCTGAACCAGAATAGTATTCATACACAACTGAAAATTATTCCCAGAAACCCTTCAAAATCAAATCCATTGGTTACTTCCCGGTCTACCTCAACTCCAACTCATATCTACCCAGCAAACTTCCCCGCCAAACGGCCCGTCGCGGCCCAAAGAAACAGGCACAAAAACAAACTTTACAGCCGCCAACAAAGCTCCATCCAGACTGGCTGGAGATAAGACCGTCACACTCCTCCCCCATCCTCTCGTTCATCTAATATAGTTTTTTTCACTGTGGCTGTGGCGGTCAGACTATTGGTGGGACAGGGGTAGATCCCGTGGGGTGGAAAGGTTGTTTCTCCGGTGATCCATCGTGAGTCAGAGATAAGCACAACCCCATGTTCAGCCCGTGTATGGGGTACATATCCGTCTATCCTACTCACCTACCTACCCATCAACTTGATCTTCATGCATTATTCTTCTTTCAGTTGGGTTCATTCTATGCATCGATTGTAAAGCGTGGGGTGTACAGAGTAATGACTGACTGACTGATCGGTGCACATGCAGCCATCATCTGAGAGATCACAATACACCAAACCAAGCAGAGGAATCGAGGATAGGCACAAGGTTGCACCGATGGCTGCGTGTATACCCGAGCTGATAAATCCTTGGGGTTTGATTAGCCCCTGCATTTCGGTCGATCCTGTCCTTGTTGCCTTGTTGGTTTTGTTGCTTATCTGTCCGTAGTGGTGTGTTCTGCCGGAGTTGATAGATCGAACCTGTATGTAGTCTTTGTAAGTAATGGAATATATTACCGTCATGGTATGGATCATCTATCCTTGGTAAAGTACTGATAAAGTACCTGGGTGGTATTAGGTTGTGCACCGTGCAGGCTAAGATTCTTAGACAGCGTACTTTTGGCTAGTTCTGTGGAAAGCAAGCATCTAAGCTTTTTAGTAGCTTGCCACGATGTAATTATATCCAAGTAGTAGATGCTTTCTCATTCTGGATATTCTGATGATACTCACATGCTCTTCTATTGCAGTGACACCCTTCACATACTCTCTTAGTCTAGCTATGAGACGGAATAGTCTAGTATCCCATAGTATGCAAAGGGTATGGTGATAGAGGCCACATTACTCGTCAAGTATACTGATATCATGAATATTAGCTTGTCATGACGGTCAAAAGATATTATTGTGGATGAGAACGGCGCTGCTGCCTCGTTCGCTTCGGTTTGAAGCTCCCGTTGCATCTATCTGATAATCTTACTGTAGATTGGAGTGCAGCAAGGAAAGAAATGATCGGTATTTCTACATTTGTATGTCTTTTTGTTCGTCTTTAGTTACATTCAGGAAAGAAGATGAGGCAACGGATCGGACGAGAAGGTGGGAGGAGGCCCGCCTTCCTTCCCATTGCGGAAGGAACGCTGCAGCTGCTTACTTTCATTTTCATTCAAAGTTGGTTACATTGTGAGACTTGTTGGAAGCCTGTCTGTATTGTCATCTGTCTGTTCGTCAATTACTGGCACTTTGATGTTTGCGTGTTGTACTGAGGATGCATTGAATTGTTTGAGAGCCGTATATACTGTCGACGGAAGACCTTGGGAGCATGTGACATGACAATGATCGAATGCTACGAGAATGCTTGAATCTAAGTATGAAGACTGCTCTTTCATGATCTAACTATACAATCACTATTATACAACACGCCAGCGCTCATCACTTCAACGTGCTCAATAAGTCTGTCTACGACTTGGATGTGATCTCTGAAAGCTTGCCCAAGATTGCGGTGAATCGTTTCGAGATCCCCCACGACGAAAGGCCAGCAAGTATCAGACAACCAGCTTTGAGGGTCTCCACTGGTCCTTGCGGAGCACATACATCCCCAACACCGGTCAAGACAGCTTTCATGCCATGGCCTTCGCGCACGAAGAGTTGGGCTAGTTCGTCATCGCAGGGTCTGTCGAGATGAATAATTAGAGGTTTTTCTGGCATGCCGTGTCCTGCTTCACGGCAGCTCGTCATGTCAGATAGTGAGGAGTAGCATGCGCCATACGCCCATAGAACTAGGGTTGCCAGGAAGACTGCGACTGGCTCATGGAACGACCGGCTTGAGAAATCGCGGGCATGTCTTAGCAGTGCGCCTGCGTGTACAACTGCCAGACGGGCCTTGTACTGGTCATGTTTGACCCAGCGTAATATGTAGTGCCATTCAAGAGTCTGTTCGCGTTCATGCCAATGTGATTCTGTCATTGCCAGAGATGTTGCGAGTGTCCGCATTTCACGAAACGGAGCAAGGAGAATTATTCGAGCCAAATGGAGATGCAAGATTGGGGGATGTTCGAGGCCAGCGGACCTGTTTACTGTGCTGCCAGCAGCCCAATGGAGAATATCGAGGCAGTCACATGCACTGTTGCGCCATTTGGAATACGATGGTATACCAGGTAGCCATACAGAGCCAGATGGGAGTGCAGAATGCCGTGACTGCTTTTTCGAGGTTGGGTTCCAGAAGGATAAGGGGCGGCGGAAGTAGTCTCCCACCTCCCACATACGGTGATATAACGCGTGAATGAGAAGAAGCTGGCTGAACTCTCCGAGATCAGGTACTAGCTCCTTCTCGATGTACATTATAAGGACGGCATCATAAAGGGAGGATTCTTTCTGGTCTTCAAGCCAACGTATTAGCCGTAGATTCGAGCTAGAAGATAAAGACGAATGATACCTGATATTCCTCTCCGTACTTCTTCCCAGGCCTCTGGAGATTCTGCCTCCCAAAGAGCTTCATGGGAAGGCAGTGTTGCTTGGCTCTCGTCAAGAGACAGCAAAGGGCGCTTGTCAAAATGGTATGCTATGGTGCAGTCGAGAAGCTAATTCCGGTTAGTGTTAGACCTCCTAAACGAAAGCAAAGCACGTACCCATATCAGGTAGCCTGTACGTCTTCTGATCTCGTCCTCGACCCAGGACACCCAGCGCTGCTCGTTCGTCTTCCCGTTTAGGGACTGCATAGGTCTGTGACCAAGAAGTTTCTCGCGGTTCACAAAGCCTACCAAATTGCCAAAGGTATTCAACGCCAAAAGCCTAGCCCGTTCATCACAACTGTAGAGTATCCCAACGCAGTTGAGGATTGATGCTTGGAGAAGCCACACTGGTGCTCGATCGACAAGATACTTTTCTTCCTAGAGAACCATTATTAGCCAATGATGGATCACCCGGTATCAAAGGACTGTCTCACCTCCACATTCGTAGCGCGTCTAAGAAACTCATGAAACACCGGCGCGCACTCAATCTGTTCTTGGGAACCAGCAAAATGGCAACCAACGGCCGACAAAGCTAGCACCACTATCCAATGGCACTTGTTTATATCGAACGTAGGAGTGTGAAATATTGGGTAAACAGGCTGAAAATGCACAAAGTACAAATCAATAAAGCTTGACAGTGTCTCCGCACCAGGCAAGTGATCGGTTTCAAACTTTGGATACAGTATACTCTCCACGCAGCACAATTGATTGAATGCACTGCGTATCCTCTCATATGTCGATGGTTCAAGTACGTGGCGATAGCCATTCTTAATCTCGTTCGTGGCATGGCCCCTCGTCTCTGTAGTTTGAGGGAACAAGTATTGACGCCGGGTATTCGCTTGCTGCAGCTGTAACGACGCATCCGCGGAAGCGGCACATAATAAAGACCAAGAGTCCTGATTCAGTCTAGAGCTCGATGAGTTCGGAATAGCACCATCCACTGAGTGATTTCTAGCACGCCGGTTCAGATGTGATTGGCTTGGGCTTTCGGTGGTACCACCAAGAGACGTGTACCCGGATGGTGTCTGAGAGACATTTTCTGACACCAATGAGCTACTATCAGCACCATGAATGGCGGATGGATACCACGAAGCTTGATTAAGGGAGGTATCTAGAATTCCGGAGGTCTTTTGGTAGGTATTTGTCGAATGACGGCGGTTGCTAGACACATTACCAAGGTTCTGAGGCAACCAGTTGATTGTAGGAGCAGTGGTCTGATCCAGTAAAGGCTGTATTAGTTCCATTGGTACCTGCTGATTTCCCACTGTTGGCATCATCGCTATCCTATTAGAGCTTTTGGCGGACTGAAGTCCCTCAGTTCGGTGAGCGGGTTCTGTCATGTCTTCAGTCGATGTTGCGATTTGTGAGTATAACCCTTGTGTTCCCGCGTCACCATATTGCACAGAAGGGACCCGCATCTTCTTGACCTCTCTAGTAGAATCGCGCACGGATGAGAAAGTAGAATTGTCTTCGGCGCTGGAAGTTTGCCCATTCATCCTGGTCTCATCCGAACGCCTGTTTCCCGGTTTTATATTGTTGTGATCTGCGGACAATTTAGATGGGACTGCGTTGGATGCATTCGACATGGGCATCTGTAGCTGAAACTGTGTCATCTGGTAATGAAAGGGCGGCGGCATTGATTGTTCTCCATTGCGTGAAGGAGGCAAGTCGGTGCCATTTGTCCATGTGGTCTGCGCCAGATGAGAAGATTGATCGTACGATGCGTCGTTTCTTGTAAAAGAGGGCTGACTCTCCTTCCGCGTCTTCGCCTTCGATCGTCTCTCGGTCGGATACTGACATTCCAGGGATCGACTCTCGCAACGTGCGCATGGCGAGCCCCCACTGCATCGTACCCTTGCTATGGCGCATTTATAGCAAGCGCGGAAGGTTTTGACGGTGATCCGGTGCGTACGATCCTTTCCCCCTTCCATTCCAGCATTATGATGACTGAGTTCGTGACGATGGAGAGTATCCCTAACGACGGTGTCAGTTGACCCTGCATCCAATAGATTAAATCCGGTAGATCAGGGGTCGTGTAAGATTTGCCAAGATCCTAAACAGCATTGGGGTACCAGGTTATGAAGAACTAAGCAGGGGGCCATACGTTCTGGAGAAATGTCGGCCACACTGCGCACACTCGAACGGCTTCTCCTTTGTGTGACTGCGAAAGTGGCGCTTTAAGTGCTCTGGCCTTCGAAAGGTGCTTTGGCAGATGGAGCATTTAGTCTGACCAGCCCCTGTCGAGCTCTGCGGTGCGTCATGGTTGTGGTTGCTGCCGCTGCTGCTGCTTCTGCTATCGTCTTTCGTCGGCTCTTCGGCCTCAGGGCGGGTCACGGTTTCTATGTAATCATTAATCTACCTGCACGCCAGCGAGCCACTACAACTGCACACCCCCTCATTTATTCCGCAGATGAAAGCAGGTCTGATCTCTTACCTTGCCCGACATCGCTGTTCTCCGGAGACATGGCGTCTCATGGGCGGTTTTCCGTCGAGAAACAACCGAGGGAAGTCTGGCATGGCACCTGAGGTTACTGATGGAATCAAGAGCGAGTCGAACACTGAACAGCATCCCCGGGAAGTCTGTAGACAATCACCATTGTGTGGCTCTCAGGGACTCCCGTCGCTGTGGTCCAGGGGGTTTAGGAGGGGTGGGAAAGAGGTAACCGGGAAGCGAGAATCGGCGGAACGTGGTCAGACAACAGTCTGCGCTGGACAGTAGACTAGTAGTGGAGGGAGGAACCATTGGAACCAGGTCTGGCTGTTAGTGGAGTTTAGAAGGGGAGAGGGAGAAGCGGGGGAAGCTGGAGGTTGACTTGTGACTGGCGGAGGAGCCTCTTTTAGTGTCTTTAGCGCCGTTATTTCCTCGCGGGGCCCACGAACCCATCGCCCTCCGCGTGGGCGCCAATCGCCTTGATTGGAGGGGTCCCGAAGGTTTAGATTAATGTTGCATGTCTTGCCCAACAATTTGCGCCCGGATCCTGGGCATTTAGACCGAAGGTCGGTTAATTACGCCTTTGAGGATCGATGACCGAATGGAAAGCTGTTGGTGTGAATGTACCCTCAAACAGGGGATACCTACGGTATACCTGGGAACCCCATCGGACACTACATAGTATAGTAAAAACCAAATAAATATTATTGATCTTAGACAATAAAAATAATAGGGTTTGCTCCCCCGAGTTATGTACTCCGTAGTGTTGCCTCCTCATCCCTCAACGACGAGCATAACTGTATATGGAAAGAACACTCATTCTCCATGGTTGACGCCGAGACCCAATTAATCTCTCATTATATGCACTAGTTCGTATGGCCTCATACAACCTAAATAACCACGACTCGTAGATATAACTTGCATATGACACGCGTAAAAGTCGTGAAGGCAAATGTCAACACCACCACCGAAACTGTCGGACAGAGTTTATTGCGATGCATATAAGCGCCATCCAATCGATAGCGGTGCTTAGCAAACCCACATGGTGGTAGCCTTAACCATAATGTGTCATGGAGTGATATGTCAGATTCTTTTCTTTTCTGCTGTCAGATATAGTTTTGACAAATACTTGTTTCCTTTTTGTACTATATTGAAATCATACTATTAACTTAGTTTAGGGATGCGGGAGTGTCATCATCTCCCCGAGTTGTTATATATGATATACTAGTTGTACGGCCGAACAAAACCGATATCAGTGCTCCATCATTCAGCATTTTCAATAAACTCATGAAATCCACTTACACAGATTGATAGGTAATATTCTGATAGACTAGAGCACTGGTATATAATTAATGGGATTAGTTCTAAAAAGAAATTCCATATTATCTGGGTTGTCTGTTTACTCACCATTAACTGCAAGTAGTTATATGATGTTAGGGTGAGGAAGAGACGCTAAACTTCGGACGGCCGAGAACGCACGGACCCATTAGCTCAGCAGACTTGCAGTCAGGGTGTCCGTTGCCTTTCTGTATCTCAACCCGTCCAAGAGTTTCAACAACGTACTATTGAAGTGTGCCCATTGTCCTCAAAGACTCTTGTTGGTGCCTTTTGATTACATAAAGTGATCCCGCTGTGGTCGCTGTCCGCCCCCCGGATCAAACCTAAACTACCACTCTTACGACCGCCGCAGAACCTTGGGTCGGGGGATCCCCATGAATGGCAAGTCCGACATCAGCTCTGGATAGCCGGTTGCCTCGCCATGCATCATCGGCACATGTTAATAGTACCGTGACAGCCCTTCAAGGAGCCACAGCTGCGTTCAATGCAAATCCTGCCAGCAGAGCACGGTCACCTATTGCCCATTATAGGTCTGGCGCATCACCCATGGAGTCTGTAGGGGTCAGCCACAATAGTCCCGAAATGGTTCCGCCTCGCAACATTCAGACGCCAGAATTGCCCGAAAGTGGCTCAGTCAAGGACAAGATCGGGAAGTTTAGTGCCTATCAGCAGCAGCCCTCTAGTCTGAAAGATGCATTCGGGAAAACTCCAGTCAGCATAGGGGCGAATAGGCCACGCACTCCGCAGCAGATCGCTGCCCAGCTGGCCGCAGGACGATCGACGCCAGGTGAAATCATAGCCACACATACGGGCGTCAGCAGGACGCAAGGTTCGATGCCGAAGCCCTCAAAACGCAGTGATGACAACGAGGGTCCGCCGTTGCTAGCCCCGAAGCCGGTATGGGCTACAAGTGCAAACTCGGCCTCGTTGGACAAGCTCCTTCACAGCGAGGCCAATTTGCCAATTAGAGACAAGTCGCTCCAGCGAAGACCAGTAGCTCAGATATCTCCCATAGAGGCAGCAAAGCTGGCGGCGAAGAAACCTCGTCCTCCACCCGTGCCACGAAAACCAGCTGCGGTTGTCACTGGTCCTACCTCAGTTCCTATCAACGTACATTCCAAGGGCCCAGTGAATCCAGAGCAGACCTCCAAGAACCACTCCTCACGTCCCCTTGAGGATACTACTATCCCTTCCAAGGCTCCGCCAGCACTTCCTCCCCGAACGGGTGCTTCGTCCGTGCCCCGGAAAGACCTGACAAATCATCGACGGCTTTTAGAATCCAACCATGGGTCTCGGACGCGACCATCGACACCTGGCACTGCATCGCTGTATGCTACATCACTGAGCAATAGTACTACGAGTTTGCTCGACAGCTCCTCAGGGCGGGAGGAAGGGGCGTTCTCGGATGCGGTCGTGGCCTCGTCCAGAGCATCGATTCGGGCTTCACAGGAAAGGAAAGTCCCACCGCCCCCACCGCCAGAGCGCCGGGCGAGGTCTCGATCAATCAAGCGATTCCCGCATACTGCCAAGGGAGAACACACAGATTCCACTAGTCCATCCACACATTTACGACAGACCCTCCGCGAGCCGACCAAGATCGCCGAAGATGATGAGGGGTACCAAAGGCATAAGCATCTGCTTCGCAAGCATCCGCATAAGCATCACGAAGGTGATCGCAGAAGATGGCGGAGTGAGATTACGGAGAAGGAGCGAAGGCGGTACGAGGGTGTCTGGGCTGCGAACAAGGGATTGTTACTTCCACCCTCGCACTTGAGGGTCCCCGAAGCGTACCCGCCGGAGTGCTCCGAGATGGTGGTCAATCTGGTGGCCGCTGACATCTGGTCACGTAGTCGCCTGCCGCGGCATGTGCTAGCACAGGTTTGGGAGTTAGTGGACGGGCAACATATTGGTCTTCTGACCCGAGAGGAATTTGTGGTAGGGATGTGGTTGATCGACCAGCAGCTGAAAGGCCACAAACTTCCACCCAGGGTGCCCGCCAGCGTGTGGGGAAGCGTCAAGCGGATATCGGGCGTTCACATTCATGGTCTTCCTCCTGCCTGACGAAGATGATGAATCGCGGGCCTTGATAAAGGAGTGGGGACATGTAATAAGCCACGATGGAGAATCCACGCCGGTGCCTTGTGGCTAGACGATCGCATAGTTTAATAAGATTACGCTAGTTAGGAAGATTTCTTGACTGCCTTGTAGGAACGGGAAAGCTCCCCCCGATTGAACATTATTTGCAGCGTGCATGGGCCACGGAGAACCGGCTGTGAGCTCGGCCGCGTTACGCCCGAAGATATTCCTTGTTTGAGAGAGGGATAGTAGGTGCCGGTGGCTATTTTGCTCATTATTCATGGAGACTAGTATGGATGCTGAGGAGGGACAGATGCAGATAGGCTACCTACCTAACTAACTAGGTCCTGGTAGTAATCTCCCGTGAGGAATTCAGCAAAAGGAATTATTTACTTGCTTTCGTGCGTGTGAAGATTTGAAAGTGCAGGGTGTTATTATAGGCCAAGTACTTACAGTAGTCGCTCGGGGTTTCTGTGGAGCCCGTAGATCGATCCGAAGTTTGCTCTCCCCCGCCTTCTCTATTTGGTTTGGGGGAGGAGAGAGTGTGTACGAATAGACGAATGCAAGAATGCAACTGGGAGAGTAGAGTAGACTACACCGTAGATAGATAGTCTCGGTGAAAGATGCCGGTCTGTGACAGGGGTGCTTCGGGAGAAGGAGAGGGGAGGGGAAATCCCCATTTCCAGGATACCAGACAGCCGCCCCTCCCGTCGCCCCGATTCAAACCAACCTAAGAGAATGGGGACCTGATCCACCCGGACTGACGCGAGATCAATCCATTCCCTTGACAATAGTACCCAGAAGGTACAAGTGGTATGTGAGTGGTGCATCCGGTGCGGTGACCTTTTCCGGTTCATATCACGTGATGGGCTGAGACGGGCTGCTGATCGCCCGATGGGGAAGGAGACGGATGGCGAGTGTCGGGCACCGCCACTCGCTGATGGTCCCCGAACGGTAAGTTAGTACGTACGTAGGTAAGTAGTACTTACTGTACTAGTAGGGGGAAGAGGGCTAAGAGGGGCAAAATGAAGGAGAAAAGGAGGGATTGAGGAAATTTTTCACAAAAAGAAGGAAACGAAGGTAGGGTAACGAATCAAGCAATGCAGCAGCTGCAGCTCGTTAGTAGCTGCAGGCCCTCGAAAAAAAAATAAAGACGCTGTCGCAAGTTCTAGATAGTTAGTATAGTACGTATATTGTATGTAGTCTGATTACTTTTAGTCCGATCTGCCCCCAAACAGCCACACTTTCTTTTAGATCTGTGACCCATAATAATGATGATGAACAGAAGAAAATAAATATCACAAAATAGAAAAAGGAAAAGAAAGAAAAATAAAATAAAAAATTCAAATACATATTGCAGAAAAAGGGAAATGAAAATGGTAGACCATACCAGAGACACCCAAGAGTTCAACGACAGGGGATCGACGATCGTGATTCGAAGAAATGCAGCCGACCCGGCGTGCATATTTTCCACTAGAAGGACTAAACTAATCGGGGGCCCCAGTTTGAAGCGCCACCTTACGCTGGCCTGCAATTTGACTGGCCTTCCAGCAAGCAAATCCCGAACGGCCACACTTCGGGATTTGCCTCTTCGGGCCTGGGTTGATGATTAAGCCGTGCAGGGTTCCCTTCAGCTGGAGGTCATTGACGCTGTGTATACCAGTCCTCCCCATCCGTCGATTTGCATTAAAAAGGGCCTGACACATTGGCTCCCCTGAGTCAGGGAACTTCGATGGCTTTATTGTCTGTGCCATTGTTATTATCGTCGTCGTCGTCGTCGTCGTTGCGGTTCAGACGGGTTTTGGCTTGGGACGCTTCCCAGTACTAGTCTTGCAAGTCAAGTCGGTCAAGGAATGCTTTGCCTTCGGACGCCAACGGTAACAGTAGTACACTCCGATAGGCGTTTCATGACCATCTCCTCGGGCAGTCGCTCGTTTCGTCCTTTGTTGTTTGCCCAAAACCCGCCGTCATGGTGCTAGAGGATCCCGAACAGCCTGGTGGAAAGAATGGAATCCCGGCTGTGGCACTGGCAGTTACACAGTCCAAGACCGCTAGACCCACGGTGGTCCGCAAGAAGTTCGCCAAACCTCCCGTCAAAGTAGCTTGTTTGGCCTGGTAAGTACACTGACCCCCCCTCCCCCATCCCCTTCCCTTTCCTCCTTCCTTCTACCTTCCTCTCCGTGACTTGATGGACAAGGATACACATCTTGTTCTTTTTGTCTTCGTTTGTTGCGGCAAACCTATCTTATCATGCGGTTGGCTTTGGAGACGGGACTAATCGGTATCTAATTCTATCAGTCGTGCTTCAAGAACACGTTGTGATGGCCAAGACCCGTGTACCAATGTAGGTATACGTCCTCATTTTTTGGATTGTCAGAGCTTTTGAACATCTTACCCGGGTGTTCTTTCCTATCTTCGTGCTGTGGACCTCTTCTCTTCCCTCTTTCCCTCTTTCCCCTCTGCAGCTGCTTTTCTGTTCTGCCAGGGCTCATCGGGCTGTTGTGGCTCTCCACACCTTGGTTCTCAAGCTTTTGACTTCCCTCGATCACTCAGAGAACGTGTGTGCTAATCTGCCTGTTTGGGACTAAAGTGTTCCAGTAGGAATAAGAGTTGCTCTTATTTGCCCAGTAAGCGGGGTGGCCCAAGGAAGAAGAAGAACAAGCCATCTGCAGCTGCAGAACCTCAACACGATGGTGTCGAGGATCCTGCGATTTTCCCGGTGTCTTCGGGATTTGACGAATGTGCGGTCAGACCCCAGTTATAATACCTAGGTCATCCACTAACGCACCTTTAGCATCCGGGTTGTTTGGACAAATTGACGTCTTGTCAATTCCGGGGGCAGGGTTGAGAAGCCTAGACTTCCCCTCTGATGTCCACGCCATGTTTGCGGATCTTTTTGTGCCAGGCACAGAGAACACCCATGGCCTAGAGCCGACCCCTTCCCCATCAAATATACCGTCTCGGGCCTTGGTCAGGACGTACGGCAGTGAAGATGCTATGTGGGTGCTGACTCGTCTCATTGAATTCTTCACAGTATTCTGACTTGAGATCACAGTCTTAACGCATACTACGACTTTATCCATAATTATTTCCCCATACTTCCACCAAGGGTTGACCCCCCGACTCCTGACCGGCCCCTGGATTGTGCTGGTTCGTTCACGGATTCCCCGTCAGAACAACCAATCCTCATCTATAAACCGAGGTCGCCTTTGAGTCTGGCGATTTCGGCGATTCTGGCCCTGGTACCACATCCAAACGACCCAGAACCATCGGGGCCTGCGTCCGTCATCCGCCGTCGCACTTTTGCACACACATATGCCCAGCTGGCAAATACAGCTATCGAAACCGATTGCGAGCTTCACGCTTCGTCCACATACCCTTCAGATGCATTGACAAACGAACGGCCTCTCATTGATCGAGAGTCCTTTCATCCCAAGACTCCAGTGGAACTCGAAAGTCTGCTCGCGCTTCTCGTACTTTCAATCTACGAATACAACCAACGAGGCAACCTCCTCAAGATGCGTTACCGTGCTGGTCAAGCTCTGGCCATAGCGTTGGATATGTCTTTGCATTGCCTTGGGGAAGAGTTCGACGAGTTTGCGGAGGCTCGAAGGAGAGCTTGGTGGATGACTGTATGGATCCCTTCTCTGCTTCGCGCCATGGTCACTAATATCTGTGTGTGTGCAGTATTATTGCGTCTTGCAGGGCTCTATCGTCAGCACTACAGTAAGTATTTTCTCGCTCCTCTGGCAGTGCGAATGCTAATGTCCGTATCACAGCCTTTAGCTATCATCGCGAACGACCCCCAATTTGTCACTCCTTATCCACGGTTTTCGGCCGATCCTGATGTATGTGTCCCTATCGCTGAAAATAAAAGCTGAGTTATGCGGATAGTTGGCTTCTAACACGCTGTACAGGGCTGGTCAGGATTAATACAAGCTCAGCAAGTTCTTGTGTCAGCAACTCAATTCATCATCGATCTGAATAAATGTCTATCCACGAGAACCAACATGTCATACATATTTGAACGGATGCAGCAACTTGATGCATGGGCGAGCTCTGTTCTGGCACAATCAAATCTACTTCCAATTTTGCCCCAGTCTATGGCATGTGGCGGGGAGATGGAGCTGACAACAGCTCAGAGTATCCGTGCAATATCACGAATCAAGTTGTCAAGGTGGGTATTTCATGGGCCCCTGGACGACAGTATTGTTTACTAATGGTTTCTTAGCGCTCAAATCAAAGTGCATCGGTTCAGGGCATTCTCAGACTTACCAATTTTCGTCAAGAAACACTGCGATCTGACATCGGCTAATTCGAACAACACAATGCCGAACAATGCTTCCAAGAATTCCAAATCGCAAAGTGGTATTGCAAATATCGGATGTTCGTGTAGCCTGGAGCCATCTCAACAGGCACCCAGTGACTACTCATCGTCGTCGTCTTCTGTGGCGTCAGATACGCAGCAGTACCCTTTCATTCAAGGTTTTCCATACAGCATTCAGCATTCGGCGAAGACGTGTCTGAGAGCATCCCTTCTCATCTCACGCATGTTCTACAGCCTACCCCTGCCGCAACCGCTTCTTGATGATTGTCAAACTCAGCAGGGGTTACACATGCTACCGGATCAGTTACCGCGAACCATGCCGTCGTTTGCGTGCTGCCTAATGCAGGGCAGCTATGCTATGCTGATGATCTATTACAAAGCGCGCGGGGAGAAAAGGTCCCCAGAAAGTGGAACCGACAATACCCCCAACCCCTCGGACAGACTCATCGAAGAAATCCGCAAGGGGCTAGAGCGAATAATTGCTACTGTTACAAATTACGCTATTGCATTTGAGGCGTTAGATGGGATGAGGGGTAAGTCCAGTGCAACCTCAAATTTATTGACAATGACTGACCTAGTACGGATGTGCAGATGAGATTGAGTGTGCATATCAAACGGCGTTTTCTCAAGCGTAGGCCTGTTTTTGTTATAGGTGGACTCAAGAGTTCTATTTATCTCCCCAGGAGTCTTCCAGGATGGGACTAGTCGCATACTACTACTTTATAGTATCCGCAACACATGGCGCGGGAGCCAGTGATCTTTTCAATATACTCTCAGTTCCATCCAATTCTGATACATCACCACTATTAAGAATTTAACTCACGATGACACGATGACGCTGATACCGCTTTCTCTTGGTACCTTTCAGCTCCCTGAACCTTCTCCTACTGGGTAGATGCCCACTACTCCATAATGACCGATAACAATACATAAGTATAACACAGGCCACGATGTAAAAAGAAAAGTAAAACGCCAAAGAACCACGCAGGATCACTTAACTACTTAGCTCACATGCATGAATGTATTTATCTAATCCATCTGCGTAGCCATTTCTAATCTAGAAGCTAGCTAGCTATTTGGAATTCCCGCCAAGAAAGAAACTAAAGCTGATACGTACACAGAAAAAAAAAAAAAAAGAATGTGTGACGACATGAAAATTGATATGCAGATCATGAAACGAGCCAATAAATGCACGAAAGAAGAAAAAAGTTACATTTCCCTATGTAGTAATACTAATGTGAAAGATCAGATCAGGGAGGGGCCGGAGGGCTATACTAGGTTTCCTGACAGGGTTAAATTACTTGTTAGGGTATAAATCTCGCTGTAGGGAGACTGGAATGGCCTAGGTCTTAGTATTGAAGGGAATAGCCTTCGACTGTGTGAGTACTAGGTACTTAGTTCTTTCATGGAAAGTATGTCGAGGTGGGTTTGGATATGAGAACTGGGGATGGATTGGGTACTTAGTAGTACTAGTTGTGGTTTAGACGCCAAGACGAGGATGGATATATATACATTGAAATTAAGTAACAGTACGATGGTCTCGTATATTGTAGTAATCAATCAAACAAAGAACCTCCCATTATTTATCTATGCTTGGCTTAGCTTGGCAAACTATTGTACTTAAGTGATAAAGTAACTGCTATCTATAGTGAAGAATCTCTTTTTATGTGTGTAAGGGAAGAGAGAAAGCTGGGATAGGAGAAGAGATAGAGCTCATAATTTCGACCGTATCCCCTCTAACCGGAACTTGACATCCTTGAGCACCTTGCTTGTGGGCTTCCAGTCGTCGAATTGGCGTAGGAGTTCCATCGTCTCGTCGTAGAGTTCGCGGCGGACGTATTCCTCTTCGAGAATACCGCGCATCGCGAAGGGGAGGATGTAAGGGTTTGCGGGGGCCGGTTGGGTGCGTTTGATGTGCAGATTGGCGCTGTGAATGGTGGATGTTTCGAGAGCAAATTCGATGGCCAGTCTTGTTTGTTCTCATTAGTATTGGGGTTGGGAGGATAGTGGGGCGGGGTGTATAAGCATACCGGTATACAGATGGGTCGTCGTAGAGACGGGAGTGCCCTTCTCCACTGTATAGACTGCCTGCTAGGGGGGAGCTGAGCTCGCGGATGAGACCGTGGTCTGGGATGCCTAGGTTGCGGAGCTTGAGGACGAAGCCGACTAGGTGAGAGAGACTGGTTGGGGTGTTAGATGGGGCTTTAGGTTAGTTGGGAGGGAAGGAGGTTGGCTTACAAGCTTGGGGCGTGGACTCGGCCATCGACGAAGGCTGCACGGTAGATGTATGGATGGGTCACCGGGGCGAAGAGGGATGACTAGAAAGATTGGTTTAGGATGAGTATGAGAGATGAAAGGGGTGATGTAAGGCTCATTACCTCAAGAGAAACCAGCTGGTCATCAATGCTTCCGATGTACGAAATCCGAATGCCAAAGTCGAGACAGGTTCTCAGCGCTGATTCATAATCCTTGGAGACTTGGCTGTAAGGCAAGGCAAACTCAAATAGTTCTCCGGCGGAGCCACTGATCCAGCGGGATCTGAAGTCTGCAAATGGGCCTAGGTTGACACCGGCCATAGCACAGATGCCGACACGCGCTGCATTGAGACAGCCAAAGGATATCAACTTGGCGACCAGCATTATCGCAACAGGAACACCCTGACTATGGCAAGCTACCAGGATGAAGTCGGCTTTTCTGATCTCCTCCATCCAATTAAGTAATAACTTCCACAACAGGTCGACACGCTCAGCTATACGCCCCTCGCCTTCCAAGGCAATTTTTTCGATGTCGCATTTGTAGCCATGGTCGTCAGCCCAGGCATTTATGGCTTCCGCTGCCATGTTCGAGAATCGGATTGAGGTGCCTGTCGGTTGGCCGAGGACACTCCGGATTAACGGTGCAGGAAAGTACCCATGTATCCCGATTGCCAATGCCCTTTTGATAGGGGGCGTATCCTTAACCATATGGACGTGTCTGTTATTCGATTCTTTACCATAGTGGAAGTATCGCCCTATTGTCTGCAACAAACTGGGCTTTTCTTGCACAGCAAAAGTTTCGTGAAACCTTGGCAAAACCTGATTGGGTAACACTTTTCGCAATTGTTTCGAAGCTGCAGCTTCAGGTGGTCCCGGAACCAAGTCATTGAGACCTGCTTCTGGACGTAACGTGGTTTTATCAGGTAGTGCAGAGCTGCTCTTGTTATTCTTGAGCTTAACGCTTCCCTTTTTCGCAATCTCAGCCCTTGCTTCTGGCTCCGGTTCAGCTTCAATGGTGGCTTTTTTCAAAGAAGAATCTGGCATAACAGAGGCGCTAGCGACCTGAGATTCTTGTGGGGCCTCTTTATCAAGTCCCTTCGAAGACTCTTTGAACCAGAATGACCATCCAGAGGGCTTCGGGTCCTTCACAGGTATCGTAGCGGGACTGCTTGCCCCTTGCGTATCATGGTCTTGAGTTGGTGCAGGTTCCGTCTGCACGTCTTGCGTGGTTGGCTTATCCACGTCATCTGGAGGTTTGCTTGCAGGCTCTTCTGGCCCCTTTGTTGATGAACCGTACCACATTTGAAGCCAAGAACGTTTTACAGTGTTCTGCGAACTATCATGCGTTTCTTCAGGTTTATCCTGTTCCGGTCTATCTGGCTCTGTTTGCCCCTGATCTTCCGAGGTGGCCTGCTCTTCGTCTTTCGATACAGGGGGTTTCACGGGTGATTCTTCACTAGGCTCTGGTGCACTGGGCTCTGGCACAGGGGCTGGCACAGGATCTGGTACCGGATCTTTTGGGGCAGAATTGTCGGTTGTTGACGGGGCATAGAACCATGAAAACCATCCACCCGTTTGGACAGTCGACGTCGGGCCTGCGTCAGCACTGTCCCGGTTAACATCTGTAGTAGACTCGGGAGCAGCACTCAATTGACCCTTATCAGCGTCATCCGCAGCTACTGTCTCTTGGTCTCTCGATACTTCTTCCTCGGTCGGTTGCGTTGTTATGCCAGCCGGGCACGACTTAGCATCCTCTTCAGGGGTGAATGTAGTGCCATCAGAAGCTATGTTTATCTTCGTTGTCGCAGCGTCGGCGGGAAGAGACCTGCTGGATGCGCCGACTTTCCGCGTAAGCTGGAGGGAGGGGTTTCGGAATGGTTTAGGAGAATCAAGCTGAGGAGTTGAGCGGGAAGTGAGTCGGGGTGCTAAGTTTTGAGCAGCGGAGATGCTCTCACGGGCAACCTCGGTAACGGGAGCCGCTTTGGATGCTCTGGAGACTGCCGGCCAGACAGCAGGATACCAACTCTGATAGTCCAAATGATATATTAGATATACGGGACGGATGCAGAAGAAGATATAGGGCTACTGAAAGCCCGGACTCACCGCAGTGCTCCCCCTGTTCCTTGATTCTGCATGGTCTCCGCCTGCGGAAAGCGATGTAGCACCATCGTCGGACGCTGTTGGGGACTTGGAGTCCGCGCCGAGGGGGCTGGGCTTTACTCTCTTACGAGATCCCATCGACGGCATGAAAGCTTAACTAATAACATCACCGAATGCGAGATGAGGTGCAGATCAAAGCATGGAAAAGCCTAAGACCAAGTGAAAGGAGATGCTATGATGGGGGGAAGGCCAGCAGACTAGCCACCAGCGATGGCAGCCGGAGGATCAGCGCGGGTCTTTGGTTGGTTATCAGCCAAATCGGGCCAGCATCACGCCTGACATCACGTCACATGCTCTCCGCTGACCGTCTTTGTTTGCCTCGCCGCCTCAGGCGGTGAACTGGTTGTGCTGGTGTGCTGTGGCTGGTGTGCTGGTGCTCCTGCACCGCCACATGCATCCGGGCTGGAAGGGGAAATTTTTATTTTTCGGGGCCGATGTGGAGAAGACCAGGAAAGGATCCATCCAGGCCGCCCGATAACTTTTTTTCCTGGATACATTCTTTTGTACCGCTTTCACCATTCCTACCCACTTGCATCCGCTGTCTTCTGTTTAGCGGTTTCGTTTTCTCGTCGAGTGTGCCTCGACCTCCCATCTGTCAAGATGGCGATTCAAAAGAAGGTAATGCGGCCTTGGTCTGTCCCGCGGTCATGGGAATCCCAGTACTGACAATGACTTAGCATGGTAAAGGTCGTTTGGATAAGTGGTATCGCCTGGCGAAGGAGAAGGGTTACAGAGCGAGAGCTGCTTTCAAGCTGATCCAGCTGAACAAGAAGTATGGCTTTTTGGAGAAGAGCAAAGTCGTTCTCGATCTTTGCGCGGCACCCGGTGTGAGTACAACCCATCAGTGTGATTTTTAACGCCGAGTCCGGTGGCTGACTACTTTCGCAACACAGTCGTGGTGTCAAGTTGCTGCAGAATGCATGCCCGCACAGAGTATCATTGTCGGTGTCGATCTTGCGCCTATTAAGCCGATCCCCCGAGTCATCACTTTCCAGAGCGATATTACGACCGAGAAGTGTCGCACAACAATCAGACAGCACCTGAAGCACTGGAAGGCCGATACCGTACTTCACGATGGTGCTCCCAATGTCGGTACCGCCTGGGTTCAGGATGCTTTCTCTCAGGCAGAGCTGGTGTTGCAGTCTTTGAAGTTGGCTACGGAGTTCTTGGCGGAAGGTGGTACATTCGTCACGAAGGTCTTCAGATCCAAGGACTACAATCCGCTCCTGTGGGTTTTCAAGCAACTCTTTGCGTCCGTGGAGGCGACGAAACCTCCGTCTTCTCGAAACGTTTCTGCAGAAATCTTCGTTGTTTGTCGCAATTACAAGGCACCAAAGCGCATTGACCCGAAGTTCCTCGATCCCAAGCACGTCTTTGCAGAACTTGCGGACCCTACCCCCAACAACGAGGCCAAGGTGTTCAACCCGGAGAAGAAGAAGCGCAAGAGAGAGGGTTACGAAGAGGGCGATTACACGCAATTCAAGGAGGTCCCGGTTACTGAATTCATCAACACCACTGATCCCATTGCCATCCTGGGTTCATGCAACAAACTTAGCTTCCAACAGTCCCCAAGTGGTGACCTTGCCCTCGCCACTCTGGAGAGACTAGAAGAGACGACCGACGAAATCAAAGCCTGCTGTGAGGATCTCAAGGTTCTGGGTAAGAAGGAATTCAGGAACCTGCTCAGGTGGCGACTGAAGGTGCGGGAGCAGTTCGGTCTCGCTGTGAAGAAGGGCGGTCAAGCCAAGGAGGATGAGACCGAAGAAGTGGCGGAGGTCGCTCCTATGGATGACGAGCTGGCCATTCAAGAGGAGCTGATGCGCCTTCGTGAAAAGGAAACCTCGAAGCAGAAGAAGGAGCGCCGCAAGGAGAACGAGAGGAAGCGCAAGGAAATCATTCGGTTACAGATGCACATGACGACACCCATGGATATCGGAAAGGAGCAACTGGGACCTAATGGCGAGGATGCCACATTCTCGCTCAAGCGCGCCGAGAGAGGTGGAATCAGGGACACCATTGCGGCCGGCCATGAAGCACCGATTGAAAGTGATAGCGAGGACAGTGCTTCCGAGTCTGACTTCGAGGAGAGCGATGACGAGGAAGACCGTCTGGAGCGGGAACTTGACAACCTGTACGAGCAATACCAGGACCGCAAGGAGGACCGGGACACGAAGCTACGGGCAAAGAAGGCCAGGAAGGACTTTGAAGCCGACTCCTGGGATGGCTTTTCCGATGATGACAAGGAAGATGGTGAGGACTCCGACGACGAGGGTCTTGGAGTTAGCTCCGCCGGCGACAAAGCTCCCAAGTCAGCTTCCCTTTCCAACAGTGCGTCGCTATTCTTCGACCAAGATATATTCCAAGGCTTAGAAGACATCGACGATGTCGAGGATGAAGATGAAGATAGCGCCATCGAAGTGAAGGAGGCTCCGCCTAAGGGCAAGGAGTCTGAGAAGAAGAAGGCAAAGGAATCCAAGAAGCCTGTTCAGGCGATGGAAGACTCGGATGAAGAAGATATTGAAGAGCTTGAGGATCCGCGTAAGAAGAACGGGCAGCTCGGTAAGTTCGCAGATGTGGCGTGTCTTTGCCTTGTACCCTGGACAATTAATGCTAACTCTACTACATAGATATCGACATCATCACTGCGGAAGCTATGGCACTTGCTCAACAGATGGCTACTGGAGAGAAGAAGTCTTCTGATGTGGTTGATGATGGCTTCAACCGATTTGCGTTCCGCGATAGCGATGGTCTCCCCGAGTGGTTCCTTGACGATGAGAACAAGCACAGTATCCAGAACCGTCCTATCACCAAGGCGGCCGCAGCCGCAATCAAGGAGAAGATGCGCGCCATTAACGCTCGCCCGATCAAGAAGGTTATGGAAGCCAAGGGCCGTAAGAAGTTCAAGGCCGCTCAGCGACTGGAGAAGTTGCGCAAGAAGTCTGCACTGTTGGCAGATGACGAAGCCCTCAGTGAGCGTGACAAGTCGCAGGCCATTGCGAGATTGATGAGCAGGGCTACCAAGAAGAAGCCCAAGCAGCAGGTGAAGCTGGTGGTTGCCAAGGGAAACAACAGGGGTATCTCTGGACGTCCTCGTGGTGTCAAGGGCAAGTACAAGATTGTGGATTCTCGTATGAAGAAGGATATCCGGGCTCAAAAGCGCCTTGCCAAGAAGAAGAAGAATTAGTGATGGGGCTTAGCTGTGGAACTCGAAGCGATCTTTTTCATCATTGTCCATGTATATACCCGGTTAACATTATAGATCTCTGTATCATATCCATGGTGAAAGGGGTACGTACCTGTTATTGCGAACTGTAAAAGCGTTTTTGATCTCGTCACTCTAGACGAAGGTATGGTTTAAGGCATCAAGTTGTCTCTCATTCAACAGTGCTAATCAGCATATGGCAATAACACTACCACACTGGCCAGTTTTCTGCTTTACGTCTATAGGAATACTCTGGCCTCTAAATTAAGATGTAATACGTAGGGGAAGATAATGTTGGGATGATAAAACGTAGTAGATAATGACAATTCTTGAGAATCATAGCTTCTGCTCGTGCGCCTGTGACAGATACAGCATCATTCGCATATAATATGTATTCTACGAAGGTATTATATATCAATAAGCCATCCAATTGGGGCAGTTTAAAAAAAGATCATGGCCGTGTCGGTTCGTCGCGTAGCCCTCTCTATGAGAATTTAGAGGCTTCGTTCAAGGCTTCTGCTTCCTTACCCATTCTAGCCATCCAGCGATCAACAAGATCTTGATTCTCCTTTTGCAGCCGGGATGACCGCTCTTCAGCCATATTCAGTTGAAGGTTCAACGATGCCAGCTCGTCTTGGAAATCCTGAAGTGGTGTCAGCGACACTAGTAAGGACCCCAAGAAAGGAGGGTAGGGAGCAGCATACCTCCAATAACTTTGCCTTCCCACGCAACTCCTCATCTCGATCCTTTAAGCGTAGTTGAAGATGGGCGGTCTCATTTTCAAATAAGCGAATCCGTCTGCTATCCTGAGTGCTTCTCTTCCGCAGCTTCTCCAAGTCAGCGGTCATGCGTGTGAGCTGGTCCTGCAGTTCGGAGCGTGACCGCTGCGCCTCAGCGAGGTCTGCACGTGTTGCTAGGAGAGTCTCTTGTAGAGATAGGTCTTGTGCTCCTGCTCCTGATAGCGCCTTGCTGGAGCGGGATGCTGAAGTGTCGGATGGTACATGCTGTGCTTCAACCGGATCTGAGCTCGGTGGGTTGCTAGCCGCTGCTCCCTGAACCGTGCGATCGGCCAGTTGGGTATCTAATGGTTTTGGGTCATGATAGTCAGAGAATGGTCAGAATACTTCCGGGAATGTGGACTACCCCAGAAAGTGAGGGTGATCGACATACAAGCATCGTAAATAGCTATGCTGGCTTTCTCTCGTCGATCACGAGCCGCCAGCGCGGCGGAGTACTCCTCTTTCCAGTGGGCCATTTGATAGCAAGTGGTGATAAGGTGAGAGTCTATCTAGCGGATGGACGGCGGACCCCTCATATCATGGAGCCATGGTGGAGCTCAGAGTCGCCGAGGGAGAGACGTATAGCTATATTCACAGATGTCACTAGGTTAAATGAACGAACCAAACGAGTTAAACCACGACAACCCCAGCGACCTGCACAACTATTCGAAAGTGTGAGGGGAAGAATGGACTGTCTTGTCACTGACGGGTGGATGGGGCGCTGACCGCCATCTCCACCGCCCACGTCCGCGTGCATCATCGAAAGCCGCCGTCGCCGTTAGCTCGGCTCAGTTCACCGTCCAGGCCCAACCATCACTCTTCCTGTTTGTTACTTGACAACAACTACCCGACTCGCTCGGTGTCTCTGCCAACTGACTGCATCCCTCGCTGCGCTGACGGGATTATATCGAACATCTCTTTGCTTTTTCCCCTTCAATAGACAGAGCTTGACTTGTCCATACACTCACAGCCCCCTCATATCTCCACCATGTCGTCACGGAAGAAGGTCTTGTTGAAGGTACCTCGCCTCCCCCGACTCATGCAGGCCAAGCCGCCTCGATGAAAGCTTCAATTACTCACATAGCTCTCGGAATCTCTTAGGTTATCATTCTGGGTGATAGCGGCGTTGGTAAGACGAGTTTGATGAACCAATATGTCGGTGGCCTTATCTCCCAGCTGTTCCTCGGATCCCCACTCATCCTCATCTCGCTCAACAGGTCAACAAAAAGTTCAGCGCAAGCTACAAGGCCACAATCGGAGCCGACTTTCTCACCAAGGAGGTTCTAGTTGATGATCGGCTAGTGACAATGCAGGCATGTACTCCCCGGCTTGCGAAGACGACGGAGCTATGTTGGGAATTGGGAGTTAACTGATTGTCCACAGATCTGGGACACTGCAGGACAAGAGCGCTTCCAGTCCCTCGGCGTTGCATTCTACCGCGGTGCGGACTGCTGCGTTCTGGTCTACGATGTCAACAATTCGAAGAGTTTCGAGGCCCTTGACAGCTGGCGCGACGAGTTCCTGATCCAGGCCAGCCCTAGGGATCCTGAGAGCTTCCCTTTTGTAAGGACTTCTCTCTCCTTCAATCTTATCTGACCTAGGCGCCTGATTTGCGCGATGGTTCGGCCGGTAGAGACAATTACTAACTAGGGTTCAGGTTGTGATTGGTAACAAGATCGATGTGGAAGAGAGCAAGCGGATGATATCTTCGAAACGGGCCATGACTTTCTGCCAGTCGAAGGGCAACATTCCTTACTTCGAAACGAGTGCCAAGGAAGCCGTCAACGTTGAACAGGCTTTTGAAGGTTGGTTACTCATCCTGTCTACTCGATTTCAATGCATAGCTAATTTCGCACTCAGTCATCGCCCGGAGCGCTCTGGCACAAGAAGAGGCAGAAGAGTTTAGTGGGGAGTTCAGCGACCCGATCAACATCCACCTTGATGGTGAGCGTGACGGCTGCGCTTGTTAATGACCCCTTTACTAGACATGCCTTGCGAACGTTTTATATTTCTACTTCAAGCCCGCTCCATTTTCGCTGTACGCGCCTCCGAATGCTCCCACTTCGTGCTTGTCAGAGCACATCAATGCCTCGTATGAACTTTCGAGCTTGGAAGAGCGTAGCTGTTCTGTTGGGAACACCTGCACTTATACAGTTATGGAGCTCCTCATGTGTCACGCTCCTTGTCTTGTGTTTGCCTGCCAATTCGCATGGGATATCCGTTGATGGTCTTGATTCTGCTTAATATTTCCCTTTTGCTTTTCTGGTACGAAGGTACTATCATGTTCTGTAGGAGTCTGGAATATTATTGCTTATCTGCTGAAAGCTTGTACAGTATAGCTGGTTAAGTAGGCAATTACCACACATCTAGTGTTGTATTACGCAAGACCTATGTTTCTCAAAGTCAGTTCTGATTCCCAATTAGAACCCGAGAAGCAAGGAGGATCCCGCTGGCCAAAGAACCAGTGGTATGGTGGAGGAGATCAGGATCGGCTAAGCGTCGCGTGCTTATCTCGGCGCATCTCGTGATGCTCGGCGTTATCAGTTCGGGTTACACCGCAGAGTCACTCCGCCTCCGGTTTCCTTCTCTCCTCCGGTGAACCCCCCCGATCTTGCTCCGTCCACACCCCCTTCTTCATCGCCTGCTGGAACAGGTGGTGTCTTTCAACGTGTACGGCTTATTATTTGCGCCCATGATCTAGGAAGAACACTCGCGGTCCGGGGGGTCTATCATACCTCGCGTGCGCCGGCGGGGAACTCTATAGAGCCTCGACTCTCAGCGAGTCCTTCTCTTATCGCCCGCTATTGACAGCCAGAGAAAGTACGCGGAAAGCACTCAGAAACCATGGAAGCACCCGAGACCACGGAAGGCTCCATCTTGGTCGGCGCCGCGAGACGAACATTGGGCATTTGCCTGCTGCTCGTCGTGGTCTTCCTATGGACGGCCTCGAACTTCCTCGCCAGTGTATGTGCTTGACTACTCTTGACCCTTCATTATATGATATACCCGGTGTAGTGCTAATTTAGTCTCTATCTATGTGTCACAGACAATATTCGCCGACGATACATACTCCAAACCGTTTTTCGTGACATACATCAACACCTCGTTATTCATCCTTCCTCTCTTCACAATTCTCTCTAGACGGCTCTTGAAACTATGGCGGGCAGGGAAGCTCTACCGGGTTAGGTCTTTCAAGGGCCTATTGGAGCACCTCGATTCTCATGATACGAACGTCGAGGCACGGGGTATACTCAGTCACAATGCAGGAGGGGAGCGTTGGCGCAGCGAGGACGAAGACCCTGAAACATGGGCTGGTGCTAGGTTCAATGCTGCATCTCAGGGCCAGCCATCTAAGCTGGGATTGAAGGCGACAGCTAAACTGAGCTTTGAGTTCTGTTTGTTATGGGTAAGCATATCGCTACACCGAATCTCCAAACCGTATCAAAGACGCAAAAGCTAACAAGCACTAGTTCTCCGTGAGTACTAGCGATCAGTAGAGTTATCCATCCTTCCTATACTGACTCAATCAGGCAAACTACTTCGCAATGGCCTGTCTCCAATACACAACAGTAGGAAGCACCACAATTCTCACCTCAACAAGCGGTACGTACGTACGCCACCACTTAACACCACTAAACCTAACCCCCCAAACCCAGGAGTCTGGACCCTCATTTTCGGCGCCCTAATCGGCGTTGAGCGCTTCACCATCCGCAAGCTCATCGGAGTAATCGCCTCTTTAATCGGCATCATCCTTATATCCCGCGTCGACATGTCACCCCCCAACAACCCCAGCAATACCAGCGGAAGCGGAAGCGGCAGCACCTTCCCCTCCAAAACCCCCGGCGAAATCGCCCTCGGCGACGCAATGGCCGCATTCAGCGCCATCCTATACGGCGTATACACCATCGTGCTGAAAAAGCAAGTGGGAGACGAATCCCGCGTCAACATGCAACTATTCTTCGGCTTAGTAGGACTATTCAACACGGTCCTCCTCTGGCCGGGCTTCATTATTCTTCATGTCCTCGGTATAGAAACTGTCGGAATGCCTGATACGGGGAGAGTCTGGACGATTATCTTGGTATTACCCCCCCAACATTCCCAAACCCTCTCTCGCGTCAGCAATACACAGATAACTAACTAATACCAATTTTAAATATAGGTAAACGCCCTCGCCTCCCTCGCCTCCGACATCGCCTGGGCCTACGCAATGCTCCTCACCACGCCACTAGTAGTAACCGTGGGATTGAGTCTGACGATCCCGCTCTCGCTTGTGGGCCAGATTGTGCTTCAGGGACAGTATGCGAGCGGGTTGTACTGGGCTGGGGCTACAGTGGTGTTTTTGTCGTTTTTGGTGGTTAATCAGGAGAGTCGCGAGGTGGATGGGGAGGGCCCTGTGGTGGTGGTTGGGAGGGGAGGGGCTGGGGCGGAGACTAGTGCTGGGTATGAGGCTATTCCTGGGGATGGTGGTAATGAGTATGGAAGGGATAGGTGATAAGTATCTATACCTGCTATGGAGGTGTTGGTACGTTAGATAGGTAGTAGGCAAGGGGCTTACTTTACTATCACTGATTGAGGAAACTGCTGAGGATGGAAGCAAATTTGGTAGTGAAATTAGCATTGACACAATGTGCTCATGTCTGAAGCACAGAGAGGATTATTGGTACTAAATAGAATTACATGACCACAGTCAGACACAAGGTGTGCTGTGTGGGAGGAATCAAAGTGTGAAGAAATACATGAAGAGCACGCAAAACCCGCATCACTTCTCATGTCATCCAGGACAATCAAGCCATACGCGAGACTAACCCAACTCGTAATGTCTCTTACTCGCGGGGTCTCAACATCTCATACAATCAGTTATAAAATCACAAGACATTAAGACAAAATATCATGAAGAACATTGGGTATGTATCATCAAACAGGAGCAAGTGCGAAGTAATATAATACCGGCGAACATAGAAACCACAAAGGAGAATAGTTGGGTAAGAATTGAAGTAGACTAGCCAGAATCCAAAGTGATATCGAGAAAAACTTGAAAGAATGTATAGAAGGGGCGGGATCCGAAGGATTTCGGAATCTGTTATACAGTGTACTTCTTTTAACGGAGGCCTGCTGCTCCGGGCGCAGGCTCCAGTTTCTTGCGGGCGACGAGAATGCTCTTCAAAGCACCTAGCCACTTTGCAAGAGATTCTTCATCTGGTGCGCATAGTCGATACGACTTTTCTTCCGCGATGATTTGAAGACAGAAGTGTTTCGAACGTGACATAGGGTCGACCTCAGCAGCGTCGATCACCTGTGCCATGGGTATGACTTTGACCGCGGAGTATTCCTTCAACATGGCACTGTTAGTCATGACTATAGAACTTAATGCTAGAGGTAGCTAAAGAATAGAATCCATACCTGTTCATCTTTATAGAAACCCAGGCTTTTCGGGCGCAGCACAACCCATAGTCGCTTCCAGTGGCGCATAGATCCCTTGATTTTGAGGCATTGAAGATACCCGTTGCATACAACTCTCTCCGGGTCACGTAGGACCGCGGACTCATTGCGCGGAATCGAGGAAGGGCCGTCGCTATGAACTGATGCAGGCTGGTTTTGAATGGAAGGCGATGTCATGCGAACGCCGTTGTTGTTCCCAGGGCCATCGGACCATTCTGAATATGACGTGATATCATTTCCCGAGTGATCATGGGGCGAGGCGAAACGCCTCGAATGGTAAGTGGGTGACAATGAATCTCCGACTTCCGGAGAACTTGGTCGTCCGCGCTGATCAAAATCGGAGTGGTCGGTGGTATCATAGATGCGGCGCTTGTTGTTTCCGGCGGTGTCGCTATTCTTTGATAAGGCGAGGAAGGCCTCTTCGTCTTCGTCCATGCGGGTTTCTGATCGAATGTGTCTGATCCAAGCTTCGGCCTCTTTTTCCGAAGATGCCTGGAAGCGATAATTCTTCGACGGCGAGAAAACGCCAAAAACGTACTGTCGGTTGGATCTGGGGGACCTGACCGACGCAACGGCCGTGACCTCAGACAACGTGATAGAGGCTCGGAGCCTCGTGGCCTCCTCATCCTTGTATACCGACAGAAGGTTGGGACGTAGAACGAGATATGCCGGTTTCCAGGAGGCCCTAAATGCCTAGTTTGACAGAGTTAGTTGGTTCTAGACCGAGCTCGGCTGACGGCGCAAACGACTAACATGTTTGTGCTTCACGCGACGAAACACCTTTCCAGTCTTCAGGACCCGATCGAATTCGAAACTCCCATTTTCATTGACCGGCGAGAAAGTATCCAAGTTGACATGGCCGCTGCGATAGTGAGCGGATTGATTATTCGGGACTAGAAGCGCCGACGTCTGGACGGTGCCATCGGGTAGCTGGATCGCGGGCGCTTTGGGATTCCCTTCTGCAACCGGTGCGTACGATGTGGGAATTGGTTGAGTCATGATTATAGGAAGCTGGTGCTAGCAGCAAAGGTCTGTGTCGGGAAATAGCTGTCGTGTGCAAGTGGTGTTCGAACGGTGCGCGAGCGGAGAGAAGGAGTGTATAGCGCTATCTATACCGGCTGGACGGCACACCGGGACTGCGTCCGGCTTTAACAAAACTGTAACGAGAAAAGATCGATATATAGTGAGTGGTAGTAGTTCGGCAAGATTAGAAGAAGGTAGGCAGAAGTATTGGCCAGGTAGTAGTATCTGGCTGCTGACGATTAGAGTCGGTCGCGACCGACAGGGTCATGGAGGCTGTGCCAAAAGGAGTGGTGAGCGGGTGGGAAGCGACGAACGGGGGGGAAGCAATGAGGGAATGCGATGAAGTAACGAAGCGCTCGCCGTGACGACAACCAGTAAGTACTAGGTTCACACAGAATAAAGAAGTATCATGACTCAAAAGTGAAAAAGGCGCAACTCCCTCACCAAACGGATCCCAAGGGTTAGGAGGAGAAAAAGGGGATCCTTTTTTCGGGGACGAAAAGAGATGAGGAGAGAGGGGGCGGAGGTTCTTTTTCTAATTTTCCCAATTCAACGGGACGCATGGACGTTTTTTCTGTTTTGGAGATCATCTGGGTTTAGTCCCGTTGGAAGCTGGAACCTCGACCCTCGACGGGCTCTTTTCCCCTGCTGTTTCACCTTCGCGCCTTCTGCCATCCTTTTCCTTCGCAATGGACCGGTTTCTCTTACCCCCTTCCTTGAATGGGGACTGCAAGACTCCCTTTATGAAACCCTTTGTTGATTCAGTTTGAAGGGAAGGGGGGAGGAGGAAGAACAACCACAATACTAGGAACAGATGCTGGAAACAATCATAGGATGATATTGGCAATGATAATAAGTGTGACTGGGAACGGGCTCCCATACCTCGTGGGTAGCCCCATTTCTACTATCTACTATCTATTAGTAGTAGTTATCATCTGCTCCCTCCCGCAACAACCACAACCACCACCACGTTTTTGAGTTTCCAAAGACAGGTCTTCTTCCCCCGACATTCTTCGGGTTCATCAACTACGTGAATCATGAAACGGATATGATCTCTACATCTCTACAATTCTACACGGCAGATCCACGGATCTGATTGCCCCCACGAGTGGCTAATAATAGGACTATGTATGTATGTACTGTAAGTTATTACTTACTCTCCGGAGAGCATCGAGTAAGTAGTAGATAGATAGATAGATGAATAGTCCCTTGACCGCGCTGCAGATCATGACGGACAATACGTAAGTTAGGTACTACACTACATACAGTACGTACCAGCATTGATGCCTGAAGACGGACGTGCATGAGATGAATTATCGTCCCGGCATGCATGTTGCGTGTACCTACATAAGTTGTAGCATATAAAGATAGGTAAATTATCTACCGACCTACATGCTTTTCACCGATTGCATTGGATGATGTGACAGCTCAGCCGCGAAGCTCCGCACGATGCTTCCTCTCGCCATGAAAAGAACTTGCAGTTATTCTCCCGGTAGTGATGTCATTGGTGAGATCCCGCGATGGACAATGATCAGACTTACTATGTATGTAAGTAAGCTCTGTCAAGCCAGTTGCCATGCCCTGGGCGAAACTCAAGCGGGAGTTCCTTTTCGGGATCCTAACGAGGGCATCCGTTTCTATTGCCGTGTCCCAGCAATGAAAGCCTTAAAAGGCCACCTTGACAGATCCCCCCTTTAGGACCGGGGTCACGTGTGGGTCCCGGTGGGATTTCAGGGTTCTGGATGCATAAATTACCGGCTCGTAATACCACCAGGTACCAATGGCCCGCTTTTACCATACAATACACCTCCTGCTCAGTCGGGCCGAATTCACCGGCTAGAACTACTAAGGAGTATCTATTCTATCTACTTAACTAACGGTATGGAGTAGTTATCTCCTGGTAAACCACGTAGTGAGGTTGCTAGAGTTTACCTAAGAGATAGTAGTGTAAGAAACTGGACACTAGATCTAGATAATTTGCTACCATTAGTCGACTCCAGATCTCCTATTCTCCTGCCATATGCGTAGGAGATAATCATTCTTGATTTCATACAATGAATCAACCCCAGCAGAACTTGCATCCGAAATCCGAGTCAGATCTCGGACCCGAGTTGCAGGACAGTGAAAGAGTCCTGCTAACAGGCCCATTGATTACACGATGAACGAGCCATGTCCGTCCGTCTGTCTCTATCGGCTCATGGCGAAGTATGAAAGTATGAAGATGAAGGTAAGAAGGTAAGGGTGCTCTCTCGTTCTTATAATATTGTAGAGGCAGAGAAAAACAAAACAGTAGCTTGAAGCAAGTTAGGTAGGGAAATTTGTCTTGCCTACTTACTACTACTTACCAAGACACACATGCGTGGTCAAGGGAGAGTGTTTGCATCCCGCGGTTACGAAGCGCGGCCACCAGAGATCTAAACCCTCTGGTGTCTGACGACGGTCGCGCCAAGCTAACGAACGAGAGGAACTGGTTCTGGAAAACACTAAACATAAATAGAAATCCAATGTGGTCTCTCAACTTCTAATTGCCCTTCAAGGTGGTTCGCCATGCTGATCGTGAAGCTCAAAGGGCCCAGAAAAATACCCTTTGACACTTGCTGACGACTGCCAGATTCCGCCCGGCCAAATTTAAGAATGATTCAAGGAGGACGTGTTTTGCAGGTTAAGCTTCAGGGTCTTTTGCATGCACCAACTCTCCCAACTTCCATGTAAGTACCAAAGGCTGGGTCGGTAAGGCCGGTACAGATAGATTCCTAGTTCTTACCACCCATCAGGCCCGAATTTTCTCTCGGTGGTGCTGTCTTGACTCGTTTCCCTTTAGTTCCCCCCAATAACCACCGTACAAGGGTTGTGTGGTTTCTATAGTGCCTTTTTTAGACGTAATTTTGGTCATTCTACTAAAGTGCCACCAATCTAACCGACCAAGTCAGCAATAATTTACCGCCAGTGATTTGGTCTTGGGAGAAAGAGGGATTTGGGAAGAGGGTGAAAACGAGACAAGAACGAAAGGGAGAACCAAGTTGGACTACCGCAAATAGGCTAAGTGTAATACAATACCAGAATACCAGTCTGAAAGGAGAGCCGCGACTCCCGAGCTGGAGGGTAGGCTGTAAATTACCATCTGTGACCACGACCGCTTGCGCCTCCCTGGCCTTGGCGGAACTTCCACCCATCCCCATCCCCAAATAATCCTCTCTCGAGCCTTCATCTCATCGGTTGCCCTCCCGCAGCTCTCGGCTTCCACCCAGCCTCAGCCTGCCACCTCCCCCTCTGATCGTGATTAATGACCTCGTCGACCACAATCGTGTCTTCGGCCTCATTGCTCCGGACACCAGTCCTTTGCGTTGCTGTCGACTTTCCCCCTGCCCACCTCTGCTTGGCCGACTGAGAGGGAAAAGTTGGCGAGAAAGGAGGCTTTCCTCCGGCCGCTCTTTATTTCGACCCTTCGCTTCGTCTAGATCGGGATTCTCCATCCGTTCTCGATTATAATACTCTTTAATCGCTTCTTTGTGTTCTCATATCGCTCGGCTTTGGAAAGTGAATTATAAACCAACGTCTCGCTCTTCGGCGCTCGCGTGCGAACGTACATATCTCTTGTCATCGAGATTCCCTTTGGGTCAATATCCGACAAGAGAGGTCTCGATCTCAGAAACGTGTTTCATTTGACTGCTGATACTTGAAAAATCACTGTGTGCCATCGCTGTTCAATCAGCCGTGTGGCCCATCTTTTGCACCCATGGGCCTCGTTCAACGGGTTACGAAATGGCTGCCCTCCACGCCGAGTCTGCCCCTAGATGACTCGTCGCGCGAGAAAGGCCGCAATCTGTCCAGATTCGCTTTCTTCAAACGGAGGATACGGTTAAAGGGCAACTCCTCGATCTCGATACCCCTGGGATTTGTTTTACTATTTCCATGCCTTGTAATAGTCCTTATCCTACTACTTTTTGTTCGACATCCTGCTTCCCCTGGCGGTATTCTCATCCCTGCCGGTACTCCGCCTTCTATCAGGTTCGTTCTACTCGCTAGGCACGAGATACAAAATTTTCGATAGCTAACCACGCGCCGTTTTGACAGGAAAATAAGCGAAAAATATGACAAAGTCTTCGCTACCGGCTGTCTCCCCGTCGAGAAAACCGACGCCCCGCGCGCAAATGCCGCTTTCGTCGTCCTTGCCAGAAACAAGGAATTAGACGGAGTTATCCAGTCGCTCAAGTCCATTGAAAGACACTTCAACCGCTGGTTCCACTACCCTTACGTCTTCCTGAACGATGGTGATTTTGATGACGCCTTCAAGGCGACGGTCAAGAACTACACCAGCGCCCCCGTTGAGTTTGGCAAGATCGATGAGTCCATGTGGGGTTACCCCGACTGGGTTGATCATGAAGTCGCCAAAGAGGGCGTTCGGAAGCAGGGTGACGCCGCCATCATGTACGGAGGCATGGAGAGTTACCATCATATGTGCCGATTCTATTCCGGGTAAGTTTCCCAGCCATTTCCACTCCGCTGCCACTAATCCTGACCGTTGAATAGCCACTTCTACAAGCACCCTCTGCTCATGAAATACGAATGGTACTGGCGTCTCGAGCCTGAGATCAAGTACTTCTGCGATATCACATAGTACGACCCTCCCACGGATCCTTGCGTTATCGGTAGTATACTGACATCCTAATCAGTGATCCATTCATCAAGATGGCGGAAGCAAACAAGACCTACGGCTTCACGATCGCTGTCAAGGAGCTTCGCGAGACCGTCCCCAACATCTTCCGTTACGCATCTGCCTACAAGCGGAAACACAACTTGGAATCGAAGGGATTGTGGGAGATGTTCCTGGAGAAACCAGAAGAAGAGCCGAAGCCCGAGGAGGAAAAGCAAGAGAAACTCCCTGAGGAGATCCTCCAAAATGAGCCTGGTGAAAATACTGTTCCCGATGTTGACCCGGAAGCCATGGAAGGCGAGAAGTACAACATGTGCCACTTCTGGAGTAACTTCGAGATTGCGCGGTTGGACTTCTTCCGCAGCAAGGAATATGAGGAGTTCTTCGACATGATGGATAAGAGTGGAGGTTTCTGGATGGAGAGAGTATGTCCTCGCGTACCTGACTCGTCTTCGATATGGCCAACTGACTGACTGATCTAGTGGGGTGATGCGCCTATCCATTCATTGGCCGCCGGTATTCTTCTGTCCCCCAGCGACATCCACTACTTCCGTGACTTCGGCTATCGGCACACTACTATTCAGCATTGTCCTGCCAACGCTCCAGCACGGCAATTGCCCCGAATCCCCTGGCTGGAGACGACAACCGAGGACGAAAAGGAGCGCATTGAAGAGGACGAGTATTGGGCGAACCCTGATCCCGTCAAGGAGAACGGTGTCGGCTGCAGGTGCAGGTGTGACACTGACATTGTGGATGTTGAAGGCAAGCAGGGCAGTTGTCTCGCCGAATGGGTCGAAGTTGCTGGAGGATGGGCATCCCCATAGATTCGGATTGTTGCCCTTTAATGTTCGCTGTATAATCTTCGCCTCCTGGTTTCCGTACCTATTTGTTCGACTATGAGCATTACTCGGTTCGCCCTTGGAGTTATTTGCTTGAGCCTGCATGTTACGTTGGCTGTGGGTTTCTGGACGGCGTTATACGGATCTGACGGCTTCTTACGTGGAAGACGGTGTGACCATTCTCATCAATATGGACAAATACATCTAGCGTGCTTCGTATATCTCACCTGGTTTGCCGCAATCACTTTAAAAAGAAAACAAGTGTATGCTCAAGAAGGCCGTGCTGTTGGGAATCCAAGTCGGCTACCAAATGATTCGTCTGGACCACGTTGCTGCTCGGCTCACTGGAGCGATGGCAGGCCAGAAGCAATGTCGTTCCTCGTATTGAGCACCAACATACGTTGTGAGGTTGCGTGGCTGGATGCGTCTGCTTGCGATACCCAATGTCTGGTGGTGGTGGGCATGCTTGGGTCGTTTCTCATTCGCCCTCGTGGCTTACCCCTGACATTGTCAGGCAGCGAACAGCAAATCTCCAGTTGGTATTTGGGGGGTTGTTGTATGGACAAGCGAAGGATCGCCGACCGACAACGACCAGACATTGTTGCAGATCTCTTAGAGGCCTACTTATTTACCTCCTGCTGAACGGGCCATCCGCACCGTACTAGCACCTATCAAATGTCTTTTGTCCCTACTTCCCCCCACCTGGCGCAAGCCTCATGTGTTCCTATTCTGCTGTTTTGACATCTGTTTGCTGTTTTCTTTTCCCCTTTGAATATTTTCTTTTAGTTCGATGCCCCGTTCTTCCCACATCATGTCATGAAATGTACATATCTACTTTATATGCTTCTCTCTGTTCTCTCCTGCTGAAACGGGAAGTTTTCTTCCTTTCATTTCAATCACACTTTTACGCGCATTTATATATTGCCATGGTTCGAAGTCTGGAAGTTACTGTCTGTCCATAGTTGCATAGGATGTTCTAGTAATGTGAAGTACTTATATCTGCTCGGTCATCTTCAGTTCTCGGGAAAATAAGGAAAGGGTCAAAGGGGAGAATCAAGACCAAGACTTGGACCCTCTTCAAGATTGGGGGAGGGGCCCACTAGTCTAGATCGGGTGTAGTGGCCTGAGAGTAGCCTGATAACGGATGCCTTATCGGCGATAGTTTGGAAGCTGGGGTCACTGACGTCTCCTGCAGCCATGATAGACAGCCAACAAACACCTGATGAGATATGTTCCTACTACTTACTTACCGCTAAGCCTGAGCAACGGAAACCTTAACTCCCACCTGACCCAGCCAGAGAGAGGGTGGATGTATACTGAGTGCCCTCCAGTCACGACTGCCGTGATATCCCATGTCAGGTGCCCCGCGCAAAGATAACCGTCACCTTCTCTTCCGGTCCAGTCACTCCAGTCATCTCTATCTATCTATCTCCCTTGACCGTTGCATTTCCCTACTACCTTTGCTCCCCATTTTCCACAACTCACCCTCGGTCGGTTTTTGTTTACAAGGCTTTCCCCCTTCCACTTACCGCTAGTTTCCGAAAACACGTTGATGAAACTAAATCCATCTTGCCCCGAGTGAGGCACCTGACCTAATCTTCCGCCCGGGCCGCGAGGAACAACAGCAGCATCAAGCGCCTCACCCCCCCACTTGCAATTCATCGTCCGCCTAGGCTGTCATCGGGCATCTGCCTATTAGGCTCGGACAATCCAGGCAGACTCTCCCCAGCCAGAGTGTTCCTGTAGTAGACAGCAGAACTTGCTTTGTTGAAGTTAACGTATACTTCCGCTGACTCTTCATTCTCTTCATTCCTGAGCTTATCCGTCGTCCTCTGCTTCCGGTCAAAGCTCCACTCTGCAGCTCTTCACTTGCTCTTTCCCTCAAGAAACCTTACTGATGAACATTCACTCGCAAACACCATGGCTGACTCTTCAGAGCCTCACCCCAGGCCTTCCCAACACCCTTCAACCGCTTCGAGCTTACAATATCCCACTCTCCCTCCGTTGAGTGCCTCTGTAGAGGAGTGGTTATCGCGATCGCGGCCTATCAGTATGACGTCAACTCCAATGGAACACCACTCCAAGTCCCTAAGCGAAAGCTGGGCGACGATGAGTGCATCCGACGTACACTCAGAAGATGGCACTCGTTCTGAACAGACGGATCTTGGGTCTTTGATCGATCAGACCGGTCCTGATGACGTAGCAAGTCTTGATGGCCGGTCCAGCCACAGCGACATGGATACCAATGACGAGGATGGGTTTGATGGTGATGGCTATGAGTCCAGGAGCAACGTTTCAGTGTCCCAGGAACTCGCATCGGCCTTCCCTCACATAAGAAACTCGATCGATGACAGCAACCTAACTACCAAGACGGCTTTACGGCAGTCGGTTGAGTCCATCGAGTTCATTGAACCGGAGAACTGGCCCGAGATTGAACGGGTAGAACTGAAGCATACCATCCGAGTGTTCGAAGGATCTGACACAGCAGAACTGGAGCAGGAGCTTCCTCACAGGTCAGAAGGCTCCACTGTCACGGCCACTGTGCAGCAGACTATGACTCGGAAAAGCCTTGACACCGACAAGCCTTTCCATGTGGTATATATTGGCAGCCCTGAATTTCGAAACATCATTCTCGACAAAATCGGGGATGTTTTAGTATCCAGCACCTATAGCGGTTTCGAGAGCAGTTCGACAGAGTCGTCCAGGTATCACGTCGTCCCAACATCCTTCGGCGCAGGCGCAGTTCCCAATTTTGCCGAGCTCCTCCCCATTCATGTCCAGCTTATTGTGGACGAATGCACCGAGGCTACCGCGGATCCCCATATGGACAAACCCAGCACGATCACACTCCAATTCAAGGGTCGGCCGCCGTGCTCTTCGATGTGGTCAGGGGCCGATTATTGTATCTCATCTTCGGTGCAATGGGCGCTCCCTGATGTCGCCATCTTTTTCCTATCTGGCACTGATACTCCCGAAGACATTGAGACCCAGAAAATGGCCCGCATACTCATGGAACGCCACGGTATTCCGGCTATGGTCATCTCGGAAAAGCCGCTCTGGACGATGTCTAGAGACCCTGTTCCTCTTAATCCCCATAGTCTCCACATGTGTCTGGAATTCCGCAATGCCCTGGACGGGAAGTCCAAGGTACTCAGGAGGTATCCTATCGATCTGAAGACCTTTGAAAGTATTACACCCGGGCAACTCAACAGGAACCTGGCGTCCCTAGCAACCATCTGTCCCAGAAAACCATGTCAAATGGCGTTGGAGAATCTGGATTCCCCTCGCACCAACTCATTCTGGGAATGGTGCACGTCCATCCATAAAGACCTCTCTCGTCCTTATATTGGCGACTATGGGGTGTCGATGTCTGCGTATCGCTTCATTGCTTTCAGTATCCTATCTATTGTATTCGTATTCTTAGGCCATACAGCCATGCTGGCCGCTAACTCGACCTTTTCTCGACAATATGCTGACCATACACTAACCAAAGCTGTCACCCCTGTTTCGAGCAGTGTCCCAGCTACCAGCTTCTTGCACACGGTGACATCACTTTCCGTGTTGCCTTCATCGCTTGGCGACCACGAGCTGCGAGGGGATGTGAGCAGCAACACGCTATTACACGACCTGATAGAAGGCGTACAGTATGTTTCCGAACGGCAGGAAATGACGGACTCGTTTGAAATCCAGGTGGTCGGTGATTGTCATCTTGTAATCAAGCCGCCTCACAAACTTGGCAAAAAACAGCCAAAGTTTAACGTCCAAGTCAGTCGGAATGGCAAGCCTCTCGAGTATGAACTCTCGATGTTATTCGATGGGGTGTACACGCTGAAACTAGATCGTGCGGATGCATACGGTCAGGTGGATGTGATGCTAACTACGATTACAACGAAACCCCACATACAGACAACATCTGTGGACTTCGGGACGCCATGGTTGAAAATCCAGAACTGGAAACGCGCCGCACATCTTATTGCCTCTCAGATTTTGCGAGACTTTGCCACTGCGCAGACCGGACTGTCCGAGGTCTATGGTCGGGTCTGCACCGATTTGCAAGTGCTCATGGGTGATGTTGTAAGAAGGGCCCACTTCCTACGGAAAGAGGCGTCTACTTTGCGACCCGAGTCGGTGCAAATATCCCGCGAAACGAAGGACATAGTAGTGTCCCGATCAGAGCAGTTTACTGAAGTCGTCAAGAAAGGTGCCGTGCAGCCACTTTTAGCTGTCTCGTCTGCCCTACAGGCTCAGACCCATAAAGTGCATACAGGAGCCAGAGAGATGATGAGTGGCACATGGGACAAGATCAGCTCTCATGCACATGCACTTGATCTTGGTGCAGTGAAAGAACGCCTCCGAGATGCGAGGAAATGCAAGGCTTTGGATACGGCGCAGAAGAGAGCCCGAAGTTTGGTGAGGCGGAGGTCTTGTCAGCAGTCGGAGTGTTCGCAATAGGGCTATTGTCGCTGTGCCTCATGATTGGCGGCCACCATTTCGGCAGTAGTTTTTTCAGAATAACATTCATTCCTTTCATGTAATTTCCTATGTTGATTGCTTCTTGGGCTGGTTTATTGGGGTTGCTCGCAGGCGAAAGGATGGGTCAGATATCAGGGTCGGACTGAATCATGGGATAAATTCCTGAAATACATGCTGGATTATGTATCAGTGGAGTATGTTGAAACTTGCCACGTGCATGTCCGTTTCGATTTTCCTCGAGAGTGAATTCGGTCTAGATGTCTCTCTGTAAGGAGTAGTGATAGAAAGTTATAGTTACTGCGGATCGCCCGCCGGCATCAGCAAAGCCAGACTTGCAGGGCGGTGGCGCTAGTGCGGCCTTAGGCGCTTAGGCAATGAACCTACCCACCTCAAAACAACCCCGTCCATATTTTCCCACCCCTCCTCAGTGACTCCCACTTCCCCGATACATTTCTTCCTTTCCTCCTTCTTACCAGGTACATCCCCAGAAACATCCATATCTATCGGAACTTCCCCGCTTATAAATTTGACAGCCAACGCATACCACCCACCATGTCTGACGTCGCTGAGACCAAGCCCGACCCCACCATCAGCGCTCCTGAGGGCGCTGAGAAGCCCGAGGAGACGACCACCACCGCCACCGAAGAGACCAAGACTGAGGAGAAGCCCGAGGAGTCCAAGTCGGTGACTGAGTCCGCTGCCGAGGCCGTTAAGGACACTGCCACCAAGACTACCGACAGCGTCTTCTCCATGTTCGGCGGTGGCCCCAAGAAGGAGAAGCAGGAGGAGCCCGAGGATGCTAAGGACGAGCCCTCCGGCTCTTCCAAGGCCCAGAAGGGTGAAGATGAGGTATGCATCCGATTTTTCGCTATGCTGGTGTCGATGGTCCCCTTACGCCAGTTGAACCGTTACCCCGCTTTCCCCTCCATTGATGTCCACTTTTCCTCTTTACCCCTGATCCTTTGTCCGCCTTTTGTTGGATTCTGCACAAGTTTCATGACAGACCCGTTATATTGCCTACCGGTGGCTAACCATGTTGTTACAAAATTATAGGACGAGGCCCCCGAGTCCCCTGAGGTTCACTTCGAGCCTGTCATCCGCCTGACTGAGAAGGTGGAGACCAAGACCAACGAGGAGCTGGAGGAGCAGACTTTCAAGATGCGTGCCAAGCTTTTCAGATTCGACCGTGACAGCAAGGAGTGGAAGGAGCGTGGTACCGGTGACGTCCGCCTGCTCAAGCACAAGGAGAACCAGAAGACCCGTCTCGTGATGCGCCGCGACAAGACCCTCAAGGTCTGCGCTAACCACTACAGTGAGTGTTGACGTTTTATAATTCGGTGTGGACTTGGATGGCTAATCGATCTTTCAGTTGTTCCCGATATGAAGTTGAGCCCCAACGTTGGCAGTGACCGCAGTTGGGTCTGGAACGCTACCGCTGATGTCAGTGAGGGTGAGCCCGAGGCGCAGACCCTGGCCATCCGTTTTGCCAACAGTGAGAGTAAGTGGACATTGAGATACAGAAGAGGGGTAGAGGTTCATTTTGCTAACATCGAATTCTAGACGCCAATCTCTTCAAGGACGCTTTCGAGAAGGCCCAGCAAGAGAACGAGAAGCTGCTTAGCCAGCAGTAAGCAGGTTCCTGACCTCAGATTTTCTCGGTCATCAGTGATATAGAGGGCTATTGTTAATGAACATTTTGATTCCCTTACCCCAGCATTACGAGTCTGATGTGGACTGCTCATGAAAGACCTATTTCACCTTCATCCCGACTTATCTTTGTTTCCCCCCTTTCTCTTCTCCCAAGCATCAAGCTCCTTACCATTTTCACTGCCCCTGCTTGAGAAAACAGAATTAATGACGCCGGTCATGGCGAGACCATGAGTCGATGCATGCATGGGTCCTTGGTTTTCGGCCATGTGGTCCCTTGCATGTCGTGCGACGACTTGGTACACAGTAGATAGACATCACATGCCCCCAAAATATACGTATGAAATTCACGAAGTCTCTGCCTGCCCCTATTGTACCTATACAGTCGATCGATAGAGTTTGACTTGGCTCTCCCTCTGATGATAATGGTAGTTGGAGGGATGTCCCTTTTCTTTCGCGCCCCCCCCCCCCCCCCCCAAACTTCGAATAGGTGGATTATCCCGCGATGTCACATTTGAAAATTGAAGTAAATTCCCGAGTACAGAAAGCCACCCCTCCCTTGAAAAGCTAGTAGTAATGAGATGCAACTCGAATGTGGGTGGCTGTTACCTGTTGGACGCTGGCGGTTAGTGAGTGAGTGAGTGACCCTTGGGCGTCGTCGCGCCGCCGCGTCGAAGAAAGAGGCCGTCCGGCAGTCAATAACCACTTCCAATCCCCCACCCGGCTTTCAGCCCGCGGAAAGCTTCACTCTCGCTCACTCCTCCTCCCTCTCTGTTTCTACGTCTACCCCCATCCCTCGCTGGTCGGACACCTTTTGAACTGCACCCTTCCCCCCTCCGCTAACAACCATTCACTCCGCTCCGAAATCTGCAGGATTCCCGACAGGAACTCCCGCCAAACATCCGACTTTGCCTCACCTAGGCATCGCGCGACCTCTACATCCGATAGCTCCTGCATCCCATTCAGACTTTCGCGGGAAAGGTCTCTGGGAAGATAACCTCTAATTCTTTTCTTCTGATTCTGACGGGCGATTGATCCACCCTCCTCTTTCAAGATGCCTGACGTGAGTTCCGCTTCCCTCCCCAGATTCAGCAATGGCACCCTCTTCCCACTGGCGCTTGACGCGAACAAACTCGGTCTACTTTCCACTCGATCGCATGACACTGACGTGACGCTTGTGCTCTGCTTCTACAGGTTAAGAGGAATGTCAGATTGGTGACCGAGCAGCACATCGTGTACGTTGTCTCCTACTAATCCTTCCGGTCCCCGAGTCATTCCTGAATGACACACCACCGCTTCTCTTCCTCGTCATCGCTGCCTATCCTTCTCCCCTTTGTCTCACATCCGTTGTCGGTTCTCGCGCGATGGCGGTTCGATGTGCGCTTGGGCTCCTACACGGTTACCTCCGCAGAGAATGGCACAAGGGCAGAAGCTTGAAACGAGGAAAGTCCCTCTTTGCTGACCTCGTGCGCGTCTTCGCGTCTACAGGAATAAAGACTCCGGCGTTGAAGGATTCCCCCTCCGATCATGGTCAATTGAGATCTACCTTGTCAACGAACACGGCGAGCAGGTGCCTGCGAATGTCTTTGACAAAGTGACATACACGCTGCACCCTAGTTTCGGCGACAGAGCCATTCAGAGTACGTCACCTCCTCTGCGCTTCAGATACCCCTCGGTTCGCGTCAGGCCATTGGAACCCGGGCGATAGAGATGGTCGAGTTTACACAAGAAAGTTGGGGGATGGCTCACTGGCAGCTGCTGACATTGGAACAGCTTTCAAGAACCCCCCTTTCAGAATCTCAGAGGAAGGATGGGGTGAGTTCGACATGCAGATAGGCCTCACTGCCGCCGACAAGGAGCATTTCGTTACGCACGATCTGAACTTTGCCCAGCCCCGTTACGAATCCAAGCACGTTATTGTGAGTAGATGGCTCTCAGCGTTTTCCCAGCACTCTCAAACACCATCGATTGTGCTAATTCTTTCCTCCCGCACAGACGTTCAAAAACCCCAAGCCTGCCCTACTATCCCTCCTCCGCGAATCCGGACCCGTCCCAGGAGACGAGAATGGCGTGAAGTCGAAACGCGCTGCAACCGGAGAGGAGGGATCCAAGAAGAAGAAGCGGACAGAGAAGAGTGTAAGCGACGTCTCAGCCTCAGAGAAGAAGAAAAAGTATAATAGAAACATATCTGACATGACTTCAATCTCAGGTCGACATGGACAAGCTGGCCGACGGTCTGCAGCGACTCGGCGAAGATGATCTTCTTCAGGTAGTACAGATGGTGCACGACAACAAAGCCCCAGACTCGTATACCAAGAACGATGTTGAGCGTAAGCTACCACCACCCCTTTGAAATCTCTCATCTCACTAACTAATCAATCCAATTTCATCACACAGAGGGAGAATTCCACGTCGACCTATATACTCTTCCAGACACCCTAATCAAGATGCTGTGGGATTTCACGCAGGAGAAAGGCGCTTTGTGAACAAAAACAACAACACCAACAACAATAACTTACTGGTTACCCCACCATATTTTCCCTTTTTTCTTTTATTTAAACTTATTTTGGGCGAAACAATTGCTATCTTGTTGTATCTCTCTGGCTGTTATTTTCCATCCCCCTCCCCCCTTATTCCACTTCAAAGTTTACTAACTAACTACTTACTACGGAGTACTTTACTTACGTTACTTTTACTGGCTACATTTCGCATCTATGAACAACTACTAGGACTTGTCTATTGTCTATCTACTAGCCTACTCCACCTGCGTTGTATCTTTTTGGTGTGCTTTTCTCTCTTTATCACAAAAACAGAACAGGAAGAAAGAATTGCAGTGGTAAATGGATGGATGGACGGGTAATAATGATATCGTTGCAATAAGTAGCGGAACAGAGACAGGAGGGGGGAATTTCGGGGGATAAACATCGAATCGAAATGAAAATAATTTGGGACACTTGTATTTGTGAAAACAGGCGGGAATTGAGAAGAGAAGAGAATTACCTCATTTTGAAGAGCATTGCACTTACTTACTTGCCTGAAGATGGATGAATACTGGCTTGAATTTAGTAGTAATTGTAGTACTAAGTAGTAAGTGGTACTTTTGGTACTTGCCAGGTAGTTACTTAGGTGAGGTGAGTCTTCTGCTTATACACTTGTGTGTCTTTTGTTGTGGAAAAAAAATTGATATCAGTGTAGCGGTTAGGTTTGTTTCGGTTTGTCTAGGGTGTATGATATGATTTCATGCCCGGTGGCATGATGTGTATGCTACGTATACGAGTGGTAACTAAGTAGTGTTCCGAGCAGTAGATGAATAAGTAGATAGGTAGGTAGTCGGTCTCGGATAATAACAACACATCATGGCATCTGAAAGGAGATAAAAACGAAAAGGAGAAGAAAACCAAGAACCGTGTTGGATATCTCAAGCTCAAGGTCAATCAAGCAAATAAACAATCAATCAACCAACCATGTAAAATCAAAGGCCCAGCCTTGCCTGCCTGAACACCAGTAGTACTGTCACGTATGTACTGTAGATCCGTCTATATGCATGCATGTACCCGAACAAATGAAAAAGAGATACAAGAGGAAATAACAAACAACCAAGACACACTGCCGGCCAATCGAGGATGCAAGAGAAGGAAAGGAGGATAGAGATGACCTGGACGCCCGCTTTGCTGCATATTGAAGTGTTCGTGCAGAGAACATTATCGCTGTCATATGAACGTGAAGAGAGGAATATTTAGCGTTTCTAGAATGCTTGTTCGTTTACAAGATACGGTATCTGTTTGATTGGTCAGTTGGTTTGGTCATTGGTAAGGGATACAGGGATGAAACATACGATCTGAGCAGGTCTTCAAGACTGTCTGCGCTGCAGCTCCGACCCTTGGGAATCTGTCTCAAGATCTCGACGATCGTAGCAAAGACATCGCCATCCTTGTATGCTAGCAGAGCGGGGGCTTCGATGTGATCCATCTCGGCGATCTCGTGGTGGAGCTTGACGAAGTGAACAGTGGGTTGACGACGAGCAATGGTGTTGAGAGAGTCTTCAACAATGCTGCTGGTTGTGGACTATAGAAGGGTCGGGTCAGCGACCAGTTTTTCTTGACGAATGATACAATGGGTAAAACATACCTCTGGGTCATAAACGCAGACGACTACTACCGTGCCGGATGTGACCTTCTCAATAGCATCCAGGTATCCCACCGCATCGACAATATCCACAGACCCGTACAACTTGCGACGGGGACTAGGCTTCCTCAAGCTGCGGGCCTGCATTTCCTGCATGCGGGCCGCGCGCCATTGGTGAAGGAATCGTTCCTCATCATCGCTAGCGGAAGATCCATCGGGTGGGGAGGAGTTCTGGAGGAGTGTAGCGTCGTCGTTGACGGACTTGTTGTAGTGGGAGCGATCGAGACCAGCGACGCCGAGAAGAGTTCTGCGGAAGGAGCTCTTGCGAGCACGCTCAAAGGCCTGGGCATCGGCGATGACACCCTTGGGGCCAGTGTTGGCGTCGAACACGGTGTTGGGGACGCGATAACTGCTGGGGTTGCGGGAGTGCATGGCAGAGGAAGTGTCTTCGGCGTCGGAGAATTGGGGTTCGTCGTGGTCCGAGGATGCGTCAGAGGAGTGAACCGAGTCGTTGTCACGGTCCTCAGGATGAGAAGAGAATTTCTCCCGGTTGTTGTTTATGAGTTGATTGAACTCGTCTTGAGCAGATGACATCGTGAAGGAGGAAGCGGGGGGTTTCCGGGCTTTAAAACAGGGTCGAAGACGATGACAATGTCAATGATATTCTTAGAGCTTGGCTGCGCCTTGATCTGCGTCGACGATGGGGTACCGTAAGGGCCTAGTTTAATTTTTTCGGATTCAAAAAAATTTTGCCTGGTAAGGAGCAGCTGGCGGGGGGGAAAAGCGAATGAAACGAGAAAAAGAAGCGAAACCAATGACGAAGGGTCGTATCCAACACGAAAAATAGGGGGGGTAGAGAAGCGTGTCCCAGAGAGTGTTAGTACACGTTTCAGAATATTTTTATGGTTTTCGCTCCGGTGCTTTTCCTAAGAGAGAGGGAAATCCAGAGCGTTGATCCAAGGGAAGGCAGCAAAAGGCAAGAGAGGGCGAGAGAAGAGAGGCTGAGGAGGGGGGAGGGATGTGGAAAGAAGGAAGTGGCGGGAGATGAAACAATCGAGGCCCGAAGGATGGAAGGGGAAGAGAGAGAGGGACGGGCTGCCCGAAAGCGAAGATCAGCCAGTAGGAAAAAGGGGCGGTGTTTCAGAAATCGGAGATCAGCCCCCGGGGAAAGAAGCCGCGAAGAACCTTCCATTTCATCCTATTCTGTTGCCCCGGGTGCCATGGTTGGTCCCCCAATGGCTGTGGCCATGGTGCGGCTGACCGGGTTCAATTAAAAGAATAAGAATGGTTTTTCATTATTTAGTGTGTATAAGATCGAAATATCAATCGACCAGGGCTGGAATTAAAGCGAATGGCTAGCTCAAATGTGACTTGGAAGTCCATGTAAAAATCATACTATAAAGCCCACAAAACCCGACACTCTAATTCATCCACAACGACGTGGGATCTCGTGGCAATGCTTTGGCTCTCCCACACTCTTTTCTCCCCTTGTACACCCCCCAAACCTTCATGCCACCGCGTGATTGCCCTTTAACTCAATGTCCACACGACTGATGACGTGGTGTGCTGGAGGACACGAAGGATGGGACTTTGCAAAGAGAGGGCCATTTGCTTGGATGGGTACCTCCAAATAGAAACCAGGATCCTCCTGGCTCTGACAACTGGCAGCTCCCCAGTGGATCTAGCAGCATCAGATGTGTTTCATCGCCATCCACGGAGAAAAAATCCTGTCATTCCTCTCCCTCAACAAGAATTCCCAACACCGCTTCTGGTAAGTTTTGCGTTCGACGTGTTCACCACAGATCCTAACGGTTTGCGCATCGCCCGCGCTGGCCGCCCTTGTGGAGACAAACAAGTGACACATCTTTTGGATAGGGCCCCCAGATCCAGTGGGCTCCGCCGTCGGGCGAGATCCGGACAATGGCCTTCCAGGTTCTGGCCTTCCACTGAAAGCTCGCCCTGCCCTTCCGGTTTAGACAGTGTCATCCTGTACCTGTTGATCTGGCCCCGTCCCCGGTGGAGTACGGAATCGTTGCCTTGCCTGTTCGTTACTCCTCTTCCGCGGGCAGATCCTTTATCCTGAGGGTGGTACGTAAGTAAGTATAGGGCGATAGATCAGCCGACCCCACGCGTGTGGGCACTATTAATAACTTGGGACATCCCGTGTACGCTGGTTCATTGCCAGTAGGACTGACCTTTTGGCCGCTGCAAGCGATCCCAGCGCCCTTTTATCTATCACGGATATAGCCTCCTGGTCTCCCCAACAGACACTCCCGGTTCTATCCCAGCGAACCCTACCCAAGCAGGGTGAATCAAGCGGGAACGACTAACGCGAAACAGGATATTCCAAAGAGATTATTGAGCTTTTCCAAAAAGTATTGCCTGTCATTTGTACTAGTGGCTGCCTAACAACTCTCTGCCACACCTTGGCTGACCACCAGGCCGGGACATAAGAGTGCCGCGGAACATGACATCGTGGGGGCGAACCCCCCGAGGGATAAAGGAAAGATTTGCTGGAAACATGGTCGATTTCAACACCAGATATAATAAAGGAAAAGCCCGCTTGAAAACACTCAAATGACACAACCGACACTTTCAAGACGTAGGCTGATGATTAGTAACAGAAGGAGATTGCAGTAAGAGTCAAAAGGAAAAACGTCATGGCCTATCCGGAAACATTCCCTCCCTTTCCATCCATCACCCGCAAAAAGTACAGAAGATAGTAAGTAAGAAAGGTCAGAGAAAAGAAAAAGGGGTGGGAGAAAGAAAAGGTGAAAGTGAAAAGAAAAAGATACTCGATCAGGGTAGTAATCGAGGTCAGAAATTGAAGAAAAAGACAAGGGGAAAGACGTCGAAGAGGGGGATAGGGTTAGTAAGGGTGAAGGGTAAAACGAGATCGAAAGAAATGAACACAAGAAAATTAAGCCCGCGAATACATAAGAACAGGGGCCTGCAAATCTTCGAAGCTCAAAAGATGACATGTGAGATGCGCTGCCTCTTGCCCAGCAACGCACTGATATCCGTGCAACGATCCCGAGGTCTCAAAACATCAATAGCATTATTACAACCCACCGCACCAGTAGTCGAGCATTGTCGGTTCGTGTTGGCATTCTGCTCCTCTTGGCGTATTCTTGCTCATCACACCCAGCTGGGAACGGCGGCAGAATCCCAATCCCGACATGGTTAGGCACCCTGACTGCCCCGTGATTTTTCGTTTCTTGGTAACTTTGCCGGTACTCCGAGATAGTACATTATGGAGCAAGGGCGACAAGATTTGCTCCCGGTGAAAAAGATTATCGTACAATGGCGGACATTTAGCCTAGTGGCGCAGAAAAAGGAAAAAAGAAACTTGGAATGAGGACGTCGCAAAAGACTGAGACAGGGTATCTTTGCTGTTTTTGTTCGTTTTGCTTTTTTACCAAGCCCAGACCTTGAGCTGTAAGACGGAGGACGATTAGTATGCTGCACAGCCCAGTCAACCAAAGTGATGCTTTTGCTAATCTTACCAGAGAATCCCAGGATCCAGTGCACAAGCTGATGCCGTCGTTGCTGACTCCCAAGCAGCTTACGCGGTTCTCGTGACCACTCAGGGATCCAACCTTGTCTCCGCGCAGAACATCCCAGACCTGCAGGTGAAATATGATCAGCCGGTTGTGCGATATTACAACTAATTGGGCGGTTTCGGGTCTTACCTTGCACTCGAAGTCATCGTAACCAGCAAAAAGCAATCTGCCAGAAACGGAGAAGGCAACGGAGGTGATACCGCACAGTATTTGGTCGCTCTAGAATCATTCGTCAGCTACAGATGAATTCGCCATACAGATTGCCAGCATTTACCTGGTAGGTGTTGAGTTCGCGATCCGCACGAATGTCGAACAGACGGCAGGAGGTGTCGTCAGAACCGGTTCCGAAAGCGTTTCCGTCGGGGAAGAACTGGATGGCGTTGATGTCGGATTCGTGTCCAGCGAAAGTTTGCACCGCCTTTCCGGTACGGATATCCCACAGCTTGGCGAAGGCATCGCAGGCGCCCGAAACGAAAACGTTCTGGTTTGTCGGGTTGATGCTGATCGACATCACGTCGCCAAGGTGATCAGCGAATTCAGTAACCTTCGAGCCCGATTCGATATCCCACAGCATGCAAGTCATGTCGCCGGAAGACGTGATGATTCTGCGATCGTTGATGAACCGACAGCAAGAGAGGTAGCCGGAGTGTCCGGAGAGCTCACGCGCGACACGAGTCGGACCCTCACGAGAGGAGAGGTTGTAGATCGAGCAAATGTTGTCGAGACCACCGCAGGCGACGTAGTTTCCACTCGGGGCATAGGCACAGGTCATCACCCATGATGACCTCAGCGGGATCGCATGGACCTTGTTCGTGGTGTAGGCGTCCCAGATGATGAGCTTTCCGTCCTGAGAGGCGGAGACGAGATGACGGCGGTCGGTCGACCAATGCATGGCGTAGATCTTGGCCAAATGTCCCTTGAGCGTCCGCCGGGGCTTCATACCAATACGAGGCAAGGTTTCAGTTTGGTTCTGCGCGACTTGACGGACTGTTGGGGGGGAGAGAAGGAACCAGAGTCAGCAAATCGAAACACACGGCCAATCATGACTACAACGGACGGCTGTTGTTCGCCCATTGCGAGGGAGAGGCCAAGAGATGCGAAAGGGAAAAGAGGGATGCGTACGAGTTGTATCGGCCAACTCATCCTTTCTGCGCTTGATCTTGTCCTTCAGGCCTTCAGCTTCGCGCCTAGCCGCGGTAATCTTAGCCTGCATCTGTTCGCCGGACATGTCGGCCATCTTGACGGAACGAACCCCTGGAGAGGGAAGATGTCAATTGTGAAACGGAAGACGGGCCTGAGGGGAAGAAATTGAGTTGACGGCGGGCGGCGGCGTCGTGAGATCCAGGGGACTGAAAGAACCGCGAGAGGGGGGTTGCGGGAAGAGGGCGGTAGGGGGAGGAATGGGAATAGAGAGAGGGAAGGGGAAGGAGTGAGAGAGAGAGAGAACGAGGAGGGGGGTTGATTGGGTGTGGAGCGAGTGCACGGCGGAAGCGACCGAGCGAGAGCAAAGAAAGTTTCGACCCGGGGCAATGGTGAGGTGGTTCGGGCGTTTAAGTCAGCAGGGGGGGAGGGAGGAGGAGGAGGGAGGGTAAGTAAGTAGTGGTTAAAAGTAGTTAGTGGTAGGGGAGGAGTAGTAGCAGTAGTAGTAAGTTGTGGGAAGGAGGGGGTGGGTTTTTGGTTGTAAGTAAAGTGAGTGAGTGAGCAAGCAAGAAAGCAAGCAATCAATCAACTGCTGAAGCAGAGAGAGAGAGCACGAGGTAGTAGTGGTAATCGGGATGGGGATAGGATACGATCTTGGGAAGAGAGAAAAAAAAAATTAAATTAAGATAAAAAAAATAAAAAATAAAAAAAGAGGGAAAGGGGGAAAAGAGAGAGGAGCCTGACGGACGGAAGGGCCAGAGAGGGAAAAGGCAGGGAAAAATCCAGTTGATGACAAGCAGTTAAGATGGAAGGTGGTCGTAGTAACTCCGTCGTAGCGCCAATAATAATGATGTATGGCCTCACCAGACTAAAGTAAGTCGTGCCCTTTACTCTATCGGGGCTCTGATGGCTGCTACTAGACGCGGCTGTACGGACTACGACCGCGGACTACTACGACGCCAACAATACATAATACACAAGACCGCAGGGACCAGAGTTCAGGATAGGATAGGATAGAATAGGATGAGATGAGATGAGATTACATCTGATGTTACTCTTATTGCGGCGGTGGTGGGCGGCGATAATATTGGGCTGGTGATCCTGGCTGGTGAAACAATACCAATTATTCAAAGAACACTGCCACCAAATGGGTTCACAACAATAAGACTGTGTGCCAGAAGAAGAAGGAAGAAGCAGCAGTAGCAGATGATGATTATCGGAGAACCGGTTAGTGAGTTTGTTAGGGGGAGCTCCTCTCTCTCTCAGAGAACGGAGCCTCCTGATGAAAAAGCCAAATCCGGTGGAGGATTAGGTTACCTACCTGTGACAATACGAAAACCTTACCCGGCCAGCCCTTCATTCACCAGAAAGGGAACGTGCCATCCCTGATTGGCTAAACCAGCAGAAGAATTGGTCGGTTCAATTTCAACCGGTCCATCTTGTTCTCCTCGTTACATTACCCAGGGGTAACTTATCTCCTCCTCGTTGGTTTTAAGGGGAAACCAGCCAGAAGAAAAAGACACTAGATACCACGACCACTAAGTCCAGTAGTCTAGCTCCAAGTACGTAGTGCCCAGGTAGGTAGGTACTCCGCCAAATGGTCCCAGGTCTCCATCAAGGCCACTAAGGGGGGAAAAGTGGTCTACACCCTGGTCAACCCCGGTGGAGAATTTCCGCTGTCATTCCCCTCTGGTTGGCCAGATCGCCGACAAGTGGAGGTGCTCGGGACGCGAAAACCACAGGGGAATTTCTGAAAGGGGGGGGTCCATTTCATCGAATTAGTTGGGATTATTCTTCCGGGTCTTCCTTCGAATCTGAAATAGGGGACCTCCATACGGAGTAGTAAAGTATCTATCCAAAGGAATGTTCATGGAAGGTTCAACGTAGGACAGGGTTCACTAGACACTTACATAGTACATAATCTCTACCGTTGACACTTGACATCTGCCGACTTTCATCTCCTTGCCCACGGGGCAAAGTCCGACAGTGCATGAATCGCGGTTAGTCCAGGTTGCATATCCACAAGGATTGGTACCAAAAATACGCGAATTGCTTTCTGCATGCCGCATGGCGGTCCATCTAAGCCTTGCACGAGTCGACCCTCCTCCCCTTTCTCAAGACTATCTACTTAAACGGGTAGGAAAGAGGAGAATGAATGCTCTGCTTGCAGATCATGGTCATAGCTAGATAACGTCTACTTTACGGTTCACCATGTCTGTCTCCTGCAGAATCGAGTATCGAATCCGGGATAGATGGGGACTCCGACGGACTTCGAGATTGATTCCACATCTACTCCGTACTGCATGTTGCTTCGATCAACAGCTTGTCCCGTTCATAATGAGATACATCCTTTCTCAAGGACCGTGAAGGCCTGAATCTTTTTATTTTAATGCGCCAGGTTGTTGGTTTTTTTCCGATTTTGCCTTGCAAAAAGAGATCGAAGGTGATGACGAATATCTAGTGGATTAGTTACCCGCCGCATCCTTCAAGACTACTACATAGTAGTATTAGAGCCCGTATCGTATTTCAACCGCTTTCGCAAAATATGCATCAAGATGTAAGTTCCAGCTCCAGCTTCATGCTGTGCATACCATGCAGCAAACAATTCCTTGTGCAGAATTGATAGGCGTTGAGCCGAAAGCCAAGCGGGGATGGATTATTGCGATGGCTGGGGCAAATGCAAGTCAGAGGTTATTCTCCATTCATTCCACTTGTTGGCCAAACATCGGAATTTACTGAGTGCTTAGTAACCCGCTCACTTACTGCATCCAGTTGTATATCCGCAGGGAACAATGCTATTGTTTTACTTTCCATTTGCTTTTTGCTTCTGTGGTTTTGACCTATCTGCTGGGGGATGTGCCGGACCGGGTAGTATCTAACTTGCTCCTCAGATTTCTCTAATTCTTTAATTCATTTGTGCGGCAGCGAGCCAACTCTTGTCCGCAAAGCGGCAGCGCCTACTGGTCATTTAATCTATAGCGTTGGAGACGGTAATATCCACCTACGTCAGGTTCCCGAATCTTATTGCCGGCTGCAGCTGCAAGAACTCATTTTCTTTTTATCACGACATAAGTTCGGCATGCTCATCCTCGGTGATGCATCACAATTACTACGTACTTACTATTCAGGGCCGCCCCCGGCGAATTACTTCCGATTGTTTTTGAGAAAGACAAAAAGTCCAAAATACGGGAGTTGCACCCCCAATGACTCGTGAGACTCGCAGGGGAGAGGAATAGAATTAGATAGGTATGGTCAGTGTGCGTTGAAGCGGGTCTAACCTTTCGGAAGGGAAATTGGTCACCACTTGTTGTCTAATTAGGTGCCTATCGACTATCGACAGGAGGTCCAATACCAAGGCAGATTATGGGGCGGGTATTGCTGCGTACGGCTTGTCCACCTGGAGAAAAGCGCTCCACTGGAGGAGGAGGATCGCTCAACCTGTGCCTGACTAGCCCATCCGATGCCCCTCCGGCGGAAGGTCTTCATTTATCGGAATTATTAATGATATTGTCTAGTCGCATTCGTAATGGAGCTGCTGCGGCTTATTAATACCTGGCCAAGGCCAATTGTCCCCTGATGCCTTACGGAGGAGTTTACTATCCGCTGCATGTTTGTTTGTCTCCATCATTTCTGCTTTGACGGCCTGGGCATGCAAGATGTACCATGGAACTCCAGTCCCTTTGTTGTTTCTGCCTACAATGAAGCAGAGCTGTTCTCATACTATAGTACTTTCCTTCTAAGATAGCATATCCAGAATATATATTAATTCCATCATAGTACTCCCCGGGCAATGGTATTTTCATTGGTTCTATTGGCAGTTCCGATCGTAACGACCCGCTGCATCATGATTTATAAAATCTCATGCAGAGTGCCCTTTACATGCAGATTACTACTACATCAGCCCCTTTGCAGGAATACTACACATTGAATTTCTGCCTGGTGCAGCGCCTCATGTCTAAGCCGAGGCTGTGCCAGATCGACTAGTCGCACCCAGGATGTAGTGCGATAAAATAGTCCGCTTACTGCAGTGTACCAAAATTCATACAGGCGGAGTTAGATGTCCGAGAAGCGCCAAGGTATAGGCAGTAGTAGTAAAGCAATTTAGACAAGGCTGGGTTAGCGATCCTGATTTCAAATATGGAATTAGTAGAAGGTGACGGAACGGTTGTCTCTAGTCCCCCGGGTTAGAACTTACTATCAAAGTGGTTTGATTCTGACACTTGAACAAATCTTGAACGTATACTACTAGCCGCCTGTGTCAATAATAGATATAGGCTCAACGCGAAACCCGAACGAATCATGCACGTCAACCAAACTAATCTCAATGCCGGCTATCAAGCAATCAATCACTGTGCATCATGATACAGCCAGCCAGCCTTTCCTGCGAAAAAGACAAACAAACTCCGTCCTTCCAGAAGTAACTTCCCCCTCAGCGCTAACTAAAAAGGCCCGTTCTATATATAGTCAAGGCTGACTTCAGTTCCTACTACTATCAATCATGGACTCGAACCCGGTCCATCGACGATGAAACTTGAACCCTGCACACACTGTCTGGGGGATAAGCAGACCTACTAGTTTCTAGTTCGCAGCATCTTCAGCCCGCTCGATGCATGTGGGTGTATCTGGAAGCTCCATGATCGTGCGTGATTCGTCCGCACCGGCATTGGCTTTTCTTCGTGGGCGGTTAATGCTGGGTAGTACTGTATCTTGTCCGCAGCGGTTCGCGGCTAGATTGTGCCCTGTGTTTCTAATCATAGAAAATGTGACGGACTGTCTGTGCGCTTTGTGATAAGAGGGGTAAGGGGGGTGCTTTGGTTGTTGATTGCTGGGTGAGTAATTGACTGGTTGATTTGTGCCTTTTTGTGAGGATGGTCTTGATTTCTTCACGAGGACTGGTTGGTTAGTTTGGGGGTCTAGCAGGGGTGTTTACCGTCGACTTCTACTTACCTACCAGATACTAAGCGTTCTGTAAATCTAAATATATCATCTGTGAGAGAGTTATTATGCAGGAAGAGTATGTTGGATTTGAGGACTTCCGTCTGTATGTTACTTCATTGATATCCCTATCTATTTGTATCTGCGGGTTAATATTATCTCAGTATCTCCTGCGAGAATCAGGAAATGAATGACACATAATAGGGAGGAGAGATTGCGGAAAGATAGCTAGATAGGATATTACGAAATTATCAATAATGACTGAAAATCAGAAACACATATTCATATGAAAGGGATACCGATCATGTCGCACGGTCCCATACAATAAGATAGTAAACACCCTTCTGCCCCCCTGGGATATTAACCTCTAAGGGTCATGAAGACCGGTGTACCTTGAGGGACTTAGCGTTGTAGTCGTACTACCAGCGGCATGAAGGGGGGTTGAACTCGTGACCAAGACCGAGAAAGAGACTATAAGATGAGTATTTCAATGTTCTTAACCACTTCGGTCATATGCAGGACCACCGGTGGGTGCTCGGGCTGGTCATTGCTCCTGGATCTACACAGGACTCCGCTTGTTCTGGTAAATGGGGACCGTTCGAGAGGATGGATTATGCGCGCGACCTTGGGGGGCAGCGACACGGTGCTATTACTGTAGATGTGAGAGTGGTTGACCAGGGATAATACCACTGCGAAAGATCTAGGACTGTGTAGCAAGAGAGTCACCAGGTAGATCTTCAGACAGAAGGGGGTCAGGTTGTCGGATGCTGAATTCGGTGGCAAACCCCGAGAGGCAGAGAAGAACACCGAAGGGAATTGGTCATCATGGTGGTAAGGGCGCAAAAAGACACGGACAAATATCGCTCATTAATTGTCAGTTCCGCAATGGACCAAGTTGATAGATAATAATTTCCGGGCGAGAGAGGACCTGGAGTAGATCCCTTTTTTTAGTAAATCCGAAGGAGGGAAGGAAGACAGAGAGGGAGGGAGAAAGTAAGTGTGAGAGGCAAAAGGGTGGCGGGCCAAAAAGCCTGGAGGACGAAACCGCCTGACACGGCCAGCGGTGGTCTCTCTGTCTCTCTCTCTCCGCTTTCGCTTTTCCAGTCCGACCATCTCTCCTCCTCCTCTCCTCCTTTCGATTCTCAACTTCCCCCTCGGTCGCCATTTTCATTCACCCTTCGCCTTTACCCCAAGTGCCTTTTCGCGGCATCATCCAATTTAACTTGGCGTATTCCCGCAGTCTTTCCCTCGTTTAATAATCTCAGTCCCTGCGTCTCGCTCCCCCGTCTTCGTCGACGCCTACTCTCCTTCCGTGATTCATCGTGGCCGCCAGGCTCTGACGGACCGGGTCTTGGCCTGAACAATCCTCTCTCCCTCCCCTTTCACGCCGCTCGTCTATCGTTCTACGATCTCCTGTCCATCCTTCCCGTCCATCAGCCTGCGCAACAGCACCCTCTCGTTGTTCACCTATTGTATATCTGACTCAGACTTGATGACGGGATTATAATCGATACGGATTTCGCCTCAGACTCAATTCTCCTCCTTTCCTCGTTTCTTCGCCCGGTCACGTTCCTACCGTCGATCTTCCCATCTCACCATAGGGGCTGAACTACATCACCCTTGATCGAGACATCACATCCTCCTCTTCTTCATCCGACCGGTCTTCATCCCGTGTCACATATTCATCCTCTCGCCCACCATGCGGGAGGTCAACTTCAGCATCCCAAATGTCAACAAGGCCTCTGTAAATATCACAACCACCCTCTACGACCGGCGTGCCTTGGATTGCACTTCAACGCTACCACTTATCAACTCCCTCAACCATCTGGCCTATCTCACCACATCATCAGCCCGTATCCGCGATATTCTGACCGTCGATGGCGGCATCGAACGGCTGGTATGTATCCTCAAGGAGGGTCGGAGTCGGGATTTGATGGAGATGTGGAAGTGGAGCCTCGCCTTCCAATGTGTTGTCAATATTGGTGTGCGGGGCTCGGAGAGCGTGAGGACTCGAGTCGTCGAAGCCGATATGGTGCCCGTGATTGCCACCATCCTTGATAACTATATTAAAGTGGTCGAGAAAGCCCGCGCACGGGCGGATTCAGAAAATCAGAGACATTCATCACGACACCACACCAAAGGTGCACCCATCACTAGCGACGCCCCTTCGCGTCCAGTGTATGTGGACCAATCGACGAACACCGAGCAACGTCCCTCTCGCCGTCAGGCGCCACCGCCTCACATTGAAATCCCCCCTTTCTACCAAGACAGCCATGCCTCGGACTCGAACGCCATGGACATCACATCGTCCCCTCGGGTGCCTGTGACCTCTCCTCCGGAACGGAGCACCTTTGGACAGGATGCCCATAACATTAGATCCAATGATGCCCGCTATGCCCATGCTGCTCACCGCTACCGGGTGATGCAGCCCCTTGCCACTGCCCTTCCTCCCATGGATGCAGCCGATGGCTTTGGCCTACGCCCCGTGCGCGACACAGAGAGGCTTCCCAGCATGCTGCCTGGTTTCCAGACCGGCCTTGCGTCTCAACCTGACTCCCCAACCACTCCCAGCGGTCCTGCGCAGCTGCGCAGCAACACACAAGCCCCTTCCGCCCGACCGCGGCCTACCCTAAGGCAACAGCAATCAGCCTCTGGTGAGTCGGATGATGGAAATGGCGAGGGCTCGACTCTGGGTGACGACCCGGGTTCTGGAGAGACCGCTGAGCCGATCGTTGGTATCCAAAACCGTATGGAGATCGATGATGACGGCGACAGGCAAACTGTGCTGGAAGGTGTTTCCAACACGCACGACTTGACTGTCAATGATACCTCTGAAAGCCAGGAAGCCGAGACATTCAACATCACTCACCGTTCTACTGTGGATGGCAGTATGATCAACAACGACGCAACGCGCACGAACGGGGCCTTGGGCCTGTCACCCACGCAAGCCCCTAATACTGCCAACTCGCCTGCTGTTGTTCCCAGCCCATACTCATTGTATGTGCGTGACCGATCAACCACAGCGGTGCAGGGCGTCTTGACGACGATGCCCAAGGACGAAGATGTCCTTATGTCGCTTCAGCTACTCGCATATGTTTCCAAATACTGCAACCTGCGCTCTTACTTCCAGCACTCCCACCTCGTTCCTAAGCTCAAGGTTGACCGTGAGCTCCAAATGTTGGAGGATGGCGTGTCGCCCATCGAACCTCCGGAGGAGGAAGATGAATACCTGCTTCCGGACGATGTCAACATCTTCCCCTTGGTGGAGAAATTCACGGTTCGCCACCACTCCAAGGACATGCAATACTGGGCATGTGTGGTGATGCGGAATCTCTGCCGCAAGGACGAGTCGCGAGGCGGCATCCGGCAGTGCGCATACTATAAGTGTGGCAAGTGGGAGGAATTCCAGCGACAATTTGCCAAGTGCCGGCGCTGCCGGCGCACCAAGTACTGCAGCAAAGACTGCCAGAAGGCAGCGTGGGTGTACCATCGTCACTGGTGCCACACCACGCCATGATATGAACGCATGAAACTGTTTAATACCTCTAATGCATATCGGCTTGCATAGCGTCGTATCTGTCATCTGTTACCATTTCGTCATTCCGTTTCGTTTCCGAGGGTTTCACGTCTACCCGTGCATGGCATTTCAAAACCTGGCGGCTTTGCTCTTCATCCCAAAGATACCTCTTGTATGTCGTCAAATTTTATTTTCATCATCATATTTCGATTTCTCACCTGTTTGATTAACGCGGGGCATAAAGCCTGATTCCCGGTCATATGGATTGATACTAGCGGTCATGAATGCGTGCACCTTTCTACCTTCTTCCCTGGATTGTTTCTGTCTTCATCATCTTTTTTCTCTCTGTCACTGTTCGAGCCCCTAGTTCCTCCCCGTCCTGACGCCCAACGATTTTCCTTTGTGAGTAGCAGCCTATCTATCTAGCATTGTGAACCACTTCTCCCCCCCACACAATCTTTCTGGAAGCGATTTCTTTGGGCATTGTGATTTACCTCTTATTGCTTGTTACTAAGAATTGGGCTGGGGCCGAGCCCGATCCAGTTTTAGTTGGGTTGTTGTGCATCTTTGGAACCTGTGCATACACGAGTGGCCTCCCTATGAATTGGACGGTGGCTATTGATCTAGTACTTATTCACTTGACATTTCACCATACACCACCCACCAACTATATTTAGATCTTAAATTAACCAACCCTACTGTAATCTTCATTCATTTCTCCTCTCCCTCCTTCTCCCCCCTCCGAAACCCATACGTAGCATCCAACCGCGCCATCAAATGTTCCTGCGCCGTCAACGCCCTCTTCCCCTCCTCCAACATCCCCGCCCCACCCCCAAACCCAACCCTGACCCCTCCTTCCCCCTCCGTAGTATTCTTACTCCTAAACTCCTCCACAACCCTACTCGGCACGGGCACCAACTCCGTCCGATCCAACGGATGACAAAAATACACAATACTATACCGATCCTGCGCGTTGGGCCTCTGCTGCTCCGCCGTAGGGAACACCACCCGATGCACCGTACTCTTGAGTAATCCGTCCGTCCAGTAGCTGAGTAAATCTCCGATGTTGACTAGGATGGGTGGGAAGGGGAATTCATCATCACTCCCCTTTCCTTTTCCTTCTTCGGAGGAGGTGGTGGGAATCACAGGAACAGGCGCCCACCCCTTCTCATCCGGCGTGAGGATCTCCAGCCCCGGTTGTCCGGGACGTTGGAACAAGAGCGTGATGGAGCCGTAGTCGCTGTGGGCGCCGGCTCGAACGTCCGTCTTGTGGCTGTAGCTGGAGGTTAATGGCGAGGTGATGCTCGGGTAGAAGAGGTAGCGGAGGATGCTTCCTGTTGGGCCGGTGGTGGGGTCGTGGCGCGTGGTGAAGAATGTGGGGGGGATCTGGATTTATCTCGTTAATTATGTTGATTGGTGTTTGGTGATGGTGATGTTTGGGGAAAGCTTACGCCGAGGCCCAAGGCTAACAGGGTCAAGATCCGAGTACAGGTTTTGTTGCATAGGGAGGCGAAGTGGGCGATTTCGGACTCGTGCGGGGTTAGGGATGCTGGGAGCGGTTGTTGGGCTTTGTTGGATTGGGTGAATTCGCCGAAGTTGAAGGCTCTATTGATTGGTTTTAAAGTGATTAGTTGGGCGTGGTAGTTATGGTGGTGGTGGGTGGGTGATGTACTCTTTGAAGTCGCCGGTCTGTCGGGTGGTTAGTTAGTGATTGGTATACTATGTTGATAGATGGGGGATTGGTTTGCTTACGCGTTGATGCTCAGGGTCCAAGGTCTCGGAGTGCATGCCGGACCAGCCGCGGTTCTGAGTAGGGTTGATTAATTGTTGATATCTATGGCTATAGATGGGTGGGTGGAATTTCACGAACGTTAGGTTCAATGCGACAAGCGGCCTTTTCTTCAACTGGGGAAGCGAAGAATTTCTTGGACTGTAATTTGATGTATTAGTATATATTGCTTATAGTGTATTGGTGATATGTACCAGCTCAAATGCACGATCCACCTCTGCGGCCGTAAAGTCGGTCCCCCGGCTGTCGACATACAAAAAGCCATACTTGGTGGCAGCTGCCAGAAGGGCCTTCCCCGCCTCGGGATCGAGGGGGTTGGAGATGTCCAGCACGGGGAGATCGATGGGAGGGCCAACGTCGGACATGGTGCTATGTCTTGGCTGTATGTAGATAGAATTAAGGTGAATCAAGGAAGAGAGAGAAACTGTTAAAAGAAGGTGGAGATTACGACTTTATGTTTAAATGGAAGCGTGCTTGTTATCGGACAGCTGCAATACAGTTGAATGCGGGTCGAGCCGATGGGACAGTCATTGGCCCACCAAACCCTCAGGCTTCGGGTCCGCGGCCGTGGCTATCGGCTATCGATCGAATCGGGTCCAATGGCATGATTAAATGTCGGTGATTCGATTTGAAATGCGAATTCGGCTGGTGGATTGCGGTGTCGTTGTATTATTAGTAGTTGCTGTTGCCGAGGATGTGTTCTGCAGAGTTATGTAGGGTTCAACTTTATACTGACTGAAGTTGACTATGCTACAACTAACAACGTTTGATACTAGCAGTTGCCAACGTACATTTTTCTAATAGTCCGGTTTGGGCAAACTAAGAACTCTGTGCTCGACTCTGTCTACTTCGATACAAAGTGAGTGCTGTGAGAGGGTTTGAGATATGACTCAATGAAGAGGGTAAGCCCCACTACTGTCTTGCAATTGCATAGCTACCATTCGGTTATGTGGACATGGAATTGAGATTTGTTTATCAGTGCTTTCTGTCATTCAGATAAGTCATATAATCCTCACCAGGCATGCTTCAAACTCCATTGATGGTGTACAGCAGTATTTATTAGCAGGAAGCCTGTTCCTTTGATACACATATATGCTAATTATATTTGTGACTAGCATCTGCATGTATCATAACTGTGGTCGTTATATGTATGTCAGTCACATTAAGATGCTCAGTTGTATGCAAATATATATACTGGTAGTACTAGTATGCCGCAGAAACCATACTTGCACTAATAATTACTACTAATCGAAGAATAACACAGGAAATCACACTATATCATGATACATCTCTCTCTCTCTTTTTTCTTTCGAAAAAAAGGAGTTCAAATAAAGTACTTTATAGGTACCAGCAAACACCCGCCAATGCATACCGCGGGACGTGACGCATTTATACTTCAGAGACAATTGCATTCACCAAGGACAGTTCCAAGGCGCAGTACACCTAAACAATCAATTGTACTATTTTCATATCATACCAACCAGCACAGCAGCAACTACCACTATAATATGACCATTCATAACTACCCAACCATCTATACAACCACAATCACTGCCTCAGGCACACATACACACAGCCTAACGCCAAGCCCCCCCAATCCCCGTAAACGCATGACACCATACCTAATCCGGCAATGCAGCATCGCCATCATTCATACCATCATTAAACTTACCTTACCTCCTATACTCATACTCATACTATACTCCCTCTCTCACTACATTATATACAAGACTCACCCTACTCTACCAAATACCCACTCACACACCTTCCACATCTAAATCGCAACCAACCACCCAAAAGATAACACCACAGAACAAAAAACAAAATGTCCGATCCCACCGCCGAAGCCGTCCCTCCCCCACCAACAACCTCAACCCAAGTACGTGACGTCTTACCCCCCTCCCACCTTGGTGCAAACCTACCAACTCAAACAGCGCAGCTAACCAAATTTGATATTCTTGATAATACCAGAACCCCGACGCACAAGGCCAATTCTCCGCCGCCGTGGACGATCTCCTCGACCAGCTACAACATAAATTCGATGGTGTTTCGAGAGAGATGTTTGGGAAGTGTATGTTCCATACACCCTTCCCCCCCGTTTGTACCTGTTGATCTTGTGGGAGTGATCGCAGCATGCTGATAATCATGGGTTTATTCTGTGTGTAGTGGACGATATGGCCAGACGGTTGGATGAGTTAGAGGCTTCGTTTACGGTTGTGGATGGGACGACTACGACGTCCGGGGGTGGTGCTGGTGGTGGTGCTGCGTCGCAGACAGGGACGGGGACGGGGACAGGGTCTGGGTCCGTGGTGGGGAGTGCGGTTGGGAGTGGGAGTCCTGAGAAGTGATTGGATTGAGTACTGTTTTATACTGTTTGGTAATGGGGTTTATGGTGTTATGGGAGTTTTTGCTGCTTTTGTGTATACTCGGGGGAGCTCTCTTTCGTTTTTATGGTGATATACATATGGGCTGGGTTGTGTGGGGGATTGAAGTGGAATTGAAGATACCCCCTTACACTGATAATTACATTTACAATATACTACTACATGCACATAGGATGGATGATGTACTACTGTTCGCATCGATAACATTCTCGTAACTGCCTCTCGATATCATACAGAGTAATAGAATCTAGGTGACCGTCACCTAGCTAAAAAGGTCATATCCATACAATATCTACAGCTCATCCTTGGCCTCCTTCTCCTCACCAACAAACTTGCGAAGGATGTTGCTGCGGGAGATGAGGTCGTCGACCTTCTCAGGGGCCGATCCTCCCTTGGCCAGGATCTTCTCCAGACGAGCAAGCTCCTTGGTGGCGTACTCGGCGTTCTGGCTCAGCTTGTCGGCAACCTTGACGTAGTACTGAGCGTACTTGTCCTTCAACTCCGCAGCAGCCTTCTTGACCGCGGCGGCGAGATCAGCAGCGGAAGTGCTGGCAATCAGCTCGTCCAGACTGGCAATGGTACCGGCCTTGGTGTCAAGACCACCACCAACGGTACGGTGGGTGCCGGTCTTCTCATTGAGGAAGTCAATGAAGGCCTGCTCGGAGCGGGCACCCTCGTAAGGAACAGATTCCGTGGAACCCTTGGGGAAGAACTTGATCGTGGGGTATCCGGACACGCCCTGCTCTCTGGCGGTGGCCTTGCCGTTCTCAGCGTCGGCGTCGACCTTGGCGATCACAACGTTGGGCTCGAGGACGAAGTCGTTGGCCAGAGCCTCCCAGGTAGGAGCGAGGTTCTTGCAGTCTGCAATTCAGCGGAACTAATTAGTAAACAATTCCCTAGAATGTAGTGGCAAAAAAAAAAGGGATACTCACGTCCACACCACGGCGCGGTGAAAGCAACCAGAACATCATTGTCACCACCAACAGCACCCTTGAAAGTCGCGTCGTTCAGCATCTCCACCTTGCTGGGCTCCTTCTTAGGTCCACGGGGCTTGACACCGGTCTTCTCAGAGATGAACGAAGACAGACTCTCCAAATCACGACCACCCTTGTAGTCCTCCGGCTCATCACTCTTTCCATCGAACCACTTCAGCGTGGGGAATCCCTGCACACCGAACTTGCGGCCCAGGTCGCGGTGCTCGTCCGCATCAACCTTGCCGACGGTGACCTTGTCGGAGGCGTGGGCGAATGCCTGGCCCAGCTCTTCATATACGGGCGCAAGGTTCTTGCAGTGACCGCACCAGGGAGCGAAGAATTCAACCAGAGCGGGCTTGCCGGACTTGAGGACGACGTCGTCGAAGTTCTTGGGAACGAGATCGACCACGGCTGCGGTGACCGCGGAGGCCAGGCCGAGGCAGCTCACGAGGTTGCTGAGACGGACCATGATGGATGGTGTTGTTTGAGTTGAGGAAAAGGCTCAATATAGGGCAATTGACAATATACTTGTCAATACCAGGTCTGTCCGTTCAGCGAGGAAGGGGTGGTTGCTGGGCGGAGTGTAGATATAGTCGTATGAGCTCCCGGCGTGGAAGGCGGAAGCGCTGCGGAGACCGAGCGGGTCGGAAGAGGACACTTGGTAAGTTAAGCATCACTAATCAACTCCAGCTCCATCAGCGGCTTTACGGCTAAATATATCGTTGTATTCGCCACTACGCTCTCTTTGCAGGTTCCGACTACGCGGGGGAATAATAATACGGTGTAGCGCCTGCCAGCCCCTTCCATTCCTAATTATACAACGTGGTTGGAGTAGAATTGGGCGAAGCTTTCAGGTGGTCCTGGACCACCCAGCCGACACGACTGCCATGTTTCGTGAAATCGTGGACAGGTAGTAGTGTTTCCTCTGGTTCTAGGAGGATACTCTATACCAGTCCCTTACCGCCGCTCGGCCAACCAGCGGTTCGCATCCTCCCACTGCTTGCCCTCCTTAAGTTCCTTGCCTGCGCTCTGCGTACCGCGGTATACCTAGGAAGTAGATGAGTAAAATACGCCGGCTAAGATAGATAGTCCTGACTCACCGCATCCCACAGCTTGAACGCCATGTCCAGGTTGCCCGTAAAGCTGTCGCTATGCTGGAACCATTCCTTGCCCTTCGATTTCACTTCTGCCCGCGCCTCTGGCGATGTGGGATCCGCTTGCAAGGGCAGATCATCAAGGTAGGTACGGACAGCAATTCCAAGACCGCAGTCGTTGTCGTCGATGAACGGAAGCCTATATTGCGTCAGATCACGTCACATGGCGCATCATGTCCACATGGCCACTTACTTGATGCTCAGTTCGCCCCAATCATTTCGCTCCCGGTCAGCATCGCCGCTCAGGAGCAGACTGGCCAGAACCACCTCGATGAGCGTCCGTAGCGTAGAACGAACCTCGGAGATCAGGGATCGGTAGCAGAGCAGTTGCCGGCTTAGTGGTCCAGAATAACCGATGCTCTTGTGCTGGAGTTTGGCGATGCAAGCAAGGCGGGAAACAAGCATGTTGAGGCTCTTATCCTCGTCTGGGGTGGAATAAATCAGCACCGTTTCATAGCTACAGAAACCTCGATCTTACCTGATCCTCTCATAGGACCTCCCGAAACATGGGAGAACCACTGCTTGGAGTTGAGCAGGCCAAACCGGATCATCTCAATGGCAAGGAATGTTGGCTCCTCAAGCGCATCCGACGGATCAAGTCCCGACAATGCTTGCTCAAGGCAGACACCCCACTGGGTAAGCTGATGTTTCTCATCAATGTAGCCGCGAAGCTGTAGGAAGCGCCAGAAGACATTGGCAAGCAGCTCATCTTGTGACGATAATTGCTAGCATGTGTCAGCCCACTCGCTTGCGATCTGGGGCAGAAGATGCCTACCTTGGTGTCTTTCGTAGCCTTGGACTTCGCTACAAAGTCACTATCTTTCAAGCTCTGGACCGCAAATTGGAAACGTCCACACGAGCTCTGATCTTTGGTTAGCAGTGCTTATAATGTTAAACAAAGGTTAACTTGCCTGCAGTTTCTGCAAGCTCTCTGGAAGCTGCTCGGTGGGAATCTTCCAAGACTGGATCGAATCTTTGACTGGAGGTAGATCTCGGAGGTTGATCGTTGAAGGGGATTTTTCATCAAACCATGTTCGCACATTGATAACCTTGGTCTGATAGAACCGATGGAGGGAGTTCGATAGCAGGCAAATCGACTGAGTCCGGATGGGTGTGAGGGTGCTGCCGGCAACTTGGCGGTAAATTTCCGTGTCCTCGACGCCCAACGGCAATGAGATGAGGACTTCACCCGACGTCAAATAGTTGGGCACATCAGGGCCGAGAATTCCCTTGGACAAGTAGAAGTAAAGCTCTTCTGGGAGGCGCAGGCCGATGACGGCGTGCATATCGGACGAGGCATTCTCCTGGTCCATAGGACCCACCCTGCCGTCAACATCGATATAGACATGGTGCTTCACAGTCATGCATGCGCGCTTGTAACGATCCGTGTATTCAAGCTCCTGCATCCGGCGATCTTCTTCAAACTGAGCGCAGAGAGCGAGAGCGCTTCGTCCTGCCGCGTTGAACATTGGCAGTGCATCTCGGACCGTAGGGTTCTTTCCGGGGAAGACATGGGTTTCGAAACCAGGGAAGGGCTGGAGGAAGGAAGAGCCCAAAAGAAGGCAAAAGTCCAAGAACTGATCATTTGATAGGCGGCCTAGTTCTTCCAGACATGTCTGTTTGTTGATCCAGAAAAATTGCGCCGGGTCAATCTCAATACGGGTGATCAGTTTCTCCACGTCGAACATCAACACTTCGGAGGGGCCGCAGATAGCATCGATCAGCGGGTTCGGTCCCTTGGCCAGGTAGGAAAGCTATAATACAAAGGTCAGAATGGCGCAAATGGGGCCAACCGAGGCGGCGGCATTCATACCTGAGCTGCAGCACTATAGGGAGCAACGATATAATCCACGCCATGTTGAAGAAGTATGCGCTGCAAGAACCGGTATAGCGACTCGGGTCGAGGGGTGCCTAGGACAGACGACAGTCAGGGCCAGATGCTCTAGAAGGTCAGATTCCACCATTAACATACCGGCGCTGCTGAACGCATCCACCACTTGGTCCGCCTGCTGTTGATCGTAAAGATCCCAAGCCTGCTCGAATGCCCGGACGGACTCCTGCTGCACGTGGGGTCGTTGATCCTTTTTGCCAAAGTCGAGACCGTTGAACACGAAAATACAAGCCACGCCCAGATCCTTGTAGGCCTTCAATTCTCTTTCAATGTTGCTCTTCAATGCGAATGGAAAACCGCCGAGGGCGACCAGAAGGGGCTCGCGTGTGGACGGTTGGAGGAGGTGTTGAGAAATGTAGTGCGACGCATCGATACCGACAACTGCCCCTTTGAGAGCTGAGAGGGGGAGGGACTGGGTGCGGGTCGCGGCCCATTCATCGAGCGGACGGACTGTTGTGATAGAGAAATTATATTAGCTTGGAAGAAGACGAGACACAGGAGCTCCGTGGGAGCCACGACCATAGCAGACTTACTTGGCATGGTTTTAGCTGTAGCTGTGTCGCGGAGTTAGACGCCGGAGCGGACACCAGGCGTGGAGAGCCCAGGTGGGGAATGAGGGAGAGGATATATGAAGAGTTGGTGCGAGGATGACGGGGAAAGGAAGAGACTGGGAGAAATTGAGGAGAAGAAAGGAAAGGAGGAGGGGGAGGAGAGGAGGGCCGGCGAGAAACCAACAGCTCAGATGGAGAGGGGAATGATTTGGTGGTGATGGGATGATGCGACAATTGAAAGTAGCAATTACAGCTTGAAGCCAATCACGAGGGCGGTGTTGCCCGGGCCAACTGGCGGATCCTCCCTCCGCTGCGGGACAATTTGTAGTTCTTCTACTTCTCCCTCTTCTTCAGTTTCCACCATATATTCCAGCTGTCAACTATGGGAGATTCTGACCCGGAATGGCATTTCCTATCAAAAGAAGCATCATGGTATAGCCTGGTTCCTGGCTTCGGGAACCCAGTGGTTGATTATGAGTTCATTTTGACTTTTATGTTATCTCGACATCCAAACATGAAAGAATCATGAAGTCAAAAGCTGCAATGATGACAGGATATCCTAGCCGGGTGGAAGTCTTAGAGCGCAGATTCTCTTTACTCTTACCTCACTCTACTAGCACTACTCTGCCATACTGCTTTTTTTGCAAGTCATCACTACAGTCATCTGGTACACCCTCAGCCTGACAGAAACATCTATACACTCCTGAGAGTGGAAACGGACTCTTACATCTTGCATATTGCGACCCTCGAATAGAGCGTCAGACCTCATCTAGCCATTATAGTCTACTTACCTACAGAGAACTGTCACTCTGAGGGGACATTCGCTGCCTGCTATCAGTATTCTGCCTTCGTCCCCTCTTCTTTTCACCTCTGTCCTGATTTGACTCTCTGTCCTTCCTTTTGCCTCCCTAATCTTCCCCTTCTAACACCTGAGGTCATTCATTTCCATATGCTTCTCCATCCACTCTTTGTGTACACATTTGATGCCTTCCATCAATCTGAGCAGGGCACATAGCGTCTCTTATTTCCTGAGAATTCCACGCCCTTGCGGTACTCCTACCGTCAGAAGCAGCATTTAACACTGACCGAGACTAGATTGAAGTGCGCGACTATATGTTAGACATCCTACGCTGGCCGTAGATGGATTTGCTAGTTATTGTGCCGAATGGGAGTTTGCCAGAAGCAGCTTCCTTTCTCTGACTCCTGTGCTGCTGCAACTGTCAGCCTCAACGCACCTGCCTTTTACTGATACCATGGCTTCCTTCTGCAGTCTCGATCGAAAGATGTGTCTTCTTCCTTTTCTCCTACTTAACGAACTTCCTACAAGTACGAGCAAGATTCCCCTAACCACACCGGACATCATGTCAACGTGGAACTGCCATTCATTCGATCCGGAGGTTGCACCGCTGCTCGGTTATCGCCCTTCTCTCACAGCTGGAATCCTTTTCACGATTGCTTTTCTTGGTGTCTTAACAACCCATGTTTCGCAAGCATGCAACACCATATATCCCTGGATAGGATTGGTGCTATCACTTGGAGCTGCCCTTGAGTTTATCGGATGGCTTGCTCGTACTTTGGCTTACCGCTGTCCATATAACTCCACCATATGGGAAATACAGCTGTCAGCTTTGATGTCTGGTAAGTATACAGTTCAATGAGTTTACATTGGCAACAACCCTGGCTAAAGCATACAACTAGCTCCATACTTTACAACCGTCGGAATCTACGGAGTCTTGGACCTCATGTACGCAATTATAAACCAAGTTCGACTGCCGTTAAGGCCGAAACGGTGGGCGATTACGTGCATGTTTATCGCGCTTCTTAGCCTCATCCTGCAGGTCATTGGGGGCTCGCTGGCACACAAGGCCTCCAGTGTTGACGACTCAATCAGCCTGGGAATAAACATTTTGTACGCAGGCAGTCTCCTGCAACTCGCATCGCTTAGTATCTTCGCGGTGTTGTTCAAGTGCCTCATAGTTCGTACAAAAGATCGGCTCATCTGGAGGATGCCAATGATCAAAATGATAGGTGTACTTCCGTTTGCTTTACTTTGTTTAATGGTTCGGGATACCTACCGCGCCGTGGAGTCTACGAATGGATGGCGTGGGTATTCCTTCACATATGAAGTTTTAGGTTGTCTTTTCGATGGGCTCCCTATGTTTATCGTTAATATCACGCTTAGTATCTGGCATCCCGCAGTGTTGTTGAACGAGGCGAGGCTAATGGAGGCGACAGTTGCGCGAGCGGAGGAGATCGAATTGCGAAGCATGGAGATCAGAACGGGCGAGGAAGTCACTTACTTGACGAGTACCGACCGATTACTGAGGAGCTGGAGCCAGCCCTTCGTAAACGATAGTACTGATCTCATGGCTGTTCAAGGCTCGTGGCTCAGCTCTAATTAGCAGACGGGATCTTGCTTCAACTGCTTTATTGATACTTCACCAGGTAGTACTAGTTGAAATAGTAGATACGCCAGTACTTACCAGTGCTCGTCTACGTCAGCATCTTTTACTAAGAATCCAAAAGTGCTTGTCAAAGTTTCTCAATAAGAAACAAGAGATAAGTGCATTCCTTACCACCCGCACACTGTAATACAATGTAGCTGGTAACATCCATCTATGCTGGCGGAGACCAAACATATTGCCAAGACCGCTGTCATTCTGAATTCCCGTTCGGCATCTTCTCTCACTCAATCACACAGCAGCATTATGACACATGAATGAACAGATCATCTGACTGCAACAGACTTATCATACACACTACACCAATATAATACACAATAATAAACCCAGAGCCAACAAATGAGCGCACAATCCTCGCAGGTGCGGCAACCACCGGCAACCCCCACTTACATTTTACGCGGCCACGCCGCTGCCATCCACGCGCTACAGATCTTCCACCAGAACCTAAGGCTCGTTTCAGGAGACGCAAACGGATGGATTGTTGTATGGGACCTGGTATCAAAACGCCCTCGAGCGACTTGGAAGGCCCATGACGGCGCTGTCCTTGAAGTCAAGGGGTTTAACTTCAGAAATGGCGCTGTTACAGAGGTGTTCACGTGTGTTATCTTCCCATCCTTCCCATGAACCATCTAACCTTTTCTACAGGCATGGAAGAGACCACAAACTGCGCGTATGGAGATTCAGCGTCCAGGACGAGGAGAATCTTCAGAAGACCCTCCCCGTGGACATCGAGAAACCCTCCTCAGCTGCCGCAAGCCAGCCATGGCTGGTGCATTCGCTGCCAGTGAATGCGCTGAATTTCTGTGCCTTCTCCATGGTTTTCCTTCCCCAGGATAAGGCCAACATGGCAAGCGATGCCGATGAGTCCTCGAAAGAGAACACATCGCTTTCATCAGTGCTTATTGCCGTCCCTAATGCTCTGAACTCTGGCGCGATCGATCTCTTCCATCTCCCCCAGGAGAGACGTATCTGTACCATTCCAGCAGACACGGACGTACAAACTGGAATGGTCATGGCGGCTAACCTCGTCATATCCCCATCTGGGGAGCTATATGTTGCTTCCGCTTACGAAGATGGTCGCGTTATGGTTCATGGCTGCAGGGGATCCTTGCAGGAGAAAGACCTGGCACAAGGTGCCAAAACGCCATGGAAGTGGGAGAAGTTGTACATTTGCCGCGCTCACTCGCAACCAGTGTTGTCGCTTCATGTCTCACCTGCTGGCAATTACTTCTTTTCTTCATCCGCCGATGCGGTACTGGCGAAGCATCCCATTCCGACGCTGGGTAGCCCAGGACATGCCCCGGAAGAGTCACCGATCAAATCGATCAACACGAAGCATGCGGGTCAGCAAGGTGTGCGGATACGGTCTGATGGGAAGATTTTCGCGACTGCGGGTTGGGATTCTAGGGTCAGAGTCTACTCGTGCAAGACGATGAAGGAACTAGCGGTCTTGAAGTGGCATAAAGATGGATGCTACACTGTGGCATTTGCGGATGTTGATGTGTTTGATGTGCGTGAGAAGAAAGCAGATGAAGAAAAGCAGCCTACGGTTTCGCCGGATAGCAGTGGAAATGAAGAAACACAGCTCGTCAGCAAGGCAGAGACGGAATTCTCGCTTGCAACGGTGCATCGCCAAAGATACGAGAAGGCGCAGAATACGCATTGGTTAGCGGCTGGGTCAAAGGACGGAAAAATCTCATTGTGGGATATCTATTGATTTGTCGTCAATTACTATTTACATGTGTGTTGCTGATCAAGCAAGATTGAACTCGCTTGCTCCCGCCATGTGCTCCTTCATCTTCGCCCTCATCTTCTGAGCTGCCGTGAGAGTGTCCGTTTGACGAGGAACATCATCATCGTCGTCATCGTGACCACCAGCCTTTCTCTTCTTTCCAGCGACTGGTTTGCGGTCGGCCTTGAAGTCCTTCTTGGTGTCGGCCTGTCCTTGGCGCAGACCAGGAACGTTGATCTTGCTGGGACGATCACGCAGAGCGAAACTCTTCGCCAGATGTCCGAGATGAAGCTCCTTGATGTTGAACATGCTCCGCTCGTTGGCGATATGTGTGGCATAGGCGCGAATGTGAGACTGATAAGCTCGCCGGGCCATTTCGAGGTAGTTTTTGTTTTCCAATGCCCATCGTTCCACGTCCAGCTGCCATTCGGTGGCCTTCTCCTCCCAGTCTACGTTCTGCGACTCGACGTTTCCTCCAAACCCGCGCTTCAAAATGTCGTCCGCGGTGTTCCGTGTCAGCGACTTGCCGCCGTCACGGTATCCCTTCTTCAGAATGTCGACGTAACCCTCCTCACAGCCGGGCATGAGGAAGATGTGTGCACGACCGTCACGTCCCAGACGCGCAGTACGTCCGATTCTGTGCAGATGGTCCTCGGCGCTGAAGGCAGGGTCGTACTCCACGACCAGATCAACGTTCGGCAGATCCAGACCACGGGACGCAACGTCAGTACAGATCAGCACGGAGGGTTCGCGGTTGCGGGCAAAGGCACCCAGGGTGGCCGTCCGGACATGCTGAGGCAGAGAACCGTGCAGTCTATGCAGCGTCACCGGGTTGGAGGGATTCGAAAAGGCCGTAGCAGGCGCAATAGTTCCATGAGCCGAAGCACCGAGCTTCTTCCTCTTCTCCTCTTCATCCTCCTCATCACTATCCTCGCTCTCTTCCTTCTTCTTCTCCTCCTCATCCCCATTCTTCCGTGTAAACACCTCAAAGTGAAAGTCCACAGAGTCCGCACAAGACACAAAAATGATAGCCTTCATGACAGACCCCTTCCTCATAAACGTCCGTTTCATATACGCCGTAAGCGTAACAAGCCGTAGCTTCGACGCGACAATCGCATACGACTGCTTCAGCTGTGCCGGCACCCGGAACGCATCATCCTCATCCTTCTTCTTCGGCTCGCCTTCCTCATCTGCCGGATCCGCCTGAATATGCACCGCATCCTTCAAACTGATCTCTCCCAGCTTCTGCACCGTCATCTTCAACGTAGCCGAACACAATATCGTCGTCCTCTTCGCCGGAATCCCAGGAATCCGACTCGGCCGCTGCCTAGCATCCAGCTTCTGAATAATCCCCGCCAACTCCTTCTCAAACCCCAACTCCATCAACCGATCTCCCTCATCCAACACCAACCACCGCACATTACTCACATCCAACGCCTGCGTATTCTCCAAATGATCCGCCAACCGACCGGGCGTCGCAACCAAAATATTCAACCCCTTCCTCAACCGTGCCTTCTCACTCTTCTTCTTCTCTCCTCCAATCACCGTCCCCGCCACAATCCAATGCGCACACCGCAACAACCCCTCCAACACCACCGCAATCTGCTTACACAACTCTCTCGTCGGCGCCAACACAATAGCAAATAACCCACTATCGCGCTGCACTTGCTCCCCTTCCTCCCTCTTCTTCTGATTCAGCGAAATCGTCATGATCCGCTGCACAAGCGGCAGCAAATACGCCATCGTCTTTCCGGATCCCGTCTCCGCCTGTATAAATGCATCGCTCTCCTCCTTCAGTAGTTGCGTGATACTCGCTTTCTGAATCGCCGTCGGCGCCTTCACCTCCAGCTTCGTCAACAAATGCGCCGCCAGCGGTGCCGATAGTCCCAGGTTCGTGAATGTGTCCAGTCCATCAATCAGCGGCGCGTTCGTCGGCTTGGCGTCTTCCTCTTCTTCTTCGGCTCCGTTCTTCTTCGCTTCGAAAGCGGTTCGAGGTCTCGGGTTCTTCGAGAAAAGCGACGATACGACCTGTCGGGGACCCCCAGGATGTTGTTGTTGCTGGCGTGGTTGCTGCTGCTGCTGTGATCCTCCATTTTCATCATCATCACCAATGCGCTGTCTCTTCACCGGCCGCGGACCGGATACTTGAATGCGATTCGGATTCCGGGGATTACTATTTTGTTGCTGCTCGCCATCTGTGGATGATTTCTCTTTGCGTGGGTTGTTCGTTCGGTGCGCCGCGATTTTCTTTGCGCTGAGTCGGTCCCGCCATGTGCCGCCTTTTACTTTGGTTTTTTCGGGTTTGAGGACGGTTGTGTCGGGGATGGTGAAGTTGAGGAGGAGACCGTCGTCGGCCATTTTGGAAGATGTTAGGTAGGTAGGTAGGTAGGTGCCTGCCTGCCTTTCTTTTCCCTTTTTTCTTCTTCCTTTTTTGTTGTTTGCTGGGGGAGGTTCTAGTACTGGATCGATCCGGGAAGAAACTTAACTTTACTCCAGAGGGAAATTTTCTCGGGCCGGGGTGCTTCCGAAACCCTGCGATCTTGCCCTATTTTCTGTTTTTGGGTGATAGCTGGATATTGTAGAGGGGGTTTGTTATGGGGTTATTTAGGTGGTCTGGAGTAGTGTGTATGATTTATTTTAATGTATGTGAAAGTATAGACTTTTAGGTACTCTATATACGCTATTGAGTTCTAGGTAAATGACGTCGGGTATATGACACTTGCTTTTGAATGGATCGGGCAACGGACAGACAGAAAGAGCTTTTTTTTAAACCCGCGGCTTGAAGATCAAGTTGTCGATCAAACGCACAGGAACTTGGCCATCACCGAGGCCGCAGTCCTCGCCCGGCTTCGCCTCCTCCAGCGGAGCCATCTTCACCGCGCCACTCAGAATGGCGCCCTTAGCGGGGTCAACAACTTCCAGCTCGTCCAGAGTATCCGGATCAGCCAGAGAGATGTAGTCAACCTCATACAGAGCCCTCTCCGTGGGCGCCAAGGCCTTCTGCTCAGACAGAACCCGTTCAGTGACGCTGTTCGCTGCGTCAAGGATTTCACTGCGGTTGACCTTGCCAGCGTTGTAGGCATTCTCCGCCGCCTTCATGGCTTCGTAAAGGACCAGACCCACTGCCCGTCTTCTCTTGCCAAGGTAAACGTTCCTCGAACTCATTGCCAAGCCATCGTGTTCACGAACAGTATCCCCAATCTTGATCTCCGTGTCGATGTAGAAGTCCTTCACGAGACGCTTGATGACCACCGTTTGCTGCACGTCCTTCTGACCAAAGTAAGCCCGGTCGGCATGGACAATGTTGAACAGCTTCATGCAGACAGTCGCAACTCCACGGAAGAAAACCGGCCGAGAAGCTCCCTCCAGTTTCCGGGAGAGAGGGGTGATGGTCACGAAGGAACCGTCGCCGTCGACCTCGGACGAAGGCGGCAGCGTCGGGTACATGACCTTGGAGGTGGGCGCCAGAATGGCGGTGATGCGACCGCTGTTGGTGTTCTGGCGGGCCAGCTCCGCATTCAATTCCTCAAGCTTCGCAACATCACTGTCCCAGGTGCGCGGGTAGCTGGAGAGGTCTTCCGTTACACCGAACTGTGTCGGATTGACGTAGATGCTGACGAAGACGTCGGTGTTCTCGGCCGCGGCTTGTCGGATGAGGGAGAGATGGCCTTCGTGGAGAGCACCCATGGTCGGGACGAGACCGACGGTCCGGTTGGAGAGGAGGAGCTCTCGACGCAGCTTGCGAAGTGGGGGCACATCGCGGAAGACTTGGAAAGTGTGCTGCTGGCGGGAAGAAACGGCCATTGTGGTGGTTTTGAGGAAAGATGTGGCGGCTGTGAGAATGTGTGAGAGGGGATAGTTAGCAGGTGTCATTCAGCAGCAGCAGGGGATAAATGATTGTGCGTTCAGGGGGGGCCCATACTGGAGAAGCGCCGTGTCCAGCCGAACATGGTGAATGCGAGTTCTGGGAGGTTGCAACGAAGGGCCCTGTCGATTGTACCGCAGGTGCCTCGTAAGAGTCCCGCAGTGGAGCAGGTCGCACAGCTCAGGCCCAATTAGCCAGTGTGATGGTCTTTAGGAGGGAGACCGCAGCTGTTGGTGTCTGCGACGATGCTCAGCCCGGGTGAAGCCAATGTAACCGAGACGGGCATGCTTGGTGGTGTGATAATTTGGGCATGAAAAGCGTGCTCCGAGCTGCCGCGTTGCGCTCATCCCTCAAGCTTTCGGTGAACTGAAGTTCCTGGACGTCCAGTGCCATTGCCCAATCCAGCCTAGCGTACGGTTGCACGGGGCGCAAGGCCGTTGGGTCTCACGTGAGCGGCGGCAGCACGAATCGTCCCGAGGCATTTCTGGGGAAGAAGCCGGGGATCTTCGCCTGGTTGGGACCCTCGCTTGCCTTCTCAGGAACCAGGAGCTGGTCGATCATGACAATGCCTATTTTTGCTCTCCCTCTCTCTTGATGTCGCTCGACTCCATCCCAGCAGTCTATGACCGCTGAGATCTATCGGCCTGCTTATTAAAATCACAGAGCTCTCAAGTGAACATTCCCTCCCCTCTCCCCGCCCGAGACGCTATGCCTTCCGATAAGTCCCCGGTCGGCGACTCCGCACCGGATCTCGAGATCGTGGGAAACAAAGTCACCATTCATCCCAGTGGAGTTACTGGAGGGCTGGAACCTCAAGATGAACAGATCACCGAACGCAACCTCGTCCGCCATATGGCGAGGTTTCGCGAGAACCCTTTCGATTTCCTACGAGAAGTGAGCTTGTACATGTCAGGAACAGGTTGGCGCGCCTACGATGATGTGATCGGACAACCCATATTCTATTCCGGTTTTACGGATCGAATGAAGTCCCGGATTCTTGCAAGTCCCCTGTTGCAAGGGAAGGTGAAGGAGCTGGCGGAGGCACGGTTAACAGTGGAGGAGAAGGATGGATTGTTGGATGTGACACCAGGACCCCTGGAGCAGAAACGAATACACCGTCGGAATGAGATACAAAGTAATCTGAAGGAGGTGGTAGATTCTATGCTAGATAATATGATCTGCAAGATGGAAAGCAAGAGGTTCATCCGCGGGGCGTACTATCTCTGCACGCAGCTCCTGACGCGCGCTTACCATCAAGGTAGGAGGGTATCCGACGTGTTGAAGGCACACTGTTAACGAAATTCTCAGGAATACACGTGTCTAGCGAAGAAGTCCTCCGGCTGAGATCTTTCGCGCAGGAGGCAGCTGCCAAGAAGCAATCCATTGTCTTTTTGCCGTGTCACAAATCGCATGTCGACTATGTGTCGCTCCAGCTTATCTGCTATCGCCTTGGAATTGGGCTTCCGGTCGTAGTGGCGGGAGAGAATCTCAATATCCCGATGCTGGGCCCTTTTCTCCAGCATGCAGGTATGGTTTGACACGCCTCAGAACTTAGCGCGCTTGCTGACTTGCCTAGGCGCGATGTGGATTCGGAGGAGCTTTGGAAACGATCCGCTATATAACACCGTTGTACAGGCTTATATTGATACCTTGCTGCAGCAAGGTTTCAACTTTGAATGTTTCATCGAAGGTGGTCGTTCGAGGACTGGAAAGCTTCTTTCACCCAAGTTTGGCATTCTTAGCTTTATCTTGGACAGTGTTCTTTCCGGTCGCGTAGAGGACACCATCATATGCCCTGTCAGCACACAGTATGATAAAGTGATTGAGACTGAGTATGTGCTCTCCTGATAAATGACTACTGAATTCTAACCATACGTTTAGGTCCTACATCAGCGAACTGCTTGGTCAACCGAAGAGAAAGGAAAACCTGGCTGATTTCTTATCTTCATCCTCTGTCCTTTCTCTTCAGCTCGGTCGGGTTGATGTTCGATTCCACGAGCCATGGAGTTTGAGAGAGTTCATCAACCAGCAATTGACACGAATGCCGGAACAGATTGTCGCAAAGGGTGGCCCGCAGCTGAGCTATGCTGATAGAGGTCGGGTATTGAGATCTTTGGGTTACAGGGTCTTGTCTGACATCAACGATGTTTCTGTAATGATGCCTACAGCTCTGGTTGGCACGGTCCTTCTTACGCTTCGCGGTCGAGGCGTCGGCAAAGGTGAAATGGTCCGGCGCGTCGAATGGCTGTGTGAACGTGTTCGAGCAAAGGGCGGACGGGTCGCTCACTTCTATCGTTACCCAACGGATGTTGTTGTCGACCGTGCGCTAGAGGTCTTGGGGCCGCAGCTTGTGGGCGAGGTGAGCGGACTGGTCGAACCGACTTACTACGCCGTGGATCGTTTCCAGCTTTCGTTCTATCGCAACATGACCATCCACTTGTTCATCACGGAGGCGCTGGTGTCTGCGGGAATGTATACGAGAATTAAGCAAGGCGGCGGGCCGTCTTATCAGCGCATATCCTACCAAGACCTCCTAAACCAGGTCTCGTTCCTGTCTCAAGTGAGTCACAAAATCATTATACCCTGGGCAACCCCTGCTAACCAAACCAGCTTTTCCGTGGCGAATTCATCTTCCCACCTGAGGGCCTGACAACAAACATGGAAAATACTCTGCGTGGACTCGAAAGAGACAACATAATCACCGTGAGCCGAGACGCTGCCGGCGCGCCACAATTCGTGGAGCTCAGCGACGCAGAACGGCAATGTGGCCGCGAGAACTACGACTTCTACTGCTTCCTAGTCTGGCCATTCATTGAAGCCTCCTGGCTCGGCTCCGTCTCTCTCCTCGGACTGACACCCCCTCTCAACGGCGCTGAAGATGTCTGGATCGATTTGAACAAGGCCCAAAACAGCGCCCAACTGGTAATTCAAATCATCACCAATGATTTCTAGTAAATACTAACACATAATATAGCTTGGCAAAACACTTTACCACCAAGGCGACCTCTCCTACTTCGAAGCCGTCAACAAGGAGACACTCCGAAACTCCTACCAACGCTTTGCAGAAGAAGGCATCATCCAAGTTGCCAAAAGCAAAGGATCAAAGATATCCACGATGAAGCTAGCCCCCGAATGGACGCCCGAGCGGGATCCAACCACGGGAAAGCTACTTCCCCGTGGCCGTCTCTGGGACTTTACTGAGCTGATTGCACAATCCAGACGTGAGGGGTGAGTTTACTCATAATTTTTTTTCCTTCTTATTGATGGAGTCCATTGGTCTGGTATACTGACATTTAAAAGGAAAAACCGCCGTGACGGCGCAACAGTCTCGTCGCGGGTTCTGCACATGTCGGACGTTGTGGGCCGCAAGTTATTCGAGGACGCAAGTCCTAGTCCCGCTGCGGCGGAGGAGGTTGATGTCTCCATACGGCAGATGAGGAGGAAGGCCATTACGCCTAGTTCGAAGCTGTAGATGGATTATGTGGCAGGCACATGAGACGAAGCGTAGCGTAGCGTTTAATATCCTTTTGTATATTTAAAGCCTTGCATGCGAGGACTACCGTTGATATCATTATAGCCTACTCACCAAGCATTAATTCGCATAATGAAATAAATCATTCACGATATATACCTTACTCTAGCTATATACAACCGACTAGTAGTAAGTAATCATACTATGAACACCCCTCACCCACCTTAACAACCCCGGACTGCACACCATCCCCGACCCCCCCAACAGCCTGCACAACCACCTTCTCCCCATCCCTCCCCACCACCCCATCCAGCACAATCCTCGTCTCAAACCCATTCTTCTCCCTCACATCCCCCACAACCCCCAACTCACTCCCCATCCTTACCTTCCACCCCCTCACATCCGTCGCCCCATTCCAACTCACGTAAACCACCACACTACCCCCTTCCCGACACGCCACTGCCTCCGGCCTCGTCGTCGGCTTCCCAACCCACTCGCGGAACCGATACCCCCGATACGACTGCGTCGACTCATCGAACCCAAACCGCGCGTTCATCATCAACGCCCCGTTCTCATCGTATTCCTCAATCACCGGCATCGCGCCGTGCTGGAGCAGCACGTGTCCGTTCGGAAGTGGCTGGAAGCCGCCCTGGCTTACGGCGAAGAGGGGGGCGTCGGGGTTCCAGAGCTTGCGGACGGCGGTTGCGGTATGGTTTTGCATGTCGAGGGTGAGGGTTAGGCCTGTGGTGATGGTTGTGGGGGAGGTGAAGATGTTGGCGTTTTCGTTGTTGTGTAGGTGTAGTGTTAGGGATGTCGCGTTCGGGGAGTAGTTGATGAAGCGTGGGTCGTGTTGATAGCAGAAGCTGCTGCCGGGGAGGAGGGTGAAGGAGGCGCCTTTTTGGCCCTGTGGTGGTTTGTTAGTGGGTGTGGTGATGGGGGGAGGGGAGGGACGTACGTGAAGGTGCCAGGTTACGTTGCCGTGTTTGTCGAGGAGGAAGATGCTGCACATGAAGCGGGAGGAGAGGAGGTAGGAGTCGCCGTATTTGGCTACCGAGTTGAGGTGCGGATATTCATAGGGATCGGACTTGCTGGTGCCGGATCCTAGGAAGGGGAGTTCGGTGTTTGTTAAGGGAATTTCGGACAGGTGCTCGACTGTGCTCCAGCGGAAGAGGACTTTGTTGGTCTTGATGTCGATTTCGTAGAAGAGCCCGTCTTGGACCCAGCCGTCTTTGGGGCCGCCGATGGGGGAGAGGTCGCATTGGGTGACGTTCACGGCTGTTACGAGGATGGCGCCGTCTGAGGTGATCTGGCTCTCGTGGATGTCGATGTAGGAGGGGAAGGTTTCCGGGTCGGCGGTGGTGACGAAGTGTTGGTCATCAGTCCCGGGGAGTGTTATGCGGTGAATCTCTTGGTAGGAGGCGTTAAGGATGCTGATTGCTCCAAAGCCATAGCCTAGGTAGTTGGCGCCCTGCCAGTAGGCGAGGACGGGTTCGCCGTCTAGCATTTGGGGCTGGTAGGCGGAGGTGTTGGCATTGGGGCCTTGCCATACAAGCTGACCGTCGTCGGAGTATATGGCTGGGTAGCTCCATTCCATGCTCGAGGAGGATGGAGAGAAGAAGAGGTTGCCTAGTTCTGTTTTGCCATTCTTGGTGACGTTCAGATATGGCGCTTGGATAGAGGTACTGCGGAAGGTCTGCTGGGGCCAGGTGGACTCTGCGGCGACTCTTGCGCCGAGGAAGAAAGTGAGGAGATTTGCAGCATTGTAGCTGCTGAATTGGCGCATTTTGGGTGTTCTGTGATTCCTTGAAGCAGGCTTAGTATCCAAGGAGCTGTGGCAGAGGAATTGGCATGATTTATAGTTCGCTGAGCGTCCCCGTATGTGATATCATAATCTGCAGTTTCGGCCATTATATCGGCAATCCCATCACGAAGCAATGGGCACCAGCGGGGTAAGAGGATGAAGAGCCCTGTGGCATCACGATTCGGAAAGTGGACATTGCCGTCCTTCCAGCTAAAGAAAGTAGTCTATGTTGTGAGCCCGACTTGAGAAGTCCGAGCGTATCCTCGGCAATGGCCTCTGCGGTGGGTGAGATGGACCTCGCCGAACATGCCCTTTCTGAATGTGTTAAATAGCAGATATCCATGAGCTATTGGGAAATCGAAGTGAGTCAGTGGAGGTGCCATCTGTCTATGGGATTGGATGATGGGATATCCGAATGCGGAGAAGTTCCGGAACGTAATAGCAAGTGATGAAATTGTGAGGGTTCGTGCTTGATCGACAAGTCGACAGGGTCGCTTAAGCGAAGATAAGATGCGGAGAGCCCGAGTTCTACTGAAAACCGAGGGGAATCGTTCCTGATGCGATACTAGGGCCCCATCTCCCCGGAATGCTGTGGGGTGGCGTGTGGGGACTCGGGTCTTGATCGTGCTGCTGCTGCAGGGCATTCGCTCGCTACCGGCCGCAGCCTAGTATAACTCCACGCTTAGAGCGCGGCATATATGGACAGGGCTTGGGGAACAGCCGACGGAATTGCCGAGCAGTGTTCAGGTGACATTCTGCTGTTGTTGAGCAGCTAGGCATCGGTAGAATGAGGGGTACTCTTCTAGCGCAGACTCAAGCCAGGTCTAAACACCTGTTAGCACAATATCTTTCACAATATAATAATTCAAAGGAGCTCACGATGATGTTTGCAGGATTGGACAGCTGGTGGAAAGCCAGGCATACCGAAAATCGTGGCACGCTCAGGGTAAGAAGACAGGAGACAGGATGCAACCCAACGTTGAGAAGTTCCGAGACATCTGGTCCAACATCGTGTCATACCTCTAAATGTCGACCTAATTATCCGTTGTCATCATTCATGTCGCTTATCATGTCAACTGCTAGCTCAGAAAGCCTGTAGGATAACCAGAACTTGGGAGCCTGTGGGAGAGGCTTTTCTGACCACATCCTGGCACATCGATGAGAAAGAAGGAGGAGAGCTTCTATAAAAGATGATTCTTAATCACCTGACACACGCAAAGACATTTCGCCATCGCATCGTCTTATGTCGCAATATAATATTGCGTTGATACTTACTAGTATGCTCGAGGTATGAATGTCTATGTATGCATTCAGTCCTGCTCCGTATTCCTTTCAACAAGCTAAATACCCAAGTCCTAAATATCCGAGATGCCCTAATCTTCATTACCACTCCTCGAACTGGGCTGTAGTGGTGCTCACAATGTCCTGAGACTAAGATATCGTCCAGCGTCTAATGCAGCCGATATTGCCGCAGTTTCATCGTTTGATTTTCATTCTTTTTCTTCTCTCATCCAGACCTATGCTCATAGCAAATGAGACCATAACTCTTGTCAGAATTGCTTCGATCTACCAGATCGCAGATTCATATATCCGCGTGGGAGAATAATCTGTAGGGGTATATTCCAATAGAGGCAAGCTAGACAAACCAGCCTACCTCCGAGGTTAATACACGAATTGAGTTACATGGAACCTGAGTCCCAGGTATACATCCGAGCTGTCTGACCAATGGTACTCCTCACAAAGGCCATTGTTGGCAGGGCAAGTCCTGACGTCAGAAGCGGACGGTCCAAGCGTTTCCCCCAACTGGCATCCCCCCTGCATTTCCCCCGCCATTCCCATCACCACTTCTGCATCAACTGAACTATCGCTCCGATCGAGATCAGATTAACCAAATTCAATTCACAGCACATATTACTATAACTAAGGGTGCGCTAAGCATGTTGCGCAATACGAAACTCCTCAGCACCAGATCCCATCCATTTATACCTATAACTACAAGAGCTGGTCAGCTGTGCCACCCATCGGTATCTTCCTACCAGCATCGCTGCCTTGTGACTTCCCAAACTATCCACAAAGAAAGACATCTCGAGTCCGATTTGGACCGGCATCTACTCCGGCCTGAGCATAACGAGAATACCAAGTCGGGCACCGACGACGAAGCAGCTCATCACTGGTCTTCGTACGATCCCACTATCACCGACCCAGACCTTGAGGTTCTCGCCTGCGAGGAAGAGTGCGAACTTGATGGTGAACTAGATGACCCTTTGTTCGTCAGCCCAGGCAATAGGGAAGTCAGTCGTTTCCTTGATCCGATGATCGGAGGGGCGGTGCATGGTGCTACGAGACCGGGCCCAAGTGGGAGGGGATGGACAAGAAAGCATAAGGAGGTGATCATCAAGAAAATCCCCGGAAGTCAGTTTGAGAAATATGATCGAATACTGCAGGAGCTGAGGAAGGCAGATAAGCGGTGAGTTGAAGACTCCCTCAGCTGTATCCAGTGTGATCATGTTGATACTCGTCCAGGGCCACGAAATGAGTGTTGTAGTGAAGGGTCTACCGGCCAGGTATTACTTCCTGCATAAAAGACCCCTTGTTGTCCGTGGTTTGCCAACTTCAACCCGGTATGGAGTTAGCATACATTGAATATGGATTGTTAGGTGAGTTGTTGATGGATGTGCATGTATAGTGTCGGACTCGGTTATGGCCAGAAGACGGGCCACTGTATCACTCACTCCCAGATTGTACCAAAATGTGATATATGAAACAAAGTAAAAACGATGCATTACAATGTCAATGTGAAGAATTATCACCTGTTATACTTTATACCTTATTGAGCTGCCATCGACCGTACCTAGCCTTCGACCGAATGTGTAATGGGTTCAAAAAGACCGTGTTCCCGGCGTTGTGTGCAACTACAACATCCCAATTGGAATAACTAAGATTGTATATGAGCTATCATATGGATGCTTGATTACGGAAGGGGTACTGTATCCAAGTGCACTATAAATAGAGAAAAGTCACTAGTCGACATGACCAAAAACCACATCAACAAAGCCCCACTACCATCACCAAAACCGACAAGTCAGGGCCTTTTTCATTCATAAATAATTAGAGGGCCCCATTTAACTAGTGAAAGTCATATACTATTTCCTTATTCCATTTACTCGTCACAGTATCCAGAAAAATCTCCCCTGAACAGCCCTATCATTCCGGACATATAACAGAATCATAATACATGTAGATCACTTTCTCAAACAGGACATAGACATAAAACCCCAAATCTTGGAGTGACCGGATAATGCCCTGGAAAATAAATTAAAGATAGATTAATATCCCACCCGCTAGCGTGGCCAGTCATCGTCGCATACGCCACCCGATCAACGACTATTACGTCAGTCCGCGCACCGTGGCTGGATGGATGGAATACATTGAATGAATAGATCAGGAGAGTTTAGAGTTTGCTATTGTGATTGTACCTTTTTGTGATTGATTGATCTATAGCGTTATTTCATTGAATGTCTATTTGGGATGGACTGTTTAAAATGAGATGGACTGGTAATCTGTACATTTTGTACCATTGTATACTCCTGGCTGCATTGGGATGGGGACAAACTTCATCTAAGCGTGGAACATAGAGTCTCCGTTTTGTGGGATTACCCAGGAAATACTATTTTGAATGTACGGAAAGGCAAGAGTATCGCATATCCTCTCCTGTGGTAAAAGGTAACTAAATCTCAGATCTAGTCTCCCTCAAAGTAACTCGTGGACATCAACAACGCTAATAACTTGACAAACCCATCATACTATACACTCAGATGATTCGAAGATACATAGCCTCGAGAATGGATTATCCCTGACTAGGGCAGGAGGTCTTCTCTTCTGCATGCTCATCATTGGAGAAGGGATCCGTATGCACATATGACTGATGTCCACGGTGCCGCGGCCTTTCAGCTTCTGGTCGACTCTCTGCAACCAGACACGCGGACAACGAACTCTAATCAGTAGAGATGACCTGCAATATCTCTACTGCCCTAAATAATACCTAATAGTGGCGTGCGTTATTGAGAGGCTCACGGGTGCACTCGAGTACACCGATAGGCCACCACTGTGTGCAGGTTCACCTAGGCAAAAACAACCCATTAATAACAGATCAAAGCGTATTTCTGGAGCAGACGAGCGCTGATAACCCGGAGTGAGGCCTGTAGTGTGCTCGAAAGATGGTGATTAGTACTTCATTGTCCATGCCTTTTTATTAGCCTTTATTCGCAATTGTTTAACGCAGGTCTGAATGACAAACGCGCACAGGATTGACTAAAGCTAAAGACCGTTTACCGCAACATACGATCCCGGTAGATCTCTCACGATATCTTAATACATGATGCGAAATTCAAAATATAGGGTATGATATTTCGGGACTTGGATTTCCGGGTCAGTGGAGTGGAAGGTTTGAAGTGTAGAAGATCGGAAATAGTGTCAGATAGTCGCTTGTGGCGCCGGATCAAGTGCTAGAGGGAGATGCTAATTCTCCGACATGCTAGTACTAAATGGCTGCTGAAATCTAGGTATTCCCAACACACGATAAGGATGAGAGTGTAGAAGAGACGAATTCCTGTTTTCGGTAATTTGCTTTTATTCACTTTATGCGCAATAATAATACCTAATATTAAGATAACGATCATAAAGCCGAACTTCGACCAAGCCACAGCGTCAATCTCCGGCCTGAAGCTGACCCGTCCACGGATGAGATCATTCCCCACATCTGCGACACGAATCGGAGGATAAACCGCCCACAATGCCATCATTGCTGAATCGCGACAGAGCCACGTTGTCCGCTCATTGGATCTGATCCTAGCCGTTACATGTCAGATCTCATTTTATTGACTGGGGAGTCAATGCGCCTTCAAGTGCTGGAGGTGGTACGGGATGACGTTATCCGATGCTCGGCCGCGTGTCGACAATGCGATGCCCTGCGATCCGTGGTTGAGAGCCAAACTTTCGGCCGCGGACTTGATATCCTGTTTTCTGTACCATTGTGTTACTGTTGACGGGATGTGATGATGCTCGGATTTAGCGGGAGATGCTGGAGATGTATCCTAAAGTTGGGATATCGACAGTGAGATATGAGAGTGAGGAAACCACTGTAGTGAATATTATGGAGCTGTCAGGGCTCGAAGGTATGGTTCCTGACTAATCTGCACTAAAGCACCTGATATCAGGTGTCTTTGCAGCGAACAAGAATAGAATGCCCCAGTCAATCTCCTTGAGAAGGAAAGCAGCAGAGATGATCCATCCACTTCTGACGCAAGAATGATCCAGCCCTTCGCGCTAACTGGGGCAGTGGGGCAGCTTTCATCTACTTTGTCTCTATTCTTTGTCTTTGTGCTCGATTCTAAATTCCGTGCATCTGATGGGCTGATCCTGCACACCATCGCGCTGCTTGCAGCGATGATGTGACAGGCTTCCTACGCCACGGAGGCCCTGCATGTATCTGCTCGACGGTGACGGGGATGATAACACCCCAGATTTGATCCAGGCGCAATGACGTAGGTGGGCTTCGCTGCATAGTAGATGCATTTAAAGGGTCTTGAAGCGTTGGACTGATGGTAAGCATCTAGTCAATAACTTATTCCTGCACATATCTTCATACCTGACGATAGTACTCACGATCAAACCTTACAATTGCTATCGACTTAGTTCTGACTTTTTCCTATCTGACGAATCACGAACTCCAAAAGGCTGTACGACTGACGAACGCGACGACAAATCAGCTACTTCTACTACACTAAGACAACTATCCAATCAAGATCGGCGCATTTTTCTCTAATCCTTTTACGTCTAACCAACCCATCCCATCTAATACATCAACTATGGCCTCTCCTATCGCAAGTAAAGTCTCCAAGCTCAACCTCAGCCCCGACTCCAAGCGAGGCACTCCACCCAAGATCCGCCAGCAGACCCCCCAGAAGAAGACCCCTCCTAAGCTTCAGGCCCAGGAATCTGCCTCCCAGGCTGAAGAGCCAAGCGCCCCCTCTACCCCCACCCCCAAGGGTAAGGTCAGGCAGCTGCAGTCGGAGCAGCGCGCTTCCCCTGCTCCGGTCCCAGATGATGCCCAGTCCCAGGCATCCGGATCGGCAAGCCAGATTGAAAGACCCGCCTCTGAGCTTGGAGCCAAAGCCCAGGACACTGCGCAGAGTGTGCAAAATGGCGTCGAAGACCAAGGTGTCGGCCAGATTGACTTGTCTGTTCTGAAGGGTCTGCAGGTCGGCGAGGATGGTCTAATCCATGACCAAGATGGCAATGCCATTGGCCGACTTGCAGAAGGCCAGGCCGAATATCTGACCGGATATACTGTTGGTGACAACGGAGAGATCCTCGACGAGGATGGGGATCTCGTCGGAGTTGCCGATGTCCTTCCCGAGGCCTTCCAGAATGACGTTGGCAGCGTTCAGGAGCAGGCCGAAGAAACAACCGATCAGGCACCAAAAACCATCAACAATATTGCCGAGCTGGTGGATCGCCCTGTCTCAGAGTCTGGGGAAATCAAGGATGTTAATGGCAACACCATCGGCAAACTTGTTGAGGGCAACCCCGAGGATTTGGCTGGTTATGCTCCTGACAAGGAAGGAAATATTCTCGATGACGATGGTGACCTTATTGGTCGGGTAGAGATCGCATCCCAAGCTGAAGAAGCAGCTGAAGAAGTTCCCGAAGCGAAACCAATCACCGATATTGCGGCCTTGGCTGATCGTCCCGTGTCGGCGTCTGGCGCTATCAAAGACGACCAAGGAAAGCCGATTGGAAAGCTGGTCGAGGGCAATGCCGAGGACTTGGCAGGATATGCCCCCGACAAGGAAGGAAATGTCCTGGACGATGACGGTGATTTAATTGGCCGTGTCGATATTGCGTCCCAAGCCCGCCAAGGTGCTGAGAGCGTCGCCAGCTCCCAGAGACCTGCCAGCAAGCTAGGCCGTGAGACTGTCGATGATGCGGAGCAAAGGGACACTTCAACCGCCGGTCAAGCCAAGGAAGATGTCGAGGAGGCTGCTGAAGAAGCAGAGGATGACCTGCCTCCACTTTCTACGCTTGAGGGTCTCAAGTGCAACAAGCTGGGCAAGATTGTCGATCGGGAAACCGGTAAGCCTGTTGGTGAACTGATCGAGGGCGATGCGAAGAAGATCTCTAGACTGGGGGCCCAGCTCGATGACAAGGGACAGTTCTGGGACAACCGCGGCAACGTTATTGGAAAGGCCAAAACCCTTCCCGTCGAGGAGCATCCCGATGAACCGCCCTTTGGCGGGTTGGAGGGACTCCATGTTGTTGAAGATGGTTGGGTGGAGGACCAGAATGGCAAGCGCGTTGGCAAGATCAGCGAAGGCGATGCTAAGAAGGTTCTTGGACGTCCCGTCGATGAAGATGGGGACGTCTTGGACAAGAACGGCAATGTCATCGCCAAGGCTGAATACTATGAGGCCGAAGATGAGCCCGAGCCCGTGCCGGAGGAAGCCCCTGACCTCTCCAGTCTGGAAGGTCTCGCTCCTAACAAGCTCGGCTACGTGATTGGACCAAAGGGCGTCCCGATTGGCCGTGTCGTGGAAGGCAAGGTGAAGGAACTTGCCGGCAAGGAGATCCATGACGGCCAGATCTGGGACGGACCCAAGCCAATTGGACGTGTTGAGCTTATTCCCCCGGAAGAGCGGGAGAAATCAGCCGAAGGCCCGTTCGCCGGATTGGAAAACCTTGTTGTAAACAAGGAAGGCCTCGTCGAAGATGACGATGGCAATGTCGTCGGCAAGGTCATTGAAGGCGACATCAAGACCTTGCGTGGACGTGCCGTTGATGAGGATGGAGAGATCATCGACAAGTACGGCAACGTCAAGGGCCGTGCAGAGCCGTATGAAGTAGAAGAGCCGGAGGAGGAGGCACCAGACCTGTCGATCTTGGAAGGAAAGACTGTCAACAAGGCTGGCAACGTTGTGGATGCCCAGGGTAACGTCTTCGGACGGATTACCTCTGGTGACAAGCGCCTTGCTGGACGGAAGGTTGACGGCAAGGGTCAGATCTGGGGTGACAACGGCAAAGTAATTGGCACAGCTGAGCTCATCCCAGGAGCCGAGGAGCAGAAGCCCGAAGGCGCCTTCTACGGATTTGAGAATCCCGTGGTCGGCAAGGACGGCGTGATCACTGATGCTTCAGGTCAGATCATTGGCCGCATTGTTGAAGGTGATGCGCAGCGTCTCCAGGGCCGCCAGGTTGACGAGGATGGCGACATCTTGGACAAGAACGGTAACACTATCGGCCGAGCTGAGCGCTGGCAGCCCGAGGAGAAGCCGCGTGATGTTAACCCGATGTCGGGCCGTAAGGTCAACCGTGAGGGTGAGGTGCGTGATGCTGATGGTAATCTCATCGGCAAGCTGACCTCTGGCAACCTGCCATCTCTCATCGGCAAGGAGATCGACGATAACGGATACGTGGTGGACAATGACGGTAACAAGATCGGGGAATGCACTTTGATTGAGAACATTCCCGAGCCCGAACCCGAGCCCGAGGAGCCTGAGGAGGAACCCCAGGAGCCGGAGATCTCCCCCGAGGAGCAGGAAGCTCAGCGGAAGATAGAGGAAGACAAGCAGTTGGCGAAGAAGATGAGCGGTATTATTGCCCAGACACTGGACCGTATTCGTCCTGTCTGCAAGATGATCTCTGAGGTACGTATGGTTACTCATAATCACCCTGACACCACTAACCCTTCGATAGCACATCGAGAAGGCAGACCGCACACCCAAGGACGAACTTGACGAGGAGCAGCTGGTGAAGGATGTGAAGCCGCTCCTTGAAGAGGGCAACCAAATCTTGCAGGAATGCAATGGTGCCATCCGCGCTCTCGACCCGGATGGTCATGTTGCCGCCACGGCCAAGGCCCGTGCTGCTTCTCACGAAGCTTCTTCAGAGGAATACGCCTTGGCTGAGCAGCTCAAGGAGCTCACCGATCTGGTTGTCAAGACCATTGATAACGGCAAGAAGAGGATTGCAGGCATGCCTCATGCCAAGAAGAAGCTCAACCCTCTGTGGGCACTGCTCAGCGAACCCCTCGGTCAGATTATCACTGCTGTTGGCCTGCTATTGAACGGTGTCCTCGGACTGGTCGGCCGGTTGTTGCAAGGTCTTGGTCTGGGCCCCCTTGTGAATGGATTGCTGGGCGGACTGGGACTGGATAAATTGCTTGGCAGTCTGGGATTAACTTCCTTGACGGATTCCCTGGGCTTGACTGGAAAGAAGAAATAAATTAATAGGGGTAAGGGAAGTCTGCTTGTGATATTATTCTTTTAATTCAATATTTGCCATTGATGTCAAATTGACGATAATGATTTTCACCATGTCGATAGCTAGTTAATTAATCAGATATTTACCTCGTCAACTTTATTCCATATCTTCATTCATAATCGAAATTTACTCACTCGTATGCACTGCCTCCGAAAGACAGAATATAAAATCCTGCCCTCCCTCCTTACGCCCAGTTCTTCTTCTACTACACTCCCCAGGCTTTCAGCGCTCTATATAGATTCTTCCATATACAGTATTTACCTGCTTTCTCAATGCCAGAAAGATAGTACTAGGTCACCATATCTACATTACCTATATTACACACATATACCACTTCCCTTACAAAGAGGAAACTGTAACGCTTGTGGATGCATCAAGGTTCCCTCCTATAAACTCAAGCCCAACAGTCACCACAACATTCGTGGCAAAGTCAGCATCAGAGCCAGAGAAGGGAAAACAGAATTACAAGAAGAAGGCTTTCTTCTCATGCTTCCTCTACATCCCCGACAGATACCATATCCCGCGATGATTGCATACGGAATTCTTCGTGAGATAAATGTCCCAGACACATCGACGTTCCATTAAGATGCTAAGCACTGAAATGGATGACACAAGCATGTCTGCATTTTATGAAGAACCGACCGACTACCAAAGGATGCAATCAAAGAGCCCAACGGGCTTCGTGGTTGTTGCTAATATTCAGAAACTCCGTGTCGCAGAGGAGGACTATAATGCGTACAAAGCCGAGTTTGAACAAGTGGCTACAGAAGCGCATGGAATTTTTGAAATGCCATTGGAGCCTTTGCCCTATTCTGCTTGGCAATATAGTGCTGTTGGGATATATAACTACCAGCATGACAGATAAAGTGATCATCGTATTGTCAAAATCGTCTGACGAGAAATACCTAAGATCGCTTGAAGTCTCACGAATTCGTGGGCCCAGAAAAATGCAGAGACACAATGCGTCTTATTAATTGATTGGAGCATGCGCCAATTGCAAAACCCGGTCTGGGTTTGGTAATTAGTACAGTAAGTATTCTCTATTCGGCTCACACTTAGTTGCTAATGTCCGCATTTTAGGGCGCTTGAAATGAAACGTTCATCGCTGTAGTACAAACTACGATCAACATTAAGTCTGAGTATGTCATGGTATCCGGTGCGAAACGCTCGCTTTGTTATATTTGTAAGACATATGCAAGCGGCAGATACGCGGAAATCTATCCAATTAACGGTGTTAAGCTTCTACTATGAGGCTGGGGTTAGTATTTTTGACAGCCAAGTTCCAACTACTTTAACAATATCAGCTTACGCTATCTCTGAATATGATATACGTTGTTCACATTCAGCTGGAGAGGTTGCGATATACAGCCGAAAGTGCTTCCTCTATTGATCATGTTGCCTGCCTCATGGTTTGACCGGTAAGCTTCGGAGCGGACAGTCTGTGTCAATGGAAAACCTCCAATCTATTTCCCAACACCCGCACTATAACTTGTTGAACGTTTTGAAACAGAATGACAGATATGTTTAGATCACGGGCAAAGTTGCGGACCAACTGAAATGAAGGGTCTTTATATATTAATATCTAGCTTTGACCAAGTGTTGCGCATTAGATGATGGGGATAGAGATATGAATGGACAGGGAGTGGGCTGCAATGATCCTGTCAAAGCAATCGTTTCTATATATACATGACGCTTTTAAAAGCAACAATCTTGCAAAAAGGAAATGTGCCAGAGGCACATTTTCTCTTCATCGGTCGCGGGTATGAGTCATTTGCGTGGAGGACGCCAGATGGCCATGTCGCTATTAGAAAATGCTCTAATTGAGAAAAGGCAATACAGAATTGTCTACCACTGGAGAGGCTCATCGCTCTCATTCAATGCCCGTCCTTTTCAGTCCAAGAAAGCTTGCGGGTCAGTGTCCTTTATCGACGAGGAAGGCTGGAAGAGCAACAACAGACCCGTTTCTGAACAATATTACATGGTGAATATAACAACCTATAAACCAGACAAGCTTGCAGTTGAATGTTTACTACTCCAATTGAACCATTCGAATCAATCCTTTCTACGTTCCATAAGCTTCATCTCTTCGTTACCGTTAGTGCGTTTATCATCTTGGTGACCAGACTGGGGCCACGAAACACCATGAAGGCACGTCCCAAGGGTGGACGAGACGGTGTTTGCCCTTGCAGCCGAATGATAAGTACAAGTGTCTTAGTATCACGGTCAGGTTCAATTTCCCCGAAAACAGGGGTGCAGGAAGTGATACGCACTGTCGGGATCATTCTTAATTTTACCGGAGATCGACTATATATCAACCCGCAGTGACAGCCCAGACTATATACGCAAAGCAGAAGAAGGTGATGAAGAAGTGCGTTCTCTCATTACTGACCATGTATCTTGAGCTCTAAAAGGACATGATCAACCAATGGACCGAGTACGAAAGCAAATAACTATGCAAGCCGTACAGCTGTGCGCGAGATGACTTAACCACGGCACCAGAAGAGCCCAAGATGGATGTTTGCATGCAAACACGTTACCATGCATATAGAGGCGACATACCGAGACAAAGACAGTGCCTATGTGTTCTTCCAATCAGGACTCCATGCTCAATCACGTTTTAAGGAAACGACTGTCTTTACAGAGAAACCCTCCATATCGAAATGGACCTTACCTCTAAATAAGATTTGATGATTATTGCCAGCACTGTCTCAACATAGCGAAGAAAATACCTTCTCTGAAGCATTGCCAGAGCAAGCTGACTGTTTTGCAAACTTAACTTCAACATTCGACTTAAAGACCACAGAAGGTGTCATGGCATCGCTGGTTCTAACATTCCAACATACAAAGCGCGTTGGGATCTGTTTGTCTTCTCACACGTAAAGTATCATTTGGGACCTACACCGCTTGCTCTAATTCTGTCTGCTCGCAGAAGCCATCTGCCTCCATTTTTAGGCAACTGTATTGAACGTGCTATGTTTCCATATTTCCGGAACGATTGCTCTCTGACAACAGTGATGCGATGTGAGCATCTCGCTTCAGGGTTAGGATTCAACGCAAACACTAATGACGATTTCCTTTGTAATCACCAATACTCGAAGGGCTACAACATACCTCGTGTTTACTCGATCAATCCATTCGAGACTTAAAATGCCGTCTTCATCTGTTTGGCATGCGACGGCTCTGCTATGTATTATTGCCCAGATTGGCGAAGCTCATATAACTGAGCCAGGACATATGCTCTGGCAAGCTTGAATGGGACATACAGTACCTTGTTCTATCATCATCAAAAGGAGTGCCTGAATCACACACTTCAAAATGATCTACTTTCCAGGAGAAGAAGTATATGGCCTTGCTGTCTGAGATATGCCAGATGGGATTGGAGGTGATAAGATAACTGAATATTGCTTCCCTCGCCTTCGGGCCATTCTCATTCATAAGGATGTACATCCCAGTTCTCAGATAGCCCAACGCATTCCCATATTCATCTTGCAAGAAATCCATAACTACAAAGATCACACAAAACACCAGCACCGCCACCCGGAGTTGGGGATCCCCGAACCCAGATGCAAGCCGGCGACGAAGAACTGCAATCCCCCGCCCGTATTGCTCCAGTGCAAAGAGCCGGTTATCCTCGTCACCCCTTATCGCTCGAACAGAATTCATTGACAGAGGACAAACCGAGCAGAGCCCCACGCCATTATAAAACCAATGGAATGCATAATGCGTGATAAAGGTCTTTAGGCAGGACTCATTATACCATCTCGCATACTTTGATCATTGGCTTTTCCTGGTCTTGATCTCCATGATTGCCTTCAGGCAGAGTATGCTACTGCCAGAGCTCGTGCTGCGCCTGCCCCCGTCGACCAGGAATATGTCGATTACATTGATCGCTGGTTCAATTGGATGTTGCTTGTTCCTTGCTAGTTACTACATTATCTAATCTTATCCAATGTCTTTCACCTATCACCACCCTCCATTTTCTGAACTTGACACGATACATGCTAATTCTATATTTTCAGCGCACTAACACCCAGAGCAGCGCCGGCAATTGCAACCAAGAAATGAAGATGAAGAGGCCGCCTGAATCTTCCAGGCGGACTTTGAGGACGGCAATACAAGATCAAATTTCGGGCGAAAGAATTAGTCTTCCTGGCTTGTCCATACTCTTTGTCATTTACTCATATAGTCTGTATATGCAGGATCCTATCCATTCTCTCACTCCACTATCCTTGTGAATTTCCTAACCCCCGGCTCCCTTTTGTCTTGAAGCATCTGCGGGAACTCAAGTTCTCGACAAATATCAGATACCCTCCTCACAAAATGCCACGGCTGTCTTCTACTCAACACTATCTCACTAAGTTGAGAATCCCCCTACAGTGATCAGACATAATTATATTCGTCAACCACCGTTATTATCAAGCTCAACTCGGCTGTCACACCGAACCCTGGTTCGTGGTAGGAGTGCCATACGAGGGTGGTCGAGAAGGAGATTACCAGCCTTTATGAGCACGGAAGTGATAGTAACTGATACCTAGGGATACATTCGAGTTGGGTAGATACCGTTCGACAAGAGCATGATGTAGTCCCGTTCTTCTCGGTTGTCACACGGCTGACAGATATGAACTGTCGTACATGCGAAAAATAATAATCTCGATGATACAATCCAGCCAACAACGGAATTAGCCAGATTTTTGAGATAATAAGTTATATGGTTTTATTTCCAAGAGGTCGAGTGGTCCGATGGTCTGGCAGACGCTTGGGATATCACACTTTTATCTTGTGTGTCGATGCGTGCGAACCTTAAGGTCAAATCATCAAAGCATGGATACAAATCTGCTTTAGGAGCACGACATGGCTGCTGTTGGATACGGAAGGCAAGTATTACTCTTTACAGGTAGTACTACCTGTTGAGAGATACACAGACCACTTCCATGTACTTGGACATAAGATTGGTTAGCTCATCACATGAATACCCTAAGCATTCCTACAAATAGAACCAATTAAGAGGAATCTGCAAGATGGCTGGCAACAGAAGTAGAGCCCAACGACCTGTCGGAGGGATAAACGGAAACATGGACCTGTTGGAGAGAGCACTCATTCGAAGTCTCCCGAGTATCATAACCTCGGTTTCAATCCAGATAAGGTAACTGAGGTATTAGATGCACTTACAGATCTACATAGCGGCATATGTTTCAGAAGCCTGGGGTGCTTAAGACGTCAAGCACTACGTCGATACCAATGTTTTTCACCCCTGGGCGAACACGGAGGATGTTACTATTGTGGCTAAAGATCTCTGGGCCTCCTCGAAGGCACTAGTACTGGCCCCATATGTCGAATTGGTTTGGCTGGTACCGCTACGTTCAGCTATCGATCGGTTAATATCTGAAGGGCTCATAGTTGCAAGCAATCATGGTAAGCTATTAACTGATGTTGTAATAGCTAATCCATGCTAATGACTTAAGACTGGCGTGAAGATCTGAAACCCGAAGTACACAATCCTCCACCTGTCACCCCGAACAAGCGAGACGTCTTCAATCAACCCGTATCGAAATTGATTCTACCCACCCAAGATATCGTTGAGAAACCAACCTCGACGACGCTATTAATGATGTAGCCGATCTTCAAGACAAACTAGCAGGAACGGCAGCAGAGGATCGTTCGAACTAGTGGCGAAAGTCCAAAACCTATCAGTCAGAGATGACAGGGTATTTCGATCAATTTATTGCTGACGAAGGGCAAGTTAATATGAAGCCGCAATCATCCCGCATGTGAACACCCCGTTGGACTTCGATTTCCCGTCCTTATAATTGAAGCAAAGTCTGCTGCAACCGGAAAAAACCTCTAGCAAGCACAAAGTCAAGCGGCAGTGAGCGGTTCGGCGGCACTTCGGATTTTTGGAGCCCTCCCTGATCTGTCTAGTCACTGGTCCTTCTAGACGTGAACTTCAAATGGTTTTTGACTAATACGCCCATGTCGAACAGAGCCATTGCTTATGCGGGTTCCTGGCATAGGGTATGCTACTATAGGAGGCGGTGGTTTATCTTGAAGAGAGATGACTTTGGAAACCTAGGTTATTGGGCAGTTATTTTGAAGACATGTATTATTTTTGATCTGATTTAATTATCTATTTAAATACTCTGTTCCACATATGAGAACACTTTTGAGATACCTGACTCTTATCCGAGTCTATACTTATCCACCCTGTACTTGCCGTGTCACGTAAATATTTGATTCCCAGTAAACACCCAGGAGATTAACGCCAAACGAATGTATGGTAGCTGTCAACCGTTAACGCCGTATCGCGCCACCCGTCCAAATCTATGTGTAAAATCATGCAATATTCATTATTCGTTTCAGGTCGTGAAGTGAGAGAGGTTTCACCAAGTAGTCGTCAATGCCTGCTGCAAAGGCCTGCTGTTGCATCTCGCTCGAGGCTACACCGGTAACCGCCATGATGGCCGCTCGTGGGAGCGAATGTTGTTCTTCGTATTCGCGGATCTTACTCGAGGAGACGATTCCGTCCATAATTGGCATTGAGATATCTGCACGATCAGTAAGTCATGCCGAGCAGTGGAAGGGTAATGTACGAACCCATGAGGATATAGTCAAAAGGCTTTGTAGAGCTTTTGTACTTTTCTAATGCAGCTAGGCCGTTGGATGCTGTTTCATAACTGCAGCCGATCTTTCGTAGGAAGGTAGCGAGGATCTGGGCATGTTAGTGTTTATCGTAGACAGCTAATGGATTGTGCATACCTTAAGGTTGATATCATTGTCATCCACAATCAAGACGTGGAGGTTCTTGCTGATAGATTCTCGCGGAGGCGATGGGGCAAATTCAGACACATTTTCTCGAACCACGGGTGGCGATTCCGTGCCCTTCGCCATAGCAAACGCATCAGACAAGCTCCGGCCTCGGACCGGGACACCGGAAAGGGGGCCTAAAATGGGGCTTTCCGCATATGAAAGCCCTTGGTTCGAGTCTGTAATCCGCTGTAAAGCTTGCAAAATCTTGCGAGGTGCTATCCTGTGCAACTTTAGCAAACAGCTTCAGAAATCATCCGGCAGACTTACGGCTGGGGAACATAGAACACATCAGGCCCTTTGATGGCGAATTCTCCGGGGAGTGTGACGCCCTGTTCGCCAATGACCACAACAGCCTTGAATTTCATGTCGATGAACCCCCTTTCCGAGAGGGCTTTTAACGTAGATTCCTCGATGACGGCAATATCTCCGGATGCCTTGTCTAGGTGATCGGCGAAAGATACCATCCACCCAGGCTGGCTCAGTAACACATTGCTGAGTGCACCTCTTAGCGACAGCTTACGCTTCGCTTCTGTGCTCAAAAGACCACTTGGTGCTTCTTTGAGGTCTGCGTATGCGTTGAGGCCCACCAAAGACACCCGGGTCATTGTCCGCGTTCCCGGGGCACCACAATCCATTGCGGAGGTGTCTTCCACAAACTCCACGGGAATGTACACGTCCATTTGCGTACCAACCCCTACATCACTCTTTACCTCCACTTCGCCGCCCAGGTATGTCACCAGCTGTTTCACTACACTCAGACCCAATCCAACACCCTCTGTCAAAATGCTCTCCTGCGCAAATGGTTTGAAGAGGTGGTGTTCCAGAAAGTCTGGCGAGATCCCACAGCCAGTATCCTTTATTGACAGGTGGGCTAGAGTCTTCTTTGTGTAGCCGGACCTTTCCACCTTCTTCGCCAGGGAGACTTCAATGAAGCCAGTTCTCGTGAATTTGAATGCGTTCCCCAGGATGTTCATAATGATCCGCCTCCATGCACCAGAGAGTGACTGCAGGTGCCATGAGCCCAAGTCTTCAATCCGAACGATCACCGACAGATCATCGGTTTGCGATTGCGGTGCACCAGCAGGCCTGTTACCTAAGGCAGATCCACCTGGTAGGTAGCGACTGGCCACCTTCGCAGCCTTAATGAGAGACCGGTGGCCTGCGTATAAGGCATCAGTCACGTCTTCCACAATTTCGTCCAAGTCAAATTCGGTCAACAGATTATCCATCCCTTCACCATTTAAACCGCCTCTTTTGCGCAGATGGGTCAGGTTATTGATTTTCGTGAATTCGAGCCTGCCAAGAATTAGTAAACATCATATAACGGAAGGAGGCGAGCTTACAGGTGATTCATCGTGTCCAATAGCGTGAGACCGCATGTTTCTACCATGGCGACCATGTCTTGTTGGGCGGTGTCCAAAGACGTAGTTTGCAGAAGCTCTGTGCTGGCAAGCATGCCATGCAACGGGGAGCGAAGCTCATGACTAACCGATGCCAGCAAGTCTGACTTTGACTTCTCTGTAGCCGTCCATTCTATCTGGCAGAACCCAGAAACAATTGTATCCCCGAAGGACCTGAGAAAGTGCAGATCATCCTTGCCGAGCTGCCTCTGGTCATCGCAGGTCCAAACAAGTGTTCCTGCAAGCCAGCGAGATTTGTTCCAGTTCCACAACGGAAGAAAGATCATAGACTTGGCCTCCGGATAATTGTGTGCCAATCGGGTGGTGATAGAGTGCCGCAGAGGGATCTCACCCTGGTTGCTTTGTATACTTTGCCTGCGCTGATGCAACGAACTCAAGGCTGGCCAGCCGGAAGCCAGATGTGGGTGAATTATTTCGCCTTGCGGAAAGGCAGTGAACATGTCATGTAGCAGGCCTTCTGTCAAAGGAATTCTAAACATGCTGGCGGTGTTTCCCAGGGCACGCTCAGACGAGGCTACCCCAAGAGGTTCACACTGCTTTTCAGACCAGCCACCATAGGACGATACACTAGGTGAGCGGAGAGAAAACCCGGAGTCACTTTCCTTGTCCCACTCTCCGACACTGGCGGTCGATTCACTGTGTCACCGTTAGCGACATTAAATAGCTTTTGATAGACGTATCATAACACTTACCCCCGAGTGTTGCTGCGTGACGCGTCCACAAAGAGAACCCCATCTAAATCCATACATTCCTGCAATAGCCCACTTGCACGAGAAAAGAGTATGGAAGCTTTGTCGGAAATGGGAGTGCTTTCTGGGACCATGACGAGGTTGCTCGTTTCATCAGAGCTTTTCCTCACATGTCGCTGATGTATCCCATTTGGTACTGAATTATTGGTTCCAAAGGCTGGTATCTGGAAGAAAGGGGATTCTGGAGGTTGTGGTGGCGGATGTCGCGTGGAAGAGGGTGAGACATCGCGATTATCGGTTGTTGACACGGAGAGGCGGTCGATCTCTGGGACGTCAGATGAACGAGGCGAATTTGGCACTTCCGATGAACGGGGCGATACAAGACTGCCCGCCGCCGTGCTTTTCCTCCGGCTCTTCCAACCGTCGTTCTCAGTTGGTGATTGGCCTTTGACGAACTTCATGAGCCCACCTAGCAATCGGTCGTTTTGGCGATAACGCCGTATTGCCCCAACATTCTCAAGGTGACTCGCAACAGCGTTGGCAACATCCTGCAGTTCGGCCAATTCACCTGCACCAAAATGATGGCAAGGCTTATTGTTCACAACACAATATGTTCCAATTACTTCTCCACATGATGCTGTCAATGGAACCTCCGCGTATAGCCTGGGCCGAAATCGTTCCACGAAAGGATGAGACGCCAGATTTGCTTCCATACTAACATCACGAATGATGGTACTGAGGCCATCACTGATGATGTTCGAAGAACGGGTGCCTTGAATTGCATTCTTTCCCAGACCTAGAGTGCTCATACCTATCGTATTACCGTTCACGGATGTTTTGTTCCCGCACCGTGAGCCCGACGGCGTGGCTTCGGCGATAATATACGTCTCTGAGTTATCGACCAGCGAAACAAAGGCGATAGTACACCCTAGGCGGTAGGTCCCTAACTGTGCAAGAGCCACCAACGCGGGATCTGAGGCTGGGGTAGCCATCGTGGAGTGGTTATGTCCATTGACGATCGAGCCTGGGAACACTTTGTGCAGCAGCCCGTTGGCTTGATCCGGAGCCTGGGAGCTGTAAAACCTGTTGCCATAATTGATCAGTGAGCAGTGCTTCTATAAGACACGGCAGCAAATGCAGATAGGATGGATGGTTAGCGAGAAATCGTACCTGAGAAGTTCCGCAGTCATCCGGGGCAGCTGCAGGGGACTAAGAGCTGCCGAACCCACAGCGTTTGGATGATCGCCTAGGACATTGCAAATGGCCGCGGAGATTTGTTCAGGGCCAGGAGATGGTACAATTAACGGAAAGAACAAGCACCAGATATATTCCCAGAACTCTAGCCACGGCAGAGTTAGTCAGAGGCTTTAAGGTTTTATCATCCGGGCGCCACCGGTTTTGCAACAGATGCTTGCAAAGAGGGTGCTAGAGCTGACGAGAGCCGGCCAAGCAGTTCGCATGCAGGTCTAGGCCACGGGGCTTGATGTGCACGATTTTCTTAGTGCACCGTAGCGATGGGCGACCCCGCCGGCTGATGGCCCCGACCCCGGATAAGGGGATCATCGCAAGGCTCTGCATGACCGGCCCTGCCGAATTCCGGGTACGACCGTGGCGTGTTCCATGGTTCGGATATCCCAGCTCGCCGTACAGACATCGGCCGAATAGCTTCACATACGGCCGTGTCGTCGGCTCCGACGATTCTCTCGCTTAGGTATAGGGAAACCAGCGGGAAACACCGCCCACTGATGGTGGAAACGAGAAGATTCTATCGAAAAAGGATGTTTTGACGATGCATAAACACTGCTTTGCCGAGATCAATGAATAGAAGGAGAGTGGGATGAAGGCAAAGGTGAACGGGTCATTGATGTAACCCAACTCTATAGACTTGCGCGTGACGCGCCGCGATTCGTCCGGAGTTACTTTTCCCGGCGCCGCTTTCGGATCGTCTCTGCCTGAGGCAGGGACAGACCTGGACATGCCCTGGCAGACCTTGATTGGGCTCGTTAGATCTCACAGTGTGTTGTCCATTTTCGCACAGCGGAAAGACAATCGGCAGTTTTCCTAGCACTATCGTGTAGGTAAATGGTATCTTCACTCTTCCCGTATACCATTGGGCGGAAATTTACTCGTAGAGTAAGCAGGATGTGGGCGGAAGCTTAAAAAGTACTTAGGTGGCAGAGCCCCCTCCTTAGTCGATCCGTCCACTCAATTATCAAAGTCTAAGCCATGTCAGATACTATTACTCTTTTGGAAATCTGCACGCAAAAGTAATTGAGATAAGATGGAAGATGCCACGAGTATGTACGACTCCAGCTCACGGAGCTACTACTGCAGGGACCCTCAGTGATCCACAAAGGGAAAGGATCGGTGGTCATTACTCATCGACTTGGGGCATGATTCATCCAGTCACGTGCGGTCGTTGTCACATTCATCCAGAGTCGTCTGAACGGTCTAGATCTCCTCCCCACTGCCGAACAACCCTGAGACTACTAGGCAGAGCAAGTGCTAATGATTTGTCTCAGGAAAGTCTCACTATTGTACGTATTAGGGTAGCTAAAGACGTCGAAACCGCTCGTTAATCTGACGGCACATACTTGGGGTATCACTGTTTTAAAGCTCGTATTCGGGATCGCGCCCTGCAAGGGGGACATGCAAGCAGCCAGTCAGATCTAGGCTCGTGTAGAGCGATAGACCCGCGTGCTTACTCTGTCCTCGTGAAGATCGATGGCCCAAGTCCAAGTTCTAGACCCACCCGCCCACACATAGCTGGCTGTGTAACCTTGCAGACAATAATCAGTCAGACCCAGTCAGATGCCATCTGATCGTATGAATGTGATGGCACCCAATTGTCCCCATATAAGAGCCCTCTAATTCCGTTGGGCGGGTGCCGTGCAAGACCATGACCAATGGAACTCAGTTACTAGAACAACGGAGGGTCTAGAGTCGGATTGATAGAAAAGAAAGCCTCAAGGTCCATTGTTGAGAAGTCAAAGTCCCAACCCATGTCGGACTGGGTAAAGTCGAGCAGATCCTCTCCACTACCCAGGCTACCACTTGGCATGCGTAGACCATCCTGCAAGGAGTTACCTTGAAAATCAGATAGCATAGAAAGACCTCCCCCGGCTAGGTCTGACTGCAGAGTGTCGGGAATTGGGCCTTGGGGCTGATGAGCGACGCTGCTGGGGTAGCGTCGCACGGCACTAGCTTGGTCAATGTTATAAGAATTCCCTTTTGGCATTGCACCTGGCGACCATTCATACGATGGGTTAAGTTTTCTCAGGACGGTTTGTATAGCAGACATGGAGCTGGTAATCGGTTCGCCATGTCGCATCGATGAAAGACCTTGCAAGGCGGCGTGTATCCAAGGAAGGTGGGTGGATGCCAAATTTTCTCCATGCATTAGATCATAAATTAGGGCGAAGCTAGAGCTGCCCAGAAAATAGCCGTGGTAGCGGAGTTCCTGGAGCGTCATCAGCACCCCTTTCTATTCGGCAGATGGACTGCGTCAAGACTCACCCGAACCAGTTCATTGTATATGGAAGCTTCGTATAAATGATGGATAGTCCTGCAAGCGGCACTGAGAGCTTGATTACAGGCTTCATTCAGCCATGTGGGGATTTCTGTTGGTCCCTTGGCCGTGCTGCTCCCCGGTTGTTGCGAGGATATCTTCATTTGGTGCTGCCACCGACCTCGAAAGATCAAGAATGGTCGAAAGGTCAATAGAATGGTATGATAATAGACTGAACCGTCAGCTTAGATCCCAGGTCCCAGATGATCTCGGAACATACGAGTTATTAGAATAGTCTGCCGTACGCCCAAGGTCCCCGGCTGAACCGGCTTATCAAGCCCAAACCCTAGTGCATGTTGCATTTTCGAGTCGTAACATCGCATGTCATCGGTTATTGATTTAGCAATCTTCCACATCTGCAGTAATGATTCATGCCGTCGGCCATACATCTCATCGGCTGATCGGGAGAATATTTTCGATAGGTGGACTAGCACCTGCAAGAAGGGGTCCTTTGGTAGTGCAATTCCGATATCTTTTGCGGATAGGGATCTCGGTCGTCCAAGATGGAAACAAGTCCAGCTGTTCAAAGTATCAGTATGCCGCAAATTAATCAGCTCAGGGGTGACCAACACTTCGTAAAAGTACAATGACCAGAACGTGCATCGTCGTTCCTCGACACTATCAGCAGCATCGTCACTCTCGGCGGGAGCTTCTTTGTGCAAACCGGCAGATATGGCCTTTCGAGCAGCTACACCTATTAGGAGAAATGCGGAGTTGGGCCTTCCTTGCTCAGTCTGGAAATGGGCGTGCTGGCCAGAAGGTCAGTATTGTGTTGTTTGACTTCTGAACAGGCGTTTACTTATCATGGACAGTGACAGCTGTACAGTCTGAAGGTTCACCACGTCATCAAGAGAAGAGATAGACGCCTTTACACGCTCGTATAGGATATCTCCCCAGCTATGGTGCTGCGTTCCTAGCGAGCCGGTGGCTAGCCCCAGCAAAAGTAGTGATCGCGCCCATTTATCTGAGCGCGAATCTGGTGTTGGACGATACAAATGATCGAGTTGTTGATAGAAGACTTCCTTAGACCAAAACGGCACGAGGTGATACAACGTTGCCAAAAATCGTTCCAGAAATACTTTAGCCAGGTCGTAGGGTAGAAAGAGCACATTCGCATCGGGCCCATTTAGGGCCTTGTTCGAATCATGCGAATCAGCCTGGGTTCCGAAGAAAATCCGACGGAAACTAAACATGTCCAATCCAGCTCCGGCTTCTTCAACTTCGCCCTGTGGCTCCTCCGTCTCCGCAGATTGGTTGCCGGAAACCAGGCCCCGGTAAATTTCATGCATGAGTGCAAAGTGAGAAGTCGAGCCATAGTATAATTGGACTTTGCACGATGGCGATGCCATATGCGTGGCGGAAACGCTGTTGTTGAAGGTCAAACTGACGGAGGGATTTCTCCGTCGGGCTGGCTGCATTACCCCAGGAGACTGCTGCCGTGCGCCGTAGTCGGCCCGCGTGGCCCCATTCGAGATGTACTCATCATTCGCGGGAGCCTCTGTATATTGGTGCTTTTTCTTGCGCTGTCGAATGACTTCGCGATAGATACATGGCGTATGGCGCAGTTCGCAGGTTTTGCACGGATTGACACCATTGCATTTGATCTTCCTCTTCCTGCACTCTTGGCACGCCTTGGGGATCCGCCAGCCTGAAGGCTGCGCTGGGGATATGGCGTCTGCCATTTGTAGCCGGCCAGCAAATTTAGGGCGATAGAGGCCCCGTTACGCTCATAGAATCCGTTGCAAGGCCGTGTTGCTTCTCGGGTTTATTTTTCCTGATGTTCCTGCGTCATGGACTGTTGGAGCCCCGAGCGGTCGGATTTATCGCACGTGAGTTTATCCGTTATTCCGAACCCCATCTAGCTTAGTCTCTTTTCGCATTTGGCACCTGACTCTCGCATTTTATCTCAAAATTAATCATAAAAATCTATTCATTTCAAGTAATAATTCATTTATGCTGGAGAGGTCAGACATTTATGATGAGGTTGATTCTATCAACAACATAGGGCTACCACCACTGCTACTACCACTAGCGGAATATATATAGCATCAATTTGCCGAGTCCCCACCTGCTTTCCATTAATCGAACTGAATGATCTAATGTTTCCCACCTCATCACTACTTCTAAATTTAGTGATTCGCGAATCTTATACCTTAAGCTCGAACGACTGTATCGAAGACTTTTCAGGCTGGTACATAACACTGTAAATATTAGGACACCGGCGAGCCATTGTCGCCGGAATGTGAGCATTGCTTACAACAGCTAGTATTGCCACTTAAGTTCTTTCTAACAAGGAAAGCCTTTTAATACGATAGAACCACAACAGTAATCGTTACACCAAGCCGGGAGATATTGCCTGGGGAAAGTCAAGATATGTTGTCGGTGACATGATGCATTCCCGAGTGGAGTACTAAGGACCGCCGGCGTATTTGAAGCCAGCCGATGACAGTTGGTGTTACAGCAGTTTCCTGTTCGAGAAATATATCGACTATTACTGATACTGTGTAGTAAATATAGTCCTCAAAGAGTAAAGTCGGCTATTGAGCGGTAATTAGTGAGACAAAGAGCTGCCAAAAGACCCCCTGCGTCTCCCAATTATCCCCGTCATTATTGTGGCAATCTCTCATTTCTAAGCGGATTCGGTGCAGCGACGTTGGATTTCAAATGTCTCAGAACGGAGTAAGTTGATCATCATCTGCGCTCTGGTTTATAGGCTACTTGAGCTTACGACTTTCAAAATGATGGCATACATACTGTAGACAAGTCAATTTCCGGACGCCTTTGTGTTTGCTTAATTTTACAGTAGCTCTACATTAGAACTTATCCAGATATCCCTGCTTATCTTATGCCTTTAGTTGGGTACTACCTAGTATAATCATAACGAAGATGGAGAATTCAAGTCTTGGCCAATGTGTGGAGACTCTCGACCAGCTTCACTGATTTATAGCATATTGGTAAGCTATCTAAACCGATCATGATCCACCGGAAACATCAAGATATCAAATAGTGTACCTAAACGCCTTGTCCTCAACATCCGTATGATCTGAATCCACAGAAACCCCCATACAGCCACTCCCATCGCTCCTATCAACGATATACTCGAAGTACCCCTCGCTTGCTTTGCGATCACGCCTCCTGTTTAACCTCTTCACCATGAACACATAAACGAACAAAGTAAGGATTAAGCAAGCCATGGCCGCAATACTCAGAATACAACCCTTCGTATACCTAGGAGCATCGTCCTCTGTCCAAGCCTGCGGACTAACAATGCATCCAACGCAGTATGCAACGAAGAAAGCAGTCGACACGATACTTTTCTTCGTATTACCCTTCACGTTACTGGCGATAATGCTGGCGGTGCTACTTATCAACGAAGAGCTGCATCCTCCGAGCCAGGTTGCTACCACTATGCCCCAGTCTGCACCGCCGGAATATGGAAGTGTCATGAGCAATATTGATCCTAGGAGAGGTACGATGGAGAGACCGATGGCGGTGTAGACTCGTGTTCCGGGTATAATGCGAGGGATGATGGCGCCGATCCAGACGGTGATGAAATTGAATGCTCCGGCGGGTGTTCCGACGAGCATTGTCTTGTATGTTGAGTAGCCGAAGCCGTGTATGACGGTGGAGCTGTACTTTGGAGTGGGAAGAGAGTGGGTTAATACCTGATCGAAGTACTCCAGATAAGGAGGGCTGGCATACCTTCATTATGGGAGTCGTGAGGGTGATGCATATTCCCATCAGGCAATAGATCCAAGTCATCGGCGACAAGAGTGCCTCCTTGAGTTGGGCTTTGTTAAATACTGCATGATCCCGGGTAGCCCGATCGATCGCCATGCGCTGAGTTGCCACTTCTCGTTCCTGTGGACCCAGAAACCAAGCCGTCGTTGTATCTCGGGGCATCAAGAAGATGAAGAGTAGACCAGTTGCGGAGGTTAAACCTCCACATATCAGGAAGAGGGAACGCCACGGGGCAAGCGACATGTTTCCCTTTCCGATACCATACATCATGAGGGCACCTATAATATTGGCTATACCGTTCATTGATACCCATGTAGCAACGCGAATCGGATGTTCCTTGCGCTTGTACCAGATACTCGTGATAATAATGAAAGCTGGGGAGACGGTTCCTAGTGGGATAGTCAGTCTTGTGAGCGGAAGGGTAAGGGGTAAACGAGTGAGTCTTGCCTTCGGAGAACCCTAAGAAGAATCGCACCGCTGCCAGGCCCGCGAAGTTATGAACAGCAGCCAGACACATATTTACCCCACCCCATATTACGATAGTTACTCCGACGTAGATTGTAATCGGAAATCTGGAGAGCATGATCGCAGCTGGGTATTCTGAACAAAGCTGTCCCAGATAGAATAACGAGACAGCCCATGAGAACTCTTGACCTGTAAGCTTGAGGTCACTTCGTAGACCAAATACCGCGGCCTGGTTAATTGTCTGCTTGTCGAGGTCTAGATAAACAATTAGACTCGAAGGAAAATGAGTACCAGTATATTGGCTGACATTGGAAGAAATATACGAGCACCATCAGAGGCAGAATCACGCAGTCAAGTTTTCGAACGACCTTCCTCTCGATTTCGGGGTCAACGTTGTAGAACTGCGTATCATCTGCAGCTTCTAGTTGACGCAATTCACTCTCAACCTTGTCGTCGACTGGCTTCTCCGGGCCAGGGCTTGCAAGGTTCCGAGCCATTTTGTAGCGTTCGACAACTCGAAGAGTTAAAGCTATATGGAGAAGGAGTGCAAAGGGAATACAGAAGATCTCAAATATTGGCAGTGTGAAGACAACTTGCTTCTAGAGAGATATTCAAATAGTATCTTCGTCACCTCGAAAGAGGGGTACAGCGCTACGTCGTTTCTACCCCACGGGGTACCCCAGATTGAGGGACAATGGGAATAGGTTCTCCGCATCTCCATCCACTAAACGAGGAAACTAGGTCATTGAATACTCTGAGAGTGTACACACAGGTAGCAAGGCACAAACCCTGGCCGAAAAGTATATTGGGAGGCCTATATCGGCCTAATGTCAGAATCCCGATAGTTTGCATGGCCAAACAGGATAGTGGCTCGGCACTAAGAGTTCGCTGAAACTATGTTTGCGTGCGATACCATGATTCGGCGTCTATAATACCGAAAAGCCCCATACGCCCCCATGAATTTCTTCGATGGGTCTCAGTTGGTGGTCACTTGATGCTCTGCACGCGGCACTCGCAACTCCAACGTTCATTGGCTCGGATAAGCTATTTAGTCTATCTTCATCCATTATACCACTGTAGAGGATTCCGGAATATGTTTCCCAAATATATCGGCATTTACGTCTTGGACGGATGGTCAAACAGACGAAGCCATCACTTTTGCTCCACATCAATCAATGGATAATGCCTATCACCCTCGTCAATGATCGAGTAGCATGGTCTTCATAAAACCTCTCGCCTGTCGGGCAGTGAAAGCAACCATATTGGACCATTGCTGATTATGTAGACATGCAGGAAGTCTAATGTTGTCATATTGACGGATAGGTAGATAAATCTTACCTTACTCCCTGGTATGAGTTTGATATTTGCCATATCATAGTTTTTCTCTTTGGAAAAGCAATTTTCTTTGCAGTCTTCAATAAACAACCGCGAGAAAATCCAAGCCTCCTGTTTGTCAAGCGGAGACAACAAAGATCCTTGATATCTAGGTCCTCTATGACAGTGGATAATTTCAGAAGGTAAATAAAAAAGCTGGGCTTGCATATTGGGCTGGTTCATGATGTCTTCGTATAAGCAGAACAGTAAGTTAAATAAGTGGTCGGAGTCGCTTCAAAGCGATGCTGACAAGAGAACCTGACCTAGCATGTGGTATTTAAATAATTTCACGTAGTATTCGACTCTAATTCTTCGACTGCTCAACTGAAACTCTCAAGAATGAATAGCTGCAACGAGTATCACCAGTATTCTTTGATGATTTGCGGCAATAACATACCTTGTCTAGTCAACTCCTGGAAAGTCCCCGTTCAAGGGTGTTGCACGAAGGTATACCTCCCGCCTTAATGAAGGTCCCGTAGGCGGGGACGAGGAATAAGGGACACAAGTTAACAGCAAATTCTTCTCATCAACGCAGAACAAGGCTTCTATAATGTAGTTCATGCCAAAATTTCTTCAGTTCCAAGACCATGCCGGAGATCTGTCCGGGACGGCTAAGGTGATTGTTTGACACAGAACTGGGAAATTCCCTGGCTTATTTGAATGAATAGAGAGTACTCTGTAGTTTGTCTCACGCCACAAAGAGTTATCCACTGTGACATCAATGTCCGCAATCTACTGCTGGACGATAACTTTGACGTCTTACTTGCAGACTTTCAAGGTGTTTTGAAGTCGGAGAATGGCGAAAAACTGCTAGATGGGGAGTCTCGATAAAATTCAAAAGCATACATGCCTCGCGTTCACGGTGACATTGTGAATGCCAAGACGGATATATTTGCACTGGGATCGCTATTTTACCATATCATGATGGGACATGAACCGTTTCCGGAATTGAATGACTGGGAACATGATGAGGAAATCGAAGAACGTTACAAAAATGGCCAATTTTCTACTGACAGCCATGCATGCTCTCATATTACAGATAGGTATTGGAGGAAGTTGTATGGGTCTGCTGATCAGATAATCTTTGACCTTTCTCAGATTCAGGTGTCAAAGGATGCTGGTACAGAACACTAGGAAAATAAATAGTTCGAACTTCACAAATATGACTTGATTTCAAAGCTCAATAGTTTTCTCTCATACAGATATGCTGTCGCTTGATCATGAGTTTGCGTTTATCTTTGTCGCTATCACAAGGCCAAAATTCAGAGTTGACGAAACTCCATGTATCCATTATCGACACTTCGGACAGATTCCGAATTGCATGGTCAAATATCCCATGGTTTTGAATCCCAAGTGCACATCCTTATATCCTCCGCAGATCGGCCTGCCACAAGGAGGCAGAGGATCATAAATGGTAAATTCATGCTTCGGCTGTGCAGTGCAATTGACATAATTGACTGTGCTGACGAATCGCTCACACATGTTGGTATGGGAAAAGAGAAGCCGTGCTATGTGTGATCTGGTTAGTCCTGGCATGACCTCATGGAGAGACGTGGCACTTACATTGATGAGGAGCACTTGTAAGGGCAATATCTAGGATGGTAGCTATTAATGAGCTTAGCAGATCCTGAAATGGATATATTCCTTCACACGAAGAGTGGTGTTTGCATGGTATTTATGCACAACTGGGCTTTTTCTCAATGCTACCAGCAGATATAGATTCGGAATATGCCATAACCTTGTCAAGACACAATGTGCCTGCATCGTGGGAACGTGAATGGCAACAGCCGGAGTAATACATGAACCATACCAGTTCGTTCTTAAGGAGAATGATCCAAGGCATTAAATCATCACAGAGGGTGTCGACGCGCTGACTGCTAGACAGAAAACGATATATCACGTCTATCAGATCAGCCAATGGAGAGGTATGTCTCAACAGACAGTCCTGTCAACTAGACCTGCATGCCCCGGCGCATCGTTGGAAGATTCCTGTTGCAGACGGCACTGTCTTTGATATACCCATGTTAACGATGACATTCTTTGTAAGCGAACGACAAACTATGAGTGCCTGCACCTCCAGGAGAGGCTCTAACCTAGCTGCATTGCCGATGCATGGCCTCAATTCCAGCGATCATGGTCTGTGGCATTGACATGTCCCGTCCCGTCCTGCCAGGTATAAGTGAGTTATGAACCCATGAGCCCTTGCTCGCCGTATTCACCCAAATGATGGGAATACAACCGATTCTTTAAGTGCCGATGTACTGCCGTTGTATGAGATGTGGCTGTCGGGAAATAGAGCCGTCAAGCATGTACCGGTGGATAGGCGGGCAAAATTGAAATTGGTTGCTCGCTGAGGTGATATTAATCAGTATATCGCGTAAATCTCCTGACAGTTAGCCCTAGTACTCACCTATAATAGGATGTCTCATATGTCGAATTTCATTTTGGCGTATCGTGGAGTCAGTTTCTTGGTCCTTGATGTTTATGTTCTTGGCAGGCATGTTCTGTGTGGAAATAGATGAATAAAGTTTACAAGAACAAGATTCCATAATTCAAATAAATCACAACTGCTTTAATAGCGCGAGCTGGTTACGTTAAGTGAATAGCACGGAATAATGTATACCCTTCGCCCGTTGGTGATCGCCTTCACGCTAGACCTAACACCAGAAGTATGAGAGCTGGCTATCCGAGAGAAGTAGTTATTAATTTGTTAATTTATTTCTGTGTAGACTTTCCCTTCGTCGTGTTCTTTTGATCTGGTGGTCGCACCGTCGAAGTACTATCTCTTGTGAATTTGATGGTAGTGAGATTTCGCCGTCAACTCTCAACGCATGAACGTACCGTTGAAGTTTGTTAAGACAGCAAGTTTGCTGGATCAATACCAGAGAACTGGTAAAAACACCATGGAAGAGGAAAGAGTCAGTACTCGTGTGCCTTCTTATATTGGTTTAACCTGATCGATTGAAATCTGCTTCTAACTTCTCAATGCCCAGACCATGGAAAATGGACCTTCTCAAGCGCCAGGGTATCCAGAAGCCCTGCATTACAGGTTTATACCGCCCAGTCTGGAAGGTCTTGAATTCGTGCCCAACTTCGGAGATATTGTTTTTCGTGTGAAGGGGCAATTCCTAGCCTGGGGAGGAACTGCGGTCCTAGAACGTTTGCCCTCAGGGAATGTGGTCAAGACGCCGCTGCCGAACCCATACTTTCAACGCGAACATGAGCGTCATAGAAAGAGTATGTGCATCGAGGCCATTATCTATGAGATTCTGAAAGACCATCCGCGCGTACCAAAATATTTGGATTGGGACCCAACCACCTGTTGCTTGACGATGGAGTATGTCGAGAATGGGAGCCTTGCGGATTTCCTAGAGAGGAATCACCAATCGATAGCCGATAGTATGAGGAGGAAATGGGCAAGACAGGCAGCCGAAGGTGTTCAATTGCTTCACCATCATAACATCATCCATTCCGATCTATCGCCTCACAACTTTCTCGTCGACTCGAACCTGGACTTGAAGGTCTCGGATTTCGCTGGCGCCTCTGTTTTCGGTGCACCTGGCTCTGCTCTTCCCGGTACCCGCTATCGTGATCCACATGTTGAGGGGTATGTTCTCAGGTCCTCAGATGACATCTTCAGCCTGGGATCAGTCATTTATTTCATAATGACTGGCAAGCACCCTTACCAGGACCTGCCCAGCGATAATGTCAAGTATTTGTTCCAGTGCTCCCAATTCCCTGAGGTCGGTCACCTCTCATGTGGCAGTATTATAAGACGGTGCTGGTTGTTGGAAGTGGATGCCACTGAAGTGTACGAATACTTCAGCAGGCATGGATGATTGGACAGACTTTGTATTTACTAATTCCCAGCCAAACATATGAGGTTCATATTTTGTCCATTCTCACTGGCCATCCGCACTGCATGTCATGGCAGTGTTCGTAGGTGCTAACCACAGCGGTAGTGACTGTGTACCATATGCATCATATCCCTTTTCTTGATGTGGGGAGATCTTTTGCAAGTGGCTGTCCCGACCGATAGACGTCCATTCTGCTTCTTGCAGACGCGCCAAGTAGTCGCGTTTCTCGCACACCAATTTACTACTCGTTCACGACCGATCGTAGTGCAAAGCGGTAGCAACAGTATGTCATATGTCCAAAATGAGAAGGGTTGCATACTCGGCCTTTTATAGTTAAGTTAAACGTAAGAAGCATTAATGTGAAAAGATTTAGCTACTAACCGATCCAAAAAATCAGATAATCAAGGTTAGATAGAAGGGTTTGTTTTAGGACGGCAGTAAGATGTGCTTTCTGTATGCTCATTTTGGCAAAAGGCTTTCTAATGAGGACCCTATATTGGTTTTAGCCAATGCATGGAGAGATGTAGATGGTTAGATTGAGCCACTGGAGGCGCGACTTTATAGCTTTCGTAGACCTTCCTTGAGTGAATTATAGAATTCAAAATGACTATAGTATTCGGGTTCACCATTTATCCGAGTGAAACCCTCGGAGCGTCATGTGAATGATCTTGTTCACCATATTGGAAATCCCCTATGTATGCAATGCAATCTAGAGGGCACATTTTCGATGTATTCGATGTATTCCGCTACTATTCAAGGAGTCATTGTTTGATATGTTGCTCCTGTTATTGCTGTTACCTTTTTGTCACATGTTATGCTCTGAACAGCCAAAGTTTTATTGGTTTGGCTGTTCTCTTAGGAAGCTCATTTGTTCTGGAAAGCATGCCCTATGCAAAGACAATATTGGAGCGGAAACCAAAACCTAAGGCCGCTTAGCATGACTATTAATGTAAATTGAAATACGTAGAGCTATCATTCAATGGAAATAGACATATTGATTCAACTCCTGGGCTTGGCATTCAAATGCGTGGTGACCCAGAAAGTTAATTTGGATGAGAGAAGAGTAGTGAAGTCATCCGTCAGATGACTCCCGCATTTCCAATTTTCTCATATATACAGTCAGACATGAGAAATTGTTGAATATCAAAACCATACACCGTGCATTTTCAATTGAAATTTCTCGTTTCATCATGTTCCCAAACCTACAGAGCTTGTCCGAAGAGGACGAATATAAGGATAACCCGGCACCTTCCGGCCGGCGGCGGTCGTCTGTGGTTCCACCTAGCCTACAGTTCCTCGTCGATCAGGACTCTCAGCAAGCTAGTAATGAGCCCGCTGAGTGGGAAAAGTCATGGGATCAAACGTATGTTTCATGTTTCGCTGAGAGGTGAGCCAATAGGTCTTCTAACCCCACCAGGACTGAAAACCCGGAGCTTTGTGATTTCTTGGATCGAGTCTCCTCTCGAGATCCAACTGATCCAGACCGACAATGTGGGGACAGAGTGAGAAGGGGTTCTTGAGCTCAGATCACGATCTCAGGAACTCAACGAATCATGTAATTTTGATGTTGTTGGGGCGTAATTGGGATTTCTATTCTCTAATTTTTTGAAATCTCCGACATAACAGATATTAGTTGACAACGTGATCATAATTGTCTTCCCTTCTAGAGTCCCAGCTGATTATTGCTAAGCTTCAAGCGTAAAAATTACTGTAGTCTGTAGCGGAAGATCGTTCTAGTCGAAGCACAGCTCAGAAGTGGACAATGCTCCTGAACTCGGAATACCCGAGTATCCATCGAGACACTTTGTGTAGAGATGCTAGTGGGTCGAACCGGAGGAAATGGCATGTTACAATAGTGATGGCATCACCACGTCAACGGATGTGGAAAGACTATAACCTACTAAGCTTCAGCTAGCCGAACACTCACCAATCGCCTTACATTTGACCCACAGCAAGTGGGCCATATCAGCCCATCAGAATCAGCCCATTTTTCATCCCTCCGATTAACAGCGATTCTGACGTCTGCCCCAGACACAGGGATATCATCTCCACCAGGTCTACAATTGGCTACCAGTGGGTCTGACTTTGAAATATCTCGCAATATGGCAGTTCCCTTTTCCTCTCTCTTCCACACATACACCGCAAATTTCACTCATTATTATTCAGGCACCGTGCCCTTCTAGCAGAGAATTCTGTTTGCCACAGACTTTTTCGATATAGACCGAACTGTCATCTGTGCCCTCTTTGTTATCGTTTCCCCTAAGGGAGTGCTTCGTAACTGCATAAGATGGACCGTCGCCTCACAATTGCATCGCAAGTCGCTGTCGCGGCAGTGGCTGGCTATTGCATTTACAAGGCCTTCAATGCCCGACAGCAACAACAATCCTTGAAGGATGCGGTGCCCAAGTCGTCTGCTGCTCCTCTGACACCAGAGCAGATCAAAATCATCAAGGCTACAGTCCCTGTTCTCCAGGAATATGGGACCAAAATCACCACTGCCTTCTACAAGAACATGTTGACAGCGCACCCTGAACTTAATGCCGTCTTCAACACCGCCAACCAGGTCAATGGCCACCAAGCTCGTGCGCTAGCTGGTGCACTGTTCGCATATGCATCTCACATCGACGATCTCGGGGCTCTCGGTCCTGCCGTTGAATTAATATGCAACAAGCATGCATCTCTGTACATCCAAGCTGACGAGTACAAGATTGTTGGCAAGTACCTCTTGGAAGCTATGAAGGAGGTGCTTGGAGATGCCTGCACCGATGATATTCTCGATGCCTGGGGTGCCGCTTACTGGGCTTTGGCCGACATCATGATCAACCGCGAAGCCGCACTGTACAAGCAGAGCCATGGCTGGACAAACTGGCGTCAATTCCGCATCGCCAAGAAGGTGCCCGAGTCGGACGAGATCACCTCGTTCTACTTGAAGCCAGTTGACGGCAAACCACTGCCGTCGTTCAGGCCAGGCCAATATATCTCGGTTAGTGTCCATGTTCCAGAGTTGAAGTACCCCCAAGCCCGCCAGTACTCGCTCAGTGATACCCCTCGCTCCGATTACTATCGCATCAGCGTGAAGAAGGAAACGGGACTCGATCCTCGTGCTCCGGGTGCCAAGAGACACCCTGGATACGTCTCTAACATTCTCCATGACATCATCAAGGAGGGTGATCAAATCGATGTATCTCATCCCTATGGAGACTTCTTCTTGTCCACTGCCGAAGCTACCCATCCGATTGTTCTTCTCTCCGCCGGTGTCGGTATCACGCCCATGATGTCCATCTTGAACACCATCACTCAGAAGAAGCAACGCAAGATCCACTTCATTCACGGATCCCGTACGACCGAGGCTCGCGCCTTCAACAGTCATGTTCGCAAACTGGAAAACGACATCCCGGATATGCAAGTGACCTATTTCCTCAGCAAGCCAGGTGGTAGTGACCAGCTGGGCGTTGATTACCACCACGCTGGAAGAATTGATCTGCAGAAGCTCGACGGGCCGTCTCATCTGTATCTAGACAACCCTGCTACGGAATATTACGTCTGTGGCCCCGACACATTCATGACGCAAATGGAGCAGGCGTTGAAGGCCTATGGTGTGAGCGATGACCGGGTAAAGATGGAGTTGTTTGGTACAGGCGGTGTTCCTCATAACTAGAACACTCTTCTATTCTTGCTTCTCTGTACTATACATTAGTTGAGATGTGGTGTTCATTTACGACATGTAAAAGATGGATTTTATAAGCAGAATTGATGCCCATAAAAGGAAAGTTTTTCACTTGTTTCTTTCTGTTAATCCACAAAGACACAATGTTTCTACTTCAATCTATATAAAAAGAAGAGGAGTAAGATGTCAAAATGTCAGGGACTCAGGGTTCACCCTAGACTGTAGGTAGCCCGAAACATAATCTCACCCTAAGAACAGCCTCCATCACGTCTCAGTGATCATCCGCCCCATCCATAATGACTTCATTCCAATCAGCATACGAACGGGCGCCTAAAGTAAAGCTCACCGATCTATCAGATATCCAATTACATGATATGGTGCCTCCCAAGGTGCTCTCAGTAACATTGTCAAGTTAGCTACAATATGCTTCGATCACCATGCAAGTACTACGTATTTCGGCAGTATGAAGTCATTGATAGATATTGAACAATAATGACACAGACGGCCATAGTATATTCCAAGGCAACGAAAATCACCATTTCACTGAACTATATGCGTAGCGAATATAGTTTCAGAGCCTGGAGCAACTAGATCCACTGGTTCTAGCGAGGATGCCGCGTTGATGACTGAATGGACGGCGCCTTCAAAGGGCGAGCTGAAATTCAGGCTAATTTGAGAATTATTTTCTCGTGGGCTTTTCTTATCAGGACTGTGACATATTATCATTGAGGGATCTGATTCGTTGACCAGGTTGCAAAACATTCAGCTATATAATGGCTTACGGCCGGCCTCGCTAACGTTGCCACTTTCCGAACCACCTAAAAATTTTTCCTTTAGCGGGATCTCGCTAGATTTTCCTTCTTCGCCCCGCCACGTTACGTACGCTGCCAAACACTATCATCTCCTGCACCAACAGTTCGATCTATCAAGCATTCTCCCCGGCTGGATGATTGCCTTCGGGCAGACATGCGCTCACACTTTGGCTGGTAAGGTGACAAACCATACCCACCCTTTTCCTTTTCTTTTCGCTTGTCAGTTTACATAGAATCCCGTCATAACAATATATTCAGTGTGACATGTAGACAACGTAAGGTAAAATGCAACGAGGAAAGGCCTATTTGCGGTCCATGTGCCAAGTCCTCCCGCGATTGTGTCTTCTCCGACTGCATATTCCGTCACTACAGTGCCAGCGATCTTGCTGCCAGTGAAAGGGGATATTCCTATCCGGAGGAAAGACAGACATGGGTCAAGTTACCATCTGATCGTAAGCTATACTCCCATTCTTCTAGTTATTGTCGAAGTATAGAAGGATATGCAGCTAGGGTGGATTGAATAGATGCTAAGATTTCTACAGTCATCTTTATCCAGGTTAAAGACCCTTTCGCTGACGATGAGGAGCCAATACTTCTCCTGGACAAGCATCGCTCAATTGCCAGTACACCGATAACTCCTATTACTGAGCATGGTGTGATTCCGAGTTCTATTCACAGTCCCGCCCTTCCTGCAGAGAATGGGGTTTTGACAACAATCTTGATACGGCATTTTAAAGAAGGCCCTAGTCAATGGTATCTCTACCCGTTCGACTGAAAGAGCGATGAACTGACAGTCCTGACAGGTTAGACTGCTTTGACACTAATGCCTACTACTCCGTCAAGGTGCCTGTCATGGTGGCTACGCGGCCCATGTTGAAGGCTGCTGCATGTGCCCTTGCCGCCAAACATCTGCACCGTATGTGCCAGGGAGAACCTCGTCGGATCTTGCGGTTACCCCATCTTCGAAACAGTGCCCTTAAATGGGCCAATGGAGGAATCGACCTAAAATATGAATCAGTACGCCTGTATGACGAGGCTATCGGATATTTGAAAGAAGCGATTAGACTAGAGATTCCGAACAATCGGCGAGACGAGATGTTCGCTGTTGTTGCCATTCTATGCATGTATGAGTTGATCGATGCTCCCAGCACCGAATGGCGAGCCCATCTAAGTGCCCTGCCATTCTTGTATTGCGGGACATCAGATGATTTCAGCTCGACATCCACGTTGCCAAACTCTCTACTGCACATATCTCGCTCGGTTTTTTGGAGCCTTGTGCGCCAGGACTGTCTTTCTGCATGTAGGTTAACCATTTACACTTCTATCGACTGCATCCTACGTTTAATCGGATACTTATCATGGAAACAGTTATCAATGAAACGCAAACTCGCCTCGACCTCTCCGACCTCGTCATTTGGCGCAACTTTGGCCTCAACATCTCCGCTCACGGCCATCTTTTGCCTCCATCTGTCTCCTCTACAATCGTGAACACTCCCATTTCCTCCTCTCCGAATCCTCATACTTCCGTCCCAACACACTGCACCTGGCTCGAGGAAGATACCCTCAGCAACGGCTTGATTTGGATAATGGGCAAAATTATCAACTTCATCACGAGCGGTGACGGAATCTACCCGGGAGACTATGAAAGCCCTCCAGGCCAGCGTCCATGTTTTGGCACTACACAAGAGGACCTCCTGGAACGATGGAAGCGACTAGAGTTTGAGCTGAGTGCCTGGTATGATACCTTACCGGATTCTTTCACCCCGTGTGGTCGTACACAACTATGTCTATCCAATCTTGAGCCGACACACCACAGAGGCAACCCCACCCCTACAGGAAACGTCGGAGATGTAGGTACAATCGACGCAATCATCTTCACTATCCCCATGTGTGCCGTCACCATCCAGACCTACCACATGGGCCGCGTTCTACTTTTGAGCAACATGCCACAGGAATCCACTGCTATTCGGTCAACTGTCACGGCGCGACTGCGTCATTATCGCCAGATCGCCGGGTTGGTGGTGTATCATGCGCGTGAGATCTGTGGGATTAGTTTAGCTGGCTTACCGGATGCGATACTTTCGCATACCATGCAGCCATTGTTCGTGGCCGGACAGTGCTTCGAGAAAGACGAGGAGAGGCGGTTAGTAGTCGATCTGCTGCGACGTGTGGAGAATGATACAGGATGGGCCACAGAGTATCGGGTGAAGGAGTTGCAGAAGCAATGGGCGGATGGGGGTTTGCGGTGTGGGAGATAGCCAAATCATTCCAATTGTAGTTTTAAGTGCACTTGCGGTGTATCTTAGATAGTATGGACATTGTGATTTCTTAGAAGCACAAATGTGATGCATCTGATGCAATTGGGCCTGCAGACATGATTCGACGCAGATAGCAAGATTATCATCACCGCATCCTATAGTACAAATAGTGGGGAGACCCTCCCACAATGAAGAAATTTTCCCGAGAAAAATCTAGACCTACTTATCCATCACTCCACTACGCTTCTTCCCGCGCGCCTCAACTCACAGGGCAGACAGATAATACCCGATGAAGTGGATCCAGCCATTTAACCACGAGGAAATCTTACCGAGAGTAATCTTTCCGAGCCGCCGATTCTCGCCTATCGCGGTTTATCGTGCTGACTGTCTTTGTAGATCACGACGCCTACAGACTTTTAGGGCCCACGAAGATGGTATAAATAAGGGAGTAGGATCTGAAGAAAATTATCTTCTGGTCAATAGATACTGTTATACACTTTAGATAACTCCCCTCGGCCTTGAGATAAACATGGCGCTGATACCTGGGCTATCTCGCTATGTCTGGGCTAGTATTCTATGCTCCATGGGGGGCTTTCTTTTCGGGTGTGTATATCCTGCGCTTGTCGCAAAATGTAGCTTCGCTGCTCTGTCACAAATTCGTTAACCATCATACATCTATGCAGGATGGACACCGGCATCATCGGCTCCGTGGTAGTGATGGACCAATTCAAGCAGAAATTCGGCTCCTTCTCATCCATCGTCCATGGTCTAGTAGTCTCGTCCATCCTGATCCCTGCGGCCTTTTCGTCGTTCTTCGGGGGGAAACTAGCCGACTGGATCGGACGACCTAGGAGCATCGCAATCGGTGCCCTTATTTTCGGTATCGGATGTGCCTTTGAAGCTGGTGCAGTGCATCTGGCCATGTTCATCGTTGGCCGTGTTGTCGAGGGTCTTGGCGAGGGTCTATACCTCGGGACCCTGGTAGTGTATGTCCCTCACCCCATCCTACTCTGCTACCTGCCAAACCAATATCTAATAAGCAACACAAGATACATCTGCGAAATCTCTCCACCAAGCCAACGAGGCCCGCTCACCACAGGCCCTCAACTCCTCGTCACAATGGGCCTCGTAGTCGGCTTCTTCACCTGCTACGGCTGCGAGAAAATGCCTTCATCTATGGCGTGGCGAACGCCATTCACCGTCCTGGCCTGCATTTCCATAGTCTTCAGTCTCGCTGCGTTCTTATGGCTAATTGATTCCCCACGATGGCTCACACTCCATAATCGCGTCGACGACGCCACTCGCGCTTGGGAATATCTGCAAGTAAGTGAGGCCGATCGCGGGGAACTCCTCGAAGAGGAAGAGGAAGTCGATGTTAATGAAGAGGCCTTGACGCATCCGCTCGCCCCGACGGGGAGTGTCCTTGCGCCGAATACCCTCGATCAGGTGGTTTCGCGCCATAGTCGCGTATCTACCCGCCGGACGAAGGGTAAGGGGATGGAAGAAGCCTCGCTGTTCGATGCATTCAAGCCCGATGTGCGCAGTCGCACGCTCCTTGGCTTGTTTCTCATGGGTATGCAGCAGATGGCTGGGATTGACGGAGTTTTATACGTACGTTCCACTTCTCCTGATTTACTATCTTGATCATCAATTAACGTACAAAAGTATGCCCCCATGCTCTTCGAACAAGCCGGCATGACCTCCTCCCAAGCCAGCTTCCTAGCCTCCGGCGTCTCCGGCCTAGTCATCTTCGTCGTGACAATCCCAGGCCTCATTTACGCCGATTCTTGGAGCCGGCGCGCCAACGTCATCCTCGGCGGTCTGGGACTCACCATCACCATGTTCGTGATCGGTTCATTGTACGCCGCCGATGCAGTGCACCATTCGACCGGCGCAGGTCGCTGGGTCGTGATCGTCGCGATTTATCTTTTCGCTGCTATTTATAGTGTTTCGTGGGGCGTGAGTTGCAAGGTCTACGCGGCGGAGATCCAGCCTCAGCGGACGAGAGCGAGCGCGACGTGTCTGGCGCATGGGAGTAACTGGGTGTCGAATTTCTTTGTTGCGCTGATTACGCCGGTCTTGTTGGCGAAGAGTAGTTGTGCAGCGTACTTTTTATTTGGGGGTTGTACGGCGCTGACGATTGTTGTTTGTGGGTTTTATATGCCCGAGACGAAGGGACGGTCGTTGGAGGAGGTGGAGAGGTGCTTTGTTAGAGGAAAGGAGGATTCATAGATTCGCTGGGTGGAGTGGGTAGATTGTAATGAGTGATGAGAAATGATAGATGATGGATATGTCAATAGAATGGCAGAGCTTGGTCCAGAGACAATGATGTCCTCCTTGATAATAAATATCGAATGGTTGTAATGCTAGTCCTTCAGCTTTGTCCGGTGATATGGCCATCATGCTTTCTCCTCATAAATCGAAAACAAATCCTTCATTATAACTCACTAAGTATTATTACATCATCTCATATAGTAACTACACATACGCAGCCACTAATTCCCAGTAGCTTTCGCATACATATCCCTCGTATGCTCCCACACCTTCTTACCCACTCCACTACTCAGATACCCCTTTACCAACTCAGACTTCGCCTTGACAATAGAACTATCGTAATCCACCCGATACGCACCACTTCCCCTCGCGCCATCAGTACCCACTGTATCCACCCCCTTCACTCGTGGCGCGAACAACGGACTCGTAGCCGCATACGCATGCCTCTCTCCGGACTCCTTGACAGAAATGAGCCCGATCGACGATAAAAGAGGTGTCAACACAAAAAGAGCATTAGTGAGTCCCCTGACAAGCGGGTTGAATTCTCGCGTGACGTTCGTGTTCACGGCGCCAGGACGGCTGTGAACCCAACTAATGTTCGGATGTGCCGCCGCAAGTTGCGCCATGTAGAGAGATGTCATGGTGCAGCCATGAGCGGCTGCATTGGAGAGACCGTAGTTGCTCCGAAGGTCGAGGTCATCTTCGATGAGTTTGCCCTCGTTTCCTGGGCTGAAGACAGAGACTACGCGGGCTAGGCGGTCTGATGAGGCGGCCTGGTTTAATAGTGGGAGGAGGTTGTCGGCGAAGCGCATTCTGGCGTAGTAGTGGAGGCTGAGCTTGCGGTCCAGGCCTTCGGGTGTTTCTATTTCATGTTGAGTTGGAGTGAAGGGATGGGTGAAGGGGAAGTACTCACCAGTCCTTCCCTGAGTGGTCAAAATACCCGCGCTCAGGAAGAGAAGGTTTACTTTTGACTCTTTTTGAGCGATCTCGCGACATGTTGTGTCGACGTTCTTGAGTAGAGATATATCACTCTTGATGAAGTCAACTGTTGCGGATTGGTTAACGGCACGTAGTTCTGAGATGATCTCCAATGCCTGAGCTTCGTTGCGTCCAATCAAGTAGATGTGAGGAGCTGTCGCGTAACGGGTAAATTCCCTCGCTGTCGATAGACCGATTCCGCTAGTTCCGCCCACTACTTATTGTTAGTTGGCGTCTAAGATAGCAAAGTCATGCACATACCGAACACAGCAACCAGACCTGAACCCAGGTTCTTGATATTGGGTAGCTGCCCGCGAACCTCTGAAATGGCAACCATGTTCTTAGTTATTTGTTGGGTTTGTGTCAAAGAGTGTAATACAACTGATGAGAGGGTTGCTTTGCTCTTAAATAAGCTGGTTGCGATGGTTTCTCAAGCCGTCAGTCCAGTTGGCTTGGTCGCGTTAAATAGCTGCGTGGGAGATGATTGTGGCTAACGTCAGCCACGGCCCGGCTGACCAGATCCGGCAGATGGCTGAAGTCAGCCACTGCGGAACCCTCACTATATTTGCTGTTATCCTGGAGAGGATCGTACAGTTTCCATGTTTGACATTTTACTTCTACTGTCAGGCTCTGCTGGTATTAGGCAATTGATCATCATGTCCAGGCCCACCCAGCGAGGTCAACGCTATCAGCTCAATATATATTTTGTCGACAGACTTGCCGAACATCCGTTATCGGCCGTTCAGTGCTTCTAGTACTTTTAGTTGTGTTCCAGCACAAGGCAAGGGATAAATTTCTACTACAATTAGTACAAAAGATCACGGAAAGTGGTCCAGCAACAATTTAAACCATCAATAAGATGCACGCGGATCACACTGTGATGTTGTGCATTGGTTGCCAAGTAGTCTTGATCGTGAGCATGTCTGTACACGGGTGTCACAACAGCATCAAATTCGGCTGAAAATGGTAGTTTATCAAGCTCATCGCGAGCGGGAGGAACTTATCATACGATAAGTCGGCTTGGCATGAGGGGTAGTCCGTACAATCGGCCGAGATGCGAGTGTAGATGGCATATAAATCCCGAGAGCTCCCTGCATGCAAATCCCGGACATCCTCATCAGTTTGAACATTCCGAGTTCCCACAACCCCGCTATGTCTTCTCAAGTACGCGTCGCAGTTACCCAGGCAGAGCCTGTCTGGCTAGACTTGGATGCGACCGTGAAAAAGACGTGTGATCTTATTGTGGAAGCAGCTGCGAATGGCGCTCAGTTGGTTGCTTTCCCCGAGTGTTGGATCCCGGGATATCCTGCCTGGATTTGGTGGGTACATGAACTGCACCGTGTGGAACGAATATAGAGACTGACAAATGATTATCGGTCTGCAAAGGACACGACCTGTTGACATGCGCCTGTCATCTACTTATATACAAAACTCCCTGAAGATCAATTCCCCGCAGATGGCCAGCATCCAGAAATGCGCAGCAGAGAATGAAATAATCGTCGTTTTGGGCTTTTCCGAGAACCTGCATAACTCCCTGTATATCTCGCAGGCTATTATTGGAAGTGATGGGAAGATCCTCACCACCCGCAAGAAAATCAAGCCCACTCACATGGAGCGGACCATTTTCGGTGACTCGTTTGGAGACTGTCTGCAGAGTGTAGTCGACACATCAGCCGGTCGCGTCGGTGCTCTTTCCTGCTGGGAGCACATCCAGCCTCTACTGAAATATCACACTTATGCCCAGAGGGAACAGATTCATGTCGCCGCATGGCCGCCTCTTTTCCCTCACAACGAAGACGGTTCCTTGTTTTCAATGTCCAGCGAGGGTATGGATGCCAACTGGACGAGGTACACAGATGCTAACAAGTCTCCTCTCAGGCACCAGTTCCATTGCGAGGACATATGCTATCGAAAGCCAGTCTTTTGTCCTTCATACCACGACAGTGATAGGCCAGTCGGGTATAGACCGAATGGCAACACATGGTGGTGCTCTGATGAGCACCCCTGGCGGAGGCTGCTCCGCCATCTTCGGGCCTGACGGCCGCCAATTATCGCAGCCCATTCCCAGCACAGAAGAGGGCCTTATTTACGCTGATCTCGACTTGGATCACATTTACCACTCCAAAGCCTTTGTGGATGTCTGTGGACACTATAGCCGACCGGACCTTCTGTGGCTGGGTGTGGAGGGCAGTGTTAAGCGCCATGTAAGGGAGAATGCAGCTACTGTGGCAGCAGAAGCGGAGCAGCAGGAGCAATAGAAGAACCTAAGTGTCAGAATGTCTCGGAGGATCAGGCTATCCTGATTTTCTGTACTGCTTGATAGCGGACTCCTGAGTAGCTGAGAGCAAGCCGGAAACACACTCTTAATGTCCGCTCTGCACCGGTAGATAGCGAAAGTTCAACCACTCATGATGTATCGCATAAAAGGAATAAATGCTGATTATCAGTGGGAAAAACTTGCATTGTTCCTGACAGCCACTTCTGATTGGCCGTTTCCCAGGTCTACCGGAGTCTCAATCCTCTGAATGCTAGTTACTGATCACTCGGTAATAATGATTACAAATGATAATATTTCATAGTTTTTATTCCCTCCTACGGCTACCTTTCTAAGTCCTCTGGTCATTGGTCTAACAACATCAGTTACATGCCAAAGGATTGGAACCCAAGGAGTGAGCCCGACATGCTTACTGGGTACCTAGATATCTGCTTGCAATTTGGAAGGACTGAGTTTATCCAATGAAACTTCGCGGTTATAACTACTGCATAAATCCTTTTGGCTGTGCGCTCCAGCCTCTACCACAGCAAAATATACTTGCTTTTGGTTGGAAAAGGCCCCTGACCGGCATCCGATGGAACTTCTCTGATTCGTTGAGTGGATGATACGGCTCTCCAACTTGGGTAGTCACAGACAAGGATCTATAGCCTCGCAGTGCACTGATAAGGCTCTCTCAGCCTTGCTGGTCTCTCCTTAAATCTCTTGCTTACCTCCACCCTGCTACTGAGGTGTTACACCCATCAATAACTTTCTGTACTGACGCTTCAGAATGCCACTCAGCGACGCTGACCAGCGACAATATCCCGCATACGAGCCACTACATAATGAGTGCGATGACCCCGATATATTATCGAGTATTACTGATGCCGAGACGAGGCAAGATCTTGAAGGGCACGAAGATGTGGGGTTACATGCTGTATCGCCTTCGAACACGCCAGATGAGAATGGTGAGTCAAACTCCGATACGACCTCGCACTCCCCGACGTTAGGAGAGCCTTCCAACTACAAAGACGAGAAGCCGAATGGCCCTGAAACAGTCTCAGTCAGGCGCTATACATCTAGCTGGTTTTACTGGGAACTTACAGGCATCATTGTTTCAGCGGCTCTCCTAGCTGCGATAATCATCATACTGAAGGTTTACGATCATCAACCTCAACCGAAATGGTGGCACATCTCCCTAAATTCGGTCATCTCTTTTCTCAGTACACTTCTAGAGCCAGTCTTATGTTTTCTGTCGGGGAGTTGATAGGACAGCTCAAGTGGGATTGGTTTGCTCAGCAGGAGCAACCTTTGTCACATCTGCAGTCTTTTGACTCAGCCAGCCGGGGTGCTTTGGGGAGTCTAACATTGATATGGGCCTTGCGTGTCCAGCGTTTCGCAGGGGTTGGTGCTTTGGCCATGGTTCTCGCCTTGGGTTTTGATCCCCTTTCGCAACTCCTAATACATACCTATGACAAGCTAGTTGTAGACCCATCAGGGACTGCACTGATCGGTAATGCTACCGTATACGACACCATAGGGCAATTAGCGTATGATAAGGGTATGTATATGAAGTAACATCCCCATCTACTTGGACAATGTGGCAGGGAGTACTAACGACAATATACAGGAACATCAGTTGCATACGTCGACCCTGTTCTGAAGGGAAATGTCTACAATTCGCTCTTCAACACGGATCCAACCCGGCCGTGGGCCATTCCGCAATACTCCTGCTCCTTAACCAACTGTACCTGGGATGCGATCGCTTCGCTCGAGATGCGGTCTCTTTGCAGCAACATCACTAGTGCACTAATAACCAACTGTTCTACCTTTTCCAATGAATCAGTATACGCGGAAAAGAGCAACTGCAATGTCACGCTACCAAAAGGCGGGCTCTCGGCCTCGTATACGCCAGGTGACTTCTCGTTCACTACTTTCTCAATGAACTCAATCTTGGGTTACGATGCGGTGGTTTATACCAATGCTACATAAATTGCAATTCAATACATAGCCCCTCGGGCCAATCTGGAGCTGCTCGACGATAAACGCTGGTCGAATAGCACGCAGTGGGAAGCCACCGAGTGTTCCCTGGAGCCCATCGTGCGCAGCTTTCGTCCTAAAATCTTCCATAACCACTACAGTGATAAGACGCAGGCGATCTGGATTCAGCATAATATGACTACAACGTACAATGTGCATCAGTCTGCAGGTTTTAATTTCACCCCGGAATCATGGGGCCCTGATCTTGGTGTGCACCAAAACCCGCAATCTTTCATAGTGGTGATGCCAGAAAATCGATATTTTACTTCCTAACCGCCATCTTCTCGGGTCAGGCGACGAGGTCCGCGACGGGAATATTTTTCGACCCGCTGGATTCTAGCTGGTATGCTGCTTCCGACACGCTCCAGGCGCTGGCCGTGGCAAATATTAGTGGGTGCAGCGAGATTCTTTCCGAACGGCTGTCCTGCGCGATGGATAATGTGGCTGCTGCCATGTCAAAAACCTTCCGGGATGCGGCTTACGTTGCTGATCCCGCATCGGCCGCCATGACGACGGGGAGTGCAAAAGTCAGTGAAGTCTATATTGTCGTGTACTGGGCCTATCTGGCCTTACCAGTCCTTGTCTGGACTTTGGGGGCCATCTTGGTGTCGGTACGCTCTGGAAGACTCGCCGCGCCCGTGTTCCCGTTTGGAAAAATGATACGCTGCCGTTGCTGTTTCTATATCGGAATCAAGACGAGGGCATGGAGTTGCCGCAGGGAAGCGAGACTGAACAAGCAAGCCGTCATGAGTTGGTACGGTTGTATAATGACGAAAGTCGAATGTTTCTTGGTCGGTGTACGGATAGCAAGTCCCAGCGTCCTTAAGTGGCTGCTGCCCTTTCTCTGACCAGGCTTTAACTATCAATGAGCTCAGTTTACTCGACACATGAACACTACCTATTGTGAGGCTGATTCCTTCTACTATCAATCACATATAATATGATCTGTCTATAAACATAGCTCGTAATCTACGTGTTCAAAGGGCCGTGCTCAATCTTGAGCAATTGCCACAAACTCCTAGATACTTTGCGTGGCTTTCGTGAAGAAACCCCATTCCCCAATATACAGAATATCACTTCAACCTCGACTTTTATGATGTAGCTACAAACAATTGAATAAATAATTCTTCACCTGCCATTCCAGTGATATGAAGCTAATATGTAGAATACTGGAGAGTAAGATCCACTATGTCAATACTAGATTTGTGAATATGCTACTCGTATCATATCCCCGAACATCAATCTATCATGAAAGGATGTATGAAGATCGCCTCATCACCAGCTCAAGCGTGCCCTGGTGTGAATGCATTAACGACTAAGACAAAGTAGCTCCCTTCATCCAGCAAGATCACCTGCACAGTGCATAAGCAACATTGAATCGCGTTGTCGCTGCCTAGACCCGCCGGGGCAGGTATAAAAGCCCTCGACCTCCAGCCCTTTTGCATATCCCTTCTCCTTCTATTCACACGCTCTCACAAGATCTACTAGCAAATCCACTCCAAGTTACCTAAATAAAGTATGGAGGAAATGATCACCTTGTTCTGTGTCATATCTCTGAAGTCCAGTCGAAATTAATACTGACGAGATGGGGTCAGAAAGAGAGAGAGTACAGATTATATACGGTTCATGAATAGCCTCACCCTGATTCCGTGGCGGTACTGCTACAGCCCGACGCCACCCTCCTCTCCGCGCTGTTCCCGTGAAACCTCGCTTTACTTGGTTTTCAAACCTGTTCTAGGGCAGCTATTTAGAAGGTTGAACTACAAGGATAACAGTGGGCATTCCAGATAATCTACATTCTCTACAGTGAGACTTCGATATTGTGCCCCCAGTTTGGAACGGTTGGACGTCTGCAAAAAGCCGCGGCGAGGAGTATAAGAATAGACGACAATCGCAGGGTAACGGCTCATAGAACGAACTCGACGAGGGAAACGATGATAATCTAAATCATGATCATCCAGCAGCGATTTACTCATACAGTGCAATCAGAAAGTACATACGAAGGATCGTTCCTATTGGACAAGAACACCATTGAACCTACGACCACTTTCGATTGATCATATATCCAGTACTTTCATGTTGTACAGACATATTCACAAAGTCACGACTCAGCTGGCACTGCACTGCATATTATTCTGCACGCCTCGATCATGGAAGGCAATAGGATGTCGTGTTCTATTTCCTGACAGTGGATGGAGGATCGCGGCAGCGAGTTGCAGGTATAGCGGCTTCGCAATGCCCCTCTCCCTTGCTAAACATAAGGCATCCGGGTCTAGTACCCTATCACAAGGTGTAGGGATCGGGGAGCCCTGATACTACGATGGCACCAATGTCTTATCGGTTCCGAAAATATCAATATCACCTGAAAATTCGATACCAACCACTAATGCGAGATTTGGCCGATTTGTACTTCTAGTACGCCCAGATACACAAAGTCTCGGTATGAAGTCGGAGATAACAGCGCTATTCAACAAAGAGAATGCTCCAAGCTTCATAGTCATTCACCCGGGTAGTTGAGAATGTTCGCGTCAAACCGGGCCTTTCAAAACCTGCGCGGTATTCTTCGCCTATGCGATGATCCGCCTGCAAATCTATTTCTATAGCTTTGAGAACTGTTACTCTACTCCGCTAGCATTTTCTTAATTGGAATTAGCATTACCAACATTGATGCGAAGCTCAATTAACATATATACAACATGCGTCTCAATATCCGTTCACCTATTTACTCCCACCACCCAGTTCAGCTTAACAATATCAGTGTTATGGCCGTTGTTACTTCCCGACAGGAAATTCAAGGGGAGGAACGAGATCAAAAATATCCACTCATAACAGGATTAACTCTAGGTCTGAGCATAAAGTAATAGACATATTCATCAGCCGTTACATTTCCACAGTTGCCAACAACAATCATAAAACGGAAGCTCAAAGAAGACCCGCAAGACCGACATCGTTACCACCGCCGACGATGAAGGGATAATTACTGGCTCATTCTGCATGCTTCCGCTGAAAGAAGTGGTGGTTCACTAGCTACCGCCACTGTGGGCAACATTCTCACAGTTAGTATCAGAAGTTCCTTATACTTCTTTTGCCTTCCTCTCGGAATAGGCAAAAATGGAACTGCAGATAGACTCTTCCAGTGGCATCACTCACTCGTCTGAATCTTTCGTCTCTGGCGGCTTTCGTTGAGGAACTCCACATGTTCAATGCCTAAGAGGAGCAGGATACAAGAGTTTGGCTTCAAACCCTCTCCAAAATAGCCCCTGCCCGTCACAGCAGCTATGTTCGTTTCGCCCCCAATAAGAAATCCCCCGATAATGCTCCCCGCGTGCTATTCCCCATCCAAAGAAAGGCCAAAAATCGGTTAGCAGAATTGGCGGCTGCGTTTCTCTGCCTGCCTGTTGCATCGGTCACGAATATCGTCCACGATGATGACTTACGGGGCATCTAGCTTCTTGCTAGCATCGGCTGCAGCTCTAGCTTGCTGGTGTATAAGATTCTATGTCTGCTATGATTACTCTATGAACAACAAACAGATGATACAGATATTCGCGTTCAATGCAATGCACTTTGGTAGATGCAGACTCGATCGGTGCTTCGTTGTTCCCAATACACAAAATGATAATGAGGGAGCAAATCAATACCGCTGAAGCCCGTATACAGCGCATCGCAGAGCAAGCGACAGGATCGAAGATCGATCGGAGAAGCATTGTGTTTTTGCAGACTCTGCAGGCCACTGTACACAATCGATGAATGAATGTAACAGAAATTCGCCTCAGGAAGATGACAATTGCATTCATCTCAAACTGTCTATCGAAGCTGTTTCTTACGTTTGGGTGACAAGCTCCCGTTGGCGGTGATATATCAGGCTTAGAGTAGGAGAAGGAGTGTGCGGGACTGCTGAACTGCTTACCACAATGTTTCTTTTGGAGAAGAACTTATTCATAATAAACTGTCGAATAGGCCTCAGAAGTATCAAGAATCATGCAAGCTGACTCGCTAGTTGGATTATTCATATAGTCAGATGAACAAGATTACTATATCATTTGATAATACAGACATACTTTCCACTATATTCTAACAGTGCCACGTAGATCAAACAACCAGTAATCTCATTTATTCCTCTACCCCGGCACTAGGCCACAATATAAAAAATCAACCAACCTATATATCCTTCCGCGCATGCCGACTATACCTCTTCCTCAACGTCTCCCCGTACTACATACCACATCAGTTAGTCCGATCCCCACACCTCCCTCCCCATGGAATGGAAAAGAAAACTCACCTTCATCAACACAACCGGGATGGGAATAAACGCACAGCCCAAAAACGCCAACGTCGAACTCGCCCACCCCACCCCCAGGTTCTTATACATCGCCGTCGCGAACAGCGGAAACCCGGCACCAAACGCACTCCGAAACAAATCATTCCCAGCGAGCACACTCGCCGCATACTCCGGGTACGCATCGGAGAGATAATTCAGCACCGGATTGAAAAGCAGGAACGCACCGACGGAGAAGAATCCACTGCCTACAATCGGCATGATCCAATGAATAGAGGGCCGGGCACTCCACCCAAACCAGAATAGACAGATAGGAATGAAGAACCCGCCTACAATAGCGGGCGGGAGACGCGCCTCCGGGGGAACATTTCCTGTTTCAGGATCGAATTTTGGTTCGAGGTATTTGTGCATCCACCAGTAATATGGAGGGATTGTTATCAGGGCGCCGGTTAGGATGCCGATGTATGCTAGACCTTGCTGGCCGAGGTTGAAGCCGTAGATGCCTGCGAAGACGATGTTGAAGGATTCGAACCATACGTAGAGGAGACCGTAGATTAGGGCGATGTATAGGTTCAGGAGGAAGACCATTGGTTCGGTGAAGTTGAGCGTGAAGGGCCGGACGAGCGTCATCATGGCGAGTTCGCGCGCTGTGAGATGTTCGCTGGCGAGTTCGGGTTCGCTGCGTAGGTTGTGTCGGTTGGTCAGCTTGCGGAGACGGCGGGCGCGCCGGTACAGGATGTTGCTGGAGGAGGTCTCTGGAAGGAAGATTATTAGTATGACTAGTGTGAATCCTGATAGCCACATTAGCTCCCAGATCGTCCAGCGCCAGCCTTTGGCTTGGGCGGCGAATCCGCCGACTAGGGGGCCGAGCACGGGGCCGCAGATGGCGCTGATACCCCAGATGCCGATTCCGTAGGCGCGTTTACGAGGGGCGAACATGTCGGAGAGGGTGGCGCCGCCCTGGATGCTGTTAGTGCAGGATAGTGAATTGAGGGGAAGGCGAGGGGTACTGTTGCAAGAGCAGGCGATCCAAAGAAGCCAGTCAGGAAGCGAAAGGCTAGTAGTGTGCCGAGGTTTCCGGCCAATGCGACTGGGACTTGCAGGGCAACGAATACTATTAGTGTCGCGATGTAGACGGAGTTGCGCCCGATCTGGGGCACCTCGCTCATGGGTGACCATAACAGCGGGCCCAGTCCGTAGCCAGCCACGAACAGGGTCAGTCCCAATGTAGCCGCGACTTGGCTGATTTGGAACTCGGACATAACTGATTCGATACCGGCGCTGTAGATGGCGCTGCCGATATAAACGCTGAAGGTGAGGAGGCAGATCTCGAAGGTCACCACGACTTTCTTCCATAGCGGCCAGTGTTGGGGGTTCTGATGAGTTAGCTTTCGCTCAACATAGAACAGTATATTCCTACCTCCGGGTCACGATCACTCCACCAGTCGACGATGGTCACGTCGCGTCCCTTTTCTGGGTCGATGACGGCCCCAGTGATGCCTTGATACCGGCGGCCATTATGCGACCATGCCGTGGAGGGCACCCTCGTCATGGACTCGGTGTCGGCCGCGCTGAAGCGCTCAGGCGGTTCCTCATCGGCGTCGGGACGACCAGAGTAAGCCATACGGCCCGATTTGTTGAGGTTGACGTACTGCTGCCATAGCGAGGGGTCTTTTTGCTCCTCGAACCGGAAGTACCGGCCGCGCGAGACGAGGCGGATAAATTGGCCGAGGATGGAATCTTGGATGAGGCAGGACATTCTACCTATACTATTTTCTATCGACGGGTATACATAGTTATGGTCTACTGGGATGAATTTTATAGGCATGAACCCTGCTCGGTAACTGGTTTGGTTCCTGAATCAAACAAGCAAGATGGATGATGATGTAGCCATGATCACACTCGCCACCGGTAGTCAGCCAGACTCAATTCTGGTCTCGATGCTGCAATCGCAAACTCAGATCAATCAAATAGGTCTGGAACATTTCACTATCTGCAGAATAATCATCAATTACCTGTCAAATCCCCATGTTATCACTCTTCTGATGATAGAATGTGGACGGAGAAAAGATTATGATGCTGATCCCACGGGTCTCACCTGCAGGTGGGGTAGGGTTAGGTTAGGCTGGAACCCCAGTACCAGTAGGAGAGTAAGAGATATCTCATTACTAAATCACAGCTCTGGAACCCGACGATCTTTTACCAAAAACTCCTTGCGACCGAGGCAATTGGCGCTGCACCCCGGATTGAGAGACAGCTGATCGATCGTGCCCAGCAACGTCATGTATCCCCCACCCATCGGCTTTGACCGACCAGCAGGATGAGCCAACCACCTGCTTTCTTAGTGCCCTATTAGTGTTGATTAGACCCTGCGCGAGGGACCCCCTTGGCTGAACCCCCCGCATGACCCCAAAATCTCACGCCGCGTGGCTCCCATCGAACATTCATTTCCTTTCCCTAGGAAGCCATATCCCGTGCCTGCCAGCGCTGATTCCATCTCCGGTCTCCCGCCTGCCAAGACTACCCCGAAGCCTTTCACTCGCATCTCGACGGCCTGCTTCCGTTAGTCCTGAACGGAAGTTGACCGAGCCTCGTCCCCAGATTGTCGGTCTGTCCCACCTGGACTCTCAGGACCGGGTCTGGGGGGTGGCACGAAGAGGCTCGATCCCCGGATTGTCCCCCGCAGCCAAGGCGCTCCGTCCCACAACAAACCCAGCGCGTTGTCGGATCTTTGTTGCTTTCCAGCTCGCCAAGCTGTCCAGCATGTCAAGCGGTGATAAGCTCGTCGCGACAAGTCGGATTCCAACGTGGGATGTCTCCCTGGTGGATCTCGTTCCCTGCGCGATCCATTGGCTGCTCTCTGCCCGATTCTTCCCCGCATGATCACATTCGTCGTAGTGAATTCCCTCCCCGGCTGGTTTGTCCTACCTCACCATGAAGAGGTGCCGTTCCGACTGGCTGTCGGTAACCGACGTAGTTCTGATGGGGGTGACTGTTATAAATGTCCCTCCTCCCTTGCAGAGGCCAGCTGGTTCAAAAACCCGTTGTGGCTCGTCCAACCTTTCTCCCGTTGACTGTGTACAATCATGGCGGGTTCCAAGAAGCCAGTTAACATTTTTCGTTTGCGCAATCTCGCTGACCCCAAGGAGGTCTTCAACTGGAGACTATGGTTTGCCGTGCTCTCCTTTGGCCTCATGGGCGCTGCCCGTGGTGTCGACGAGGGGTTGATCTCGGGTGCCTTTAACTCCAAGGACTTTCAGCGCACGATCCATTTGGACTCGTACAGTGAGGTGGAACAGACCAACATCAAGGCGAATGTGTCTGCCATGGTGCAGATTGGTTCTGTGGGAGGGGCACTCTTGTACGCCCTTCACCACTATGATCCGTCAAGTCCGTCTGCTGACTCTGTTCTAGTGCATTCCTTGTGTGCGACCGTATTGGACGGCTGTGGGCAACTCGCCAGCTGTGTGTCCTTTGGATTCTGGGAATAGCCATCTTCATGGGTGTTGGTGCCAACGGTAGCTTGGGTGCTGTCTACGCCGGTCGCTTCGTGGCCGGACTGGGGGTGGGCCAGACTGTAGTCGTTGGACCAGTCTACCTGGCTGAGATCGTGAGTGACACATCTTATTCCCCGTCGAACTGAATTGACCAGCAATAGGCACCTGCTTCCGTCCGCGGTCTCTGCACTTGTGTTTTCACTGGCTTTGTCTACCTGGGTATTGTGCTCGCCTACTTCACCAACTATGGCTGCCAATTGCATATGGGCGACCACACCCACAAGCGATGGGTAAGACATCATTCACCTTATCCATGGCAGACTACTAACCCTACGTAGGAAGTTCCAACTAGTCTTCACATTATGTTCGCCGGCCTCATCTTCCTCCTATCCTTCGTGCAATATGAATCGCCTCGCTTCCTCGTCAAGAAAGGCAAGCCCGAAGAAGCGTTGAACAACCTTGCCCGTCTCCGCAACCTCCCTCCGGACCATGAATACGTTGTGGAGGAGTTCACAGGTATCCAGAATGCCCATCAAGCGGAGATGGAGGCTACCATGGGCGCTGGGTGGTTAGGTATTGTCAAGGAGGCCATCATGGTTCCGAGCAACTTGTACCGACTGTACCTCGCCGCCATGGCGCAGCTACTCTCCCAATGGTCCGGAGCGGGATCCATCACGCTGTACGCACCAGATCTGTTCAGTCTCCTTGGCATCACGGGTTCCAACGAGTCCCTGCTAGTGACAGCAGTGTTCGGTATCGTCAAGCTGACTGCTGCGGTGATCTGCGCTCTGTTCCTGGTGGATGTTATTGGTCGCAAACGTGCCCTACTCCTAGGTATCACGCTGCAGGCTATCTCCATGATCTACGTCGCTAGCTTCCTCACTTCTGTGCCGGAAATGGGCATCGTCGATGACTTTGTCCTGCCCGAGTCAAAGAGGGGCAGTAGTCGCGGAGCCATTGCTATGATCTACATCTCCGGTGTAGGCTGGGCATTGGGCTGGAACTCCATGCAGTACCTGTTGACAGCGGAGCTGTTCCCGCTACGCATCCGCGCATTGGCTACCTCTGCTGCCATGACACTGCATTTTGTCAATCAGTATGGTAATTCCCGAGCGGTGCCAAACATGTTGCTGGGTACTGGGGAAGGTGGCATCACCCCCAAGGGCACATTCTGGTTCTTCTCAGCTGTGACGGTGCTGGGTGGACTGTGGGTGTGGTTCAGTGTGCCCGAGACAGCGGGACGAAGCTTGGAGAGTATGGACCGATTGTTCGCATTGCCATGGTATCAAATCGGACGGCATGGCAACCGTGATGCCGACCAGCAGGACCAGGTGGTGGCGGATAAACAGCAGCAGGTGGAGGATGGATTCGGAGGAGCGGAGCATCGCGAGCGGGTGTAACTGTTGCTTGATATGTCACTTAGCTAGGAGCTTGATCTATATGAAACTAAATGCAATTGACGAAGCACATTGGCCACATGGATCCCCTGTAATGGAAGCAATAGCTGACCGCTTGTGCATCCCCAATGTGCATCTCAGCCCGCCAACTGGCGTGTCGGAGAGCTCCGATGTTATCTATGATTGGCTGGCAGCCCCGCTGGCCCGGTCAGATGACAAGCACTGTGTCATCCCTATCTCAACTGTTCAGCTTCTTCTGCTCCCTCCTTGCATGGTTATTTTCCTTTCTTATTTACTCTGTTCCATTCTCATTCATTCATTGACAGGTTTTAAATATCTTGTCGATCCCCCTCTCGTTCGTGGTTGTGCCATTGATCTCCCTCACCGCCGATACAAAAGGACAGCTTCCAGCTTTAAGCTTCCCCTCACGATGACTACCCGCTATCGTGTTGAATGTAAGTTGAATTGTCCTTTCAGATTCCATCGACTCATCTAATTACTCTCCCAGATGCTCTCAAGGTAGGCAGTCATCTCTGCTGCCAGTTCATGCTAACTCGCTCAGTCTCACCGTCGAGACCAATTGGTATGCCCCCATTCCTAGTAGCAATGAGACGTGGATAGCTCACATGTTCCTAGATTGAATGGATCAAAGTACGACTCTTGCCACCATTAATTCAAATACCTCAATACTGAACAATGTAGGGCCTTCTGGCCGTCCCCTTCGTGCTGCACTCGCAGCCCACCGCCGTCTACAAGGAACACAGTGAGAACCTGATCGCCGTAGCGGCCGACACGCACCAGCGCTATGCGGAGATCTTCCGCGACGTGGAGATGCTCATCCGCGACCACAGTAGCCTTCCCCTTCTTTCTTTATACATGGACACAATCACAACTGACAATCACAACAGTAACCCACCAAGAAGACGACGCCCCAGGGAAATCCAAACTCAAACTCCTAGTCCCCACCGTAGGCACCTTCTTCACCCCCTTATACCTGGTCGATGCCTTCCGCCACCAAGACGCCCAACGCTTCATCAGCCGCCGACGCTTCGTGGCCCCTTCTTTCAACGACATCCGTCTCATTCTCAACTCAGCCCAACTCCTCGGTCTGGCCCGCACCACCGGCGTCGACCTCGTCACCTTCGACGGAGATGTCACTCTCTACGACGACGGCGCCTGTCTCACAGACGACAACCCCGTGATCCTGCGCATTATGCGCCTCCTCCTGCAAGGACAGAAGGTCGGCATCGTCACCGCGGCGGGCTACACCGACGCCGCAAAGTACTACGAGCGACTCAAGGGACTGCTCGATGCGATGTACGAGTCAACCGAAATGACGGACGCTCAGCGCGCCGGACTGGTCGTCATGGGCGGCGAGAGCAACTTTCTCTTCCGGTATGACCATGCCTCCCCCTCGAAGTTGAGTTATGTCCCCCGTGAGGAATGGTTATTGGAGGAGATGAAGACGTGGCAGGAGGGGGATATCACGCAGCTATTGGATATCGCCGAGTCATCGTTGCGCGCGTGCGCGAGTAATTTGAATCTGCCGGTCGCGGTGTTGCGCAAGGATCGCGCGGTCGGGGTATATCCCACGGAGAGAGGGCGGATTAGTCGCGAGCAGTTGGAGGAGACGGTGTTGGTGGTGCAGAATACCGTCGAGCGGTCGGAGGTGGGGGCTAGATTGCCCTTTTGTGCTTTTAACGGTATACTTTCCCCCCTCTACTTTTGATGTAGGTGATGGTTATGCTGACGCCTATTTAGGCGGCAATGATGTGTTTGTGGATATTGGTGACAAGTCATGGGGTGTGCGCGCGTGTCAGCGCTACTTTGGGGGGATTGAGCCGGCGAGGACACTGCATGTTGGCGATCAGTTCTTGTCGGCGGGAGCGAATGATTTCAAGGTAGCCCCAATACCTTATAATGAAAGACAAGGTGGATGCTAATAATAACAGGCCCGGCTGGCATCGACGACAGCGTGGATCGCAAGTCCCGCCGAGACAGTGCAGCTCCTGGACGAGCTGCAAGGGATATAGCTAGGGTAATTATTAATCACTCACCTAAATTTATGTGAGAGTAGGAATATAGGTAGTTAATCTTACTCCATCGGCACCATACCGATACTTAATTGAGTGGTGCAGATCGGCACGGCGCTTATCAAGCAGCGGGAATGTCTGACAAACTCTCAAAGTATAAGAATCCACTAGCCAGTAGCCACTACGTACTACTTTAATCTACTTTAATCCTATTTATTTACATCCCACCACACCAACTACCTAAGAACTGGTATACCACCACAATGACCTCCCAACCTGACACAATAACAATCCCCATCATCGGCGCCTCCATCGCCGGCCTCACCACCGCCCACTCCCTCCTCTCGCACTTCACCACAACCAACAATACTACTACCAACAAGGGCAAGGGCACAAAAATCAAAATCCTCCTCATCAACCCTCACCCATCCTTCTACTGGGCCATCGCGGCCCCACGCATCCTCACCAAACCACCTGCGTTCACAGAGTCACAATACCTCATCCCGATCGCCGATGGGTTTGCAAAATACTCTCCGGATGTCTTCGAATTCATCCTAGGACGGGCGACATCGCTCGATTTTGACAAAAAGTTACTAAATGTTGAGGAAGTCACTACTGACACTGAGAGTACTAAAAAGACAACAATGAGAGAAATCAAATACGATTATTTGGTTATCGCGTCGGGGAGTACACCCTCTGCTTCTTCTACGGAACCATTATTCCCCGGTGAGGATGGTAAAAATGGCGAGATATATCCCTTCAAACTATCCCCCACATCCAGCACCACCATCACGGAGGCGATCAAATCTGCCCAGACCGCCATCTCCACCGCAAAAAGAATCACAGTCATTGGTGCTGGCCCTATTGGGGTAGAAATCGCGGGTGAACTAGGTGATCTCATCACCCCCTCTTCTTCTTCTTCTTCCTCCGAAGGAGAAGACAAAAAAGAAATAACCCTCATCTCCTCCACCCCACGCATTCTCCCTACCCTGAAACCCTCTGCCAGCGAAACAGCCACATCCCTCCTCACTAATAAAGGCGTGCGAGTCCTCACAGATCGGAAGGTCATTTCTGTCTCTTCTAAAGAAGAAGAAGAAGGGGGTTATGAACTCAAACTTAACAACGGGGACACTCTCAAGACGGATATCTACATCCCAACTATCGGAGTCCTGCCGAATAGTTCTTATATACCCCGGGAAGTGCTCGATGAGCGTGGTTGGGTGAGGGTCGATTCGGAATTGAAAGTGTCCGGCGTCGAGGGGGTGTATGCGGCGGGAGATATTACCACTCATACGCAAAAGTTGTCCTTTAAGGCGGATGAGATGGCTGGAGTGGTGGTGGGGAATTTGGTGGATGATATTGGTAATATTCATGGTGTTGGGAAGGGGGGTAAGGGGAGGGGATGGTGGAGATGTGGTGGGGGGAGGAAGACGTATGATGAAGGTAACGATGTGATGATGGTGGTTCCTGTGGGAACTTCTGGCGGTACAGGGCAGGCGTTTGGGTGGGTGTTGGTGAGTTTTATGGTGTGGTTGGCTAAGGGGAGGGATTATTTTATTTGGAAGGCGAAGGGGTATGTGTTTAAATAGACTACTACCTTTACTGTGTGTGTACTGCCATCATGTTATTGTACTGTACTTAATTCGGTATGCTCATAACCTTTCATCATCATAGCCTGACTCTATCGTCTAGGCGTTTATCGCTGCTTGCTGCTTACTGCGCTAAACATTCTCGTAGCAACTCCACGTCGCATTGTTCACACTCGCCCGGCCAGACAAAATGTTCACAGTGTCCTGCAACTCCAGCCAGAACTCCGTCTTGGGCCGGCGGCGCGCCCAGTCCGTCTCGGTCGCTTCCAGTCCGTTCGCTCCGCCCATCGGCGAGAACAACACCTGCGAGCCCTTGATGCCAATGACCGATGCAGACAGCTCATCGGCCGCAATCTCATCCGCAGACTTGCCCGCATAGCTCTCCAGGTGCAGCATACACTTGGTGGCCATCCGCAGCGCCCGGATACGGTCCATCGGCGACGGCTTGCCACCCTGCTGGAAGTGTCCCGGCACCGCCGCACGGCTCTCAAAGCGTCCCTTGGCCTCCTCCTTGATCATGTCGGCGACCACTTGCGTCGTGTACGTGCTGGACGCGCACTCGTTGCGCAGGATGATCTTACCCGCGCGGTTCGCTCCCTTGTCGCGCGCAAAGTTGTCGCGCAGGAAGTCAATGTCGCGGGCCAGCATCTTAATGTCGATGCCCTCCTCGGGAATGTACACGGCCACCGCGCCCACGGACAGACCAGCCGTCGTGGCGATGTAACCCGACTTGCCACCCTGCGTCTCGATGACGAACACACGGCGACGAGAAGACGAGGCCGACTGGCGGATGGCGTCGCAAAAGTCGATGAGTGTGTTAAGGCAGGTGTCGCTACCCAGCGAGTATTCTGTGCCCGGCACGTTGTTGGAAATAGTTGCCGGCAGCACGGTCATGGGGATCTTGAACTCGGGGTACTTCTCGCGCGCCTGGCGAAGCTGGCTGACGGCAGTGAACGCCTCGAATCCACCCACCACGAACAGCGCATCAAAGCCAAATTTCTTGAAGCTCTTGGCTGTCGTCGCGAGGTCATCGCCGGGCAGACCACGGTTGGTACCGATATCCGAACCACCCTCGTTGACCCAGCTGTCCGATTCCTGCCACGCCACCTCGCGCACAGAGCAGATCGGAGTGTCGTCATAGTGCCGGCAGAGACCGGGGAAACCGTTGTGAATAGCCAGGGGGGTGTGGCCGCGAGTCAGGCAGTAGGCAACGGCCGCGCGAGTAGCCTGGTTCATACCACCGGCGGGGGCGCCAACGTGGATAATACCGATGCGCATTCTCTGCGAGCTGTTAGCTCAGTACCCAACGATTTCCAATGTTTTGACATACCTTGTTCTCTGGGAGGAGCAGCTTCGGGTGGTCGGGCGTGGAGGTGTTAATGTATGAATAGTGGTACTCCTTGAATTCCGAATCGCGGAGGGCCATAGCTTCGGCGAACTCCTTGTTCTGGATGTGCTTGGTGACCGTCTTGGTGTGCTGCACGGCGTCCATCAACGGCATGCGCAGGATCTTGTTCTCGCGGATGGTGATGACCGGGGACGGGGCCCCGGGCTGCATGTCCAGCACCGCGCGGACAGCCTCAACACCCTGCAACGTGGACAGCCAGCGGTCGTAGGCACAGGCAGCACCACCTCTCTGAGTGTGACCCAACACAGTCACACGGGTATCCAGGTTCAACCGCTCCGTCAGAATATCCTTAATCTTCGAGCTCGAAATCTTGTTGAGATGGCGATCCTGGGCACCTTCGGCGACGATAACGATCGTCCTGCGCTTTCCACGCTCCTTTCTGTTCTGCAGGGAGTTAGCGATGCCTCTTGAGAGCTCTTCACGAGTCTCCGATCTAACCCACCTTGGTGATGATAGCACACATGTCATCCTCCCATCCGTCCTTGGGCGGCATTTCAGGCACGAACAGCCAGTCGGCACCGGTACTGATAGCGGACATCAAGGCCAGCCAACCGCAGTGACGACCCATGACCTCAATGACGAATCCACGCTGGTGGGAAAAGGCAGTATCGAAGACATCGTCGACGGCGTCACAAATGCGAGTGAGGGAGGAGTAGCAACCAATGGTAGCGTCGGTGCCGGACATGTCGTTATCGATCGAACCCACCAACCCGACGATGTTCAGAATCTGGTATGGCTTGACCTGCTCTTCGGTCAATTCGCCCGTCTCGACCAATTCCTTCAACAGACCGGGCCACTCGGAACGGAACAGGTCGGCACCAGTCAAACTGCCATCACCACCACAGACGACGAGGGCGTCAATGCCACGCAGGACCATGTTTTTGGCAGCGCGCAGACGACCGGGGCGCTCACGGAAGGTCATGCAGCGGGCGGAACCGATCAAGGTACCACCGCGGGACAACCAGCCGCGGACATCCTCCCAGTGAAGCTGACGGATCATGTCGCCGCCATTGACAAGACCCTCGTAACCTTCGTAGACGGCGAAGGCTTCACAGTCGGAGTGGATGGCCATCCGGACGACAGCCCGGACGACACCGTTCATACCGGGAGCATCGCCACCAGAGGTCAAGACACCGATACGGCGTCTCTTGGGCGGTTGCACGGGAGCTTGGGTGGGAGCCATCGTGCGATGGGGATTATGTGGGGGGGGAGGGTGTTCAGCAATTGTTCGGGGATGAGCAACAGCTGAACAAGAAGGTATTTAGAAAACAAAAGCTGGAGAAGGAAAGAATGGAGTAATGGAGAGAAGAGGAGAGGCAAAGAGATAACTTGGTGTTTGAAAGGGTGGGGGAGAAGAGCAGCGCAGGTGCCGGTGAGAAAAAGCGGGTGTGGGCAACCAGTACGTCACTGACTCCGGCCGTCACTGCCCCGCTATACAAATACCTTTCTTATTTAATTCCTTTGTAACAAAAGTAAACTAATTGCCCACCACCGGGGGGGTGAAAAATTCCCTGGTCTGCAGGTGAATGGGCTAGATGCTGTTCGAATGTCGATCGACCGGGTGACCTTGCTGCACTCTGCAATGTGGGCAGATGCTACTCCAGTCATAATGAATAGTAGGAGGGAATGTTCTTCCTCCGGCCATTTCCTCTTTCAGTCTGCAAAACCACAACCTGATGTCACCGCCTCTGCTGGATCGGGACTAGTGCGGGACATCTCACGTGATATATGGGTTAGGGCCCGTGCTGCACGTGATAGCTAAACACGCTAGTCCCATTCAGACAGACACGCCCCTAATCCCTTGTCGCTGATTGAACGATACCTGCTATACAATTAAGTACCTGGGAATTGTTCAGGAGAGAGGTGGCATGATGAAGATTTCTCCTGCTTCTTTCATCTCACCTCAAAACTCTCTGCAAAGTGTTGAGTGCATGATATCTGGATATTTACTCAAGCATGATGTTACGCTGAAGTTCTTCCACTGCCGGACCCCTGTGGTCCACCCCCAATGCCCGGTTTGGCGGTGGAGATATGACAACATAGTCACCTCCAGCTACAAAGTACCGCTCTACAGAGTACTGAATGCAATCATATACTGTGTACATTTGCTCATTCATCCTTGTGCATTTGACCGGGAGCATGAGAGTTCGTCAAAGGAATGCTGCTACACACTCGACAGTGGCACTATCCCGCCGAGACCGTGGTGCAACACTGGTGACACGATTCGTACACAGCAAGTGGCGCGGTGTATCTCGACCCCTGTTCAAACAGCATCCCAGTACAACCAAATCATCTTGCAACGAAGTTCCCAGGTTCAATGAAAGCCTGGACTATCACAAGATCCATTGCACCACCATATATACCACACCAGACACAAAGCCTTCGCCAGTACTAGGCAAACACCCTGCTAGCTGACACCCGTTCATGTTAATCAGCCATCAGTGCTCGGAGACAAAGACACGCAATTCACATACGCCTACTAACATTCTCACTAAAAACCAGTTACCCACATATTCCCACACCTTTCGGAACCCCCTTGGCCCTTTCGCTATCATGTGAACATTTCCTCTGACATCGCACGAACCACTCAACCTTCCCATCCCCCTGTTATACCCTCTTCACCCAGCATCTTCCAACGAGCAAGCCCGGCTAGCTCAATCGGTAGAGCGTGAGACTCTTAATCTCAAGGCTGCGGGTTCGAGCCCCGCGTTGGGCTGTTCAACTTCCTCTTTCCCTTTGCCCGGCTAGCTCAATCGGTAGAGCGTGAGACTCTTAATCTCAAGGCTGCGGGTTCGAGCCCCGCGTTGGGCTTTACTTTTTGCTTTTGAAGGTTTTTACCTCTCACGGTGTGGTTCGTGATGGGGCAAGCATACAATTTTTTCTTTCTGGATCCGAAGCTGTAGTGGATCCACTAGGCCCACCTCTGACACATTGGCCAATCACATGGGCCGCTTAGTAGTTACAATCAAAAAAAAGTCCTCAGTAATGAATTTAATGAAGTGCGCAATTTACTGTTTTGGTATTTTCATACTCTGGAGGTGAGTGTCAATTTCTTATATATGTATGTATGATATCTATAATAGTAGTGATCAACATGGATATGCTCAAAATTACAATGAGACGATGATAAGCAACACCTCAAAAGTGGTGGGTCTGAACCGTTAATAGTACATCATTTAATTACATCATGATAGTCCTGGCTGTGAACTCCCTGTTTAAATATATATAATCAATCTTAACTACACTGCGGGATATTCATACCTTCAACAGCCATCATACTAGTTAGTATATATCGATCTCACTTAGATCCTCATGTAGATTACTAACTACACTCCGCCTCCTCCCTCGCCAACCCAAAAATATCTCCCCCCCTCGGCTCGAACTTCACTCCCTTCGACAGCTTCGACGCCAAATACAACCAACCAACCGCATTCCCAACCGTAGTATTCGCATCAGACAGCCTCCTAAACCCCGCTCCTGCCTTCCCCCGAGACACCCTATCAACACTAAAAATCCTCAAAATACACCGAGCAATTTCCTCCTCATCCCTCTTGTCGACCAAGATAGCATTCTCCGATTCATGCACAAAAGGAAACAGCTCGGCTTCCCGAACAGCAACAACAGGCGTCCCCCTCTGAATAGCTGCGAGAAGCAACTCAGGGATCCCATGAAGAGTGGACAGCTGAACGAGTGCTCTTGCGTTCGTGAGGAGGGCGTTCCACATTTGATCGACGGCTCCGATGGGGACGATGCAGACGGATGCAGATAGAGTCTCGCTGCTGTCGATTTGGGACATTGCTGCGTCGTAGAAAACGGTGCTTTCGGGGGTTCGGAATGGCCCGCGGTGGCAGATTAGGAGCTTGGGGGCTTGGCGGCTTGGATGCTCTTTGGTGTAGATGTCACAGAACTTTTGGTATGCGTGGAGAAGGCAGAGTGTTCCGTCCCCGGGTCGAAATTGGGATAGGTGGAGAATGTATTGCTCTAACGCATGGGAGTTTAGTATGGCTAAAGGGCCGGGTTTAGGGATCTTACCCTCTGGATAGCGTATAATGGTCATCTGGAGCGTTCTGCATAGAGAGCTGAACTCACGACCGTAGTAGCCGATGTCCCAGTCAGTTAGGGACTTGTTTTGACCATCGAGTCTATACTGCATCAGCATGCCTGCTGCAAGTCATGGAAGGGTAGAGACAGTACTGGTCAACAGAGAATGACATATACCCAACATTCTCCTCTGGCATTATACGCGGCGCAAGCTCCTTAGGGAGTAGCGACACCACCAAGTCCACGTGGGTCAGCCGGGTTCGGATGAAGTCCCATGCTCGGGACTGCGGGCTATTGGGATTATTCAGTGACTCTCCCTGGGGCTGGAGACTGCTCTCAAATATGACTGGCCGTTCGGGGTCTTGTTGCTTGGACAGGAGAGCCAATGTTAAGAGCGGCGCACTGTCAATAATCACTACGTCGACGCCTCCCTCCGCACGAGGCCTGAGGGGCCCATTCTCGCACAACCAGTATCTCCTGGCGTTGGAGTATGCAAAGTCGAGGACAAGTAGCTCATCGTTGATGGTGATGTCTGACAGGGGATCGCCTAGTCCTTCCAGGGTGTCCTGCATCTTTCGAATGAGCGGAATCATTCCTGGACGTGGCTTCGGCACAAACCTGTAAGAACGATGTAAGGATCACAAGTAACCGGCTCCAGGCTATAAGAGTCATACCATTTAACATGAACCCCAATGCTCTCGGTAAACCTTGACAAGGCATGTCTGGTCGGAACATCAGGCTTGCCTTGACAGGTCATACTGAAGAAAGCGACCTTCACCTCCCTTTCCCTCAGATCCTGGGCGAAACATTGAGCTAAAGACCATGTGACAGGATCAACCGTCTTCTCATAGTCTTCCGCACTGGCAAGGTGTACATGGTAACCTCTGTCGACATCCACTGAACCATCAAAATTTATGTGATTGTGCAGCACATGGCCAATACCAAAAGAACTACACAAGTCAGCATTAGCAACTACCACCTAGGCATACTAACCGGATACACTTCCGCACCATTGAATCTGCTCGCTCGTCGAGCTCCTTCTTATGCCACCCGGCAAACGTTGTCAGCTCGCCCTGGTCATTATGCTGTCTTTCACGGTCCTTATGGTCCAAAACCAACGGGACAATGTCGAGTTCGCTCCATAGTCGCGAGCATAGCGACGGACATCTATAGACAAGAGACTGATGCAGAGCAGCGCTAACTATCTTTTCGGCATGCTTTTCCCTGTACCTTTTCAGCTCCGTGATGATGGTGTCGGTTGCATAGTCTGAAACATTTGGACGCGGAGCATGCCAAGTACACACTAGAAAGTCGACCAGATCGGTCAGGTTCCGGATCGCAATTGCAACTCTTCCGCTGGAATTATCGCTGATGAGCTCTGTAATTCCAGCGTATATGACCTAGTAGTTTCCCCCATCAGCAACTCAATGTCATGTCTAGGGAGCAATGTTTCATCCTACATTTAGTGGCCTTCCTGACCAGGACTCTGCGTCGAAATCTGAGCTAATGGAACTCATTTCTTTTGTTAATCAGAACCTTATATTGATCAATACTATCATGACCGATCATACTCACCATGTAAAATCAACAGATCATAACGCTCTTATACCCTCTACTATACGTGCTTTTGCCTTCCGGATTGCTTTCCGTACAACCCTACATGGGCTGTTGTTGCCGAACGCCGGGCCTGGAGCGGGGAAACTTTCGGCGTCCCAGAGGACCAAAGACGCCCCCTCTCGCTTGACGCATAAATGACATCTATTAACAATTCTTTTAACTGCTTTGTGCCTATCGTATGACAAGGAGTACGACATACGGTATTCAGACCTCTCGCTTGGAAGGAACAGTCGCGTATTATCCGGCCGGCAACGGCATCAACTCGGAAGTAGGTGTTTGGTTCGGCCGAGTAGGGCCTTCATTCATTGTTTGCAAGTCCCAAGAAGTTGATGATGGAAACGAAGTATGTTCCTGAGATCTACACTTGCATACACCGAGAGCATCATACATAGTAGAGAGTCAAATGGCTACAGCAGTCCGTTATAGTTCCTCTCGACAATTAGAATGAGCTATATCCAGAAATCAACAAGCCCGCGGAGAAATGAGCAGGCCTTTCCCAGGGCCGCTAGGAATGGCCTATATCTCCAGATGGCCTCGAGGCAAAATACAGACTTTATTATTAACCAATGTGCCTGCTCTTTCAGTCACTGACGATCCTCTACATCCTCGGTTGCCTGACATAGCACACAATCCGGCGAGTGAAGGCTGGCGGTGTCGTTCTTTGTGACGATGAAGCGACTTTGTTATTCAATTTTCACCAGACTAGCACAACCCTCACTTGAATAGATTAACTCAGATACTAAGATTTTTCCGTCTGCTCTACATGTGACTTTGCTGGTGCAAGTAGATCATGCCACTTGCGGAATACATTATGTGGATCATACTTCCTCTTCAGCTTCTGTAATCGAGGCAGGTTAGGACCGTAAAGTTTCTCGACACTAACGTCATGTCCTACAGACATTAGCAAGAGAGCTCTTTATGCACAGCTTTATCATAGCTACTTACCTGCAAGATTGGGACATGCCACACCATGATCATCAGGAATGCCTCGTTGCGCTTCCAAGATCTTGGAGATAATACTCCGTTGAAGAGCATGCATCTTCGCATCCAGCTCAGAGTCATGCCAGCATAATAAGAGCTGGGCGCTGTAATAAGGCCCTCGATTGGCACACGCAGTTTCTTCAACAGGAACCTCCACAGTCTTTTTGTATGGTAAAATTTCGAACATCAACACGCTATCTTCCATACGAGGGTACGCATGCAGAGCCTCAACGAACTGACTGTAAAGATCTTGCAAAAGGCTTGTCTCGAGCGGTCGCATGATGTTGGCACCACTGATGCTTTTGCGGCCTTCTGGCACCGGGTCGACATTAGCAACTGAATTCATCTCTATATACGTCCTCATGCCAGTATGATTGGTCAGAGGGGTCATCAGAGGGTTCTGATAAAGGATGGGTCCAAAAAATAATCCGCCTTGATACGCAGACCCGTCGTAGAAAACCACAGCCCGCAATACCATTTGCTTCTCATCTCGTGAATATGCGAATCCAAAGTGGAAGCCACTGTTCGGATCCTGACGTCGATCGAACTCGTTCGCAAAATCGACAAGCATTGGTAGCGTATCCACATCGTACTCTATCACCCCTCCGAAAAACGTGTCTCGGACTTTGTGGGCACGGAATACAAACTCAGTAGCAATACCAAAAGCTTGTCCAGCTCCGCGCATCGCCCAGAATAGGTCCTGGTTCTCCTCGTTTGATGCTGCAACAATGGTGCCGTCGGCCAGGACCACCTTGACACCCACCAGCTGGTCTGCAATCAGGCCGTACTGCCCTGTTAGCCATCCGGAGCCACCTCCTAATGTTGACCCGCCCACCCCAGCGTGACTGGCGATGGCGCCTACCACAGCTAGCCCGTAAGGAGCAGTTGAGTCATTGACCATATCCCAGGTCGCGCCTCCCTGGACACACACCGTCTCAGAGGCAGGGTCTGTCAAGACCTTGCGCATCTTAGCCAAGCTGATTACCACACCCCCATGCGACGAAGAAGCCCCGGTGGTGGAGTGTCCACCAGCCTCGACCACGAAGTCGATGTGATGCTTCCGGCAGAACCGGACCACCTCAGCCACTTCTGCTGTACTTGCTACACGTACAACGGCACCCTGTGCTTGGTCAGAACTGTATTCAAGCGGCCAGGAGGAGAGTGAAAGTAGTCACATACAGCTTCTTTTTCGCAGGTGTCACTCCATCGGCGAATGCTTGTCGCATAATCATCGCACCCGATACAGATAACCTCAGCTCTGGTTCCTTGCAATTGCCTCCTCAGTTCCAGCGCACGGGCATATGACAGGAAAGGCATGGCTGAGATTTTGGTTACACAACCTCGGTTGGTTCACCATGGAAATCATCAGATCGACAAGGAATTTGTAGCCCCAACCATACAGCAGGAGATGGGAACCTACTTATCTGTACATTCTGTCAAGTGCCAACAGACAGTCGCTGTTTTGCTGGTAGATGAGAAGACCTACATAGGTGACATGGAAACGTCTCCAAGCTGGCCACTAGGACGTTCACATCTTCTGCAGTCGTGCAACGTATCAACTGCTTGACGCAAATCATACGATTTGACGGCTTTGTCATGCCGCAACCCCGACGTTCCATTAGACGTGGCTGATTCCGCCATGGATGGCTCTGCCTAGATCACGAAGCTGCACAACTTAAGGTTTCCCCAACCGCGGGCCCTTCCCACACGTGGAGGGATCTGCTAGACAGCTCTCCTGGGCTGACGAAAATGGAAGACACCTTCCGGCCAATAGTCATAAATACCATTCTTTGGGTGCACTGATTATGCTGTTTGTACTCCGGTTTCTCGTGATACTGCATCCCGTCTCATGACAGTCGGTTCTTCGTGATGATATCATGACACTGTGGCTTCTGAGCATTCAAAAGTATTGCAACCACTTCCCACTGAGATGAAACCGGCTCAGCATACAGTCTACGATTGTACAAGTTATTTTCACCCAGATAGCTCCCTTGTATCTATTTTATATCATCGAAAAACGACGACTAAGTATTAAGAGGTAATCGATATAGTCAACATGAACCGCGGTAACGGATTGAAGAGGGATCCGAAAACCACCAAGGCCTGGCTCATAGGCAGTGGAATTTCATCTCTTGCCGGAGCAGTCCATCTCATTCATGACGCGGGTGTTCCTGCAGCGAATATCCATATCCTTGATGTGCACTCCCATGCAGGTGGCGGCATCAAAAGTTGCGGCGACGCAGAGAACGGTTACGTTCTGTACACTGGAAGCCTGCCCTACTTCCATGATCGATGCGTAGAGCACCTGCTTTCTCTTGTTCCCAGCACCGATAATCCAAAGCAGTCACTCCTTGATAGCATTAAGGAGTTGGACCGGGCAACCTCTCCTAAACGGGCAGCGCCAACACGTCTCATAAAGCATGGAGATAAAGGCCCAGAATGCCTCCACTCCAAAAGTCTCCAGATTGGACCGAAGTACCGAATGGAACTAATCAAATTGATGCTTGAAAATGAACGTATGCTCGGAGAGAAAGCCATCCAGGACGCCTTCGATGAAGCATTTTTCAAGACTAACTTTTGGACGCTGTGGTCTACGACGTAGGTTGATACTACGAATTCCAACTGTTACAAGGCTGATAGTATACAGCTTCGCTATGCAGCCATGGCATAGCCTGGCAGAGTTCAGAAGATGTCTATGTAAACATCTGGCTGAAATTGAACGCTTGAATGACGTGAAGGCTTTGGATCGAACCAAGTATACAATCTACGAGTCAGTTGTTATGCCAATCGAATCATATCTGAAAATGCAGGGAGTCGACTTCCATTTCAACGCAAAGGTCACAAGCCTGCAAATGGACCCGAAAGAGGCCCAGACTACCGTCTCCGGGATCATCCTCAAAGATAACGGCGAGCAGAAGACCATCGACGTGAGGCCCGAGGACCTTGTCATGGTTACCCTTGGATCAACAACTTCTGCAACTGAGAGAGGATCAAACGACAAGGCCCCGAATCCTGTCCCCCAGCATGACAAAGAGTTCCTGGATGATGACTGGGCCCTGTGGATCGACCTGATGCAGGCCTCTACGGACTATGGAAACCCGTTCAACTTCCACAACAACGTTGACCAGTCGACTCTGGAGTCTTTCACCGTCACCCTCCGCGACAGCGACTTTATGGAACGCTACGAGAAACTAACCAACAACAAGCCCGGCACGGGGGCTCTGCTTTCTTTCTCCGATAGCAACTGGGGCCTGAGTATCAGCGTTCCGCGTCAGCCCGTGTGCTCTGACCAGCCCTCCTCCGTCGATGTATTCTGGGGCTATGGGCTGCATCCCGAGAAGACTGGAAATTTTGTCCACAAGCCCATGTGTCATTGCTCCGGCAAGGAGATTCTAACCGAGGTGCTATCCCAGCTAGGAATGCCAGTGGATGACATACTCCCGAACTCGATCACAAAGCCTGTTCTGATGCCCATGGCCACGGCACCACTGATGCCCCGTCGTCATGACTTCCGCCCTGAAGTCATGCCTTCCCAGAGCAAGAATTTGGCCTTGGTGGGACAGTACGTTGAGATTCAGGATGATACAACTTTGAGTATGGAGTATAGCGTGCGCGGTGCCCAGATGGCTGTGTTCTCAGCTATGAAGCTGAACAAGCATCCTCCCAAGATTGAACGACACCTGTTGCTATCTGTTTTTGATTTGCTTGGAGGTGCCTAGTCGATACCTTCAAAATCAGGATCAGTGAAGTACATGTTTATCGCTGTATTGCTTCATAGTTACTGGGAACTCTGTACCCAAGCAAACTGTATCATGTCTGTCATTGCAAATATCGCTCAATATCCCATGCTCCTACTCAATATGATATAACACCAGACTGACCAAATACCAATCCCATTACCATTCAAATCCCTCCCTTTCTACCAATTATCATCCTCATCCCACACCTCCGCAAACGAACACCTCCCAGCCCTACACCCCTCACACAACTCCCTATTATGCGGCTTAGTCCTCTTCCTCTCATCGTACACAGGCCTCTCCACATCAACCCCATACCACTTCTTCAAGCGATATGCAATCCTCTCCGCATAGCTGTCCTCATCCAAAAACGGCCGACTAAGCGAATTACACTTCTTACAGCGCTGATGATACACCCGTGCATTGTACTCGTCCCTTGGGTACAGCCGGATCGTAATGGCGATCTTCTTGCTCGTCCAGCCGGTCGACGTGCATGAGTCGTTTGAGCAGACGAAACGGCCCATGATGTTCGTGTCGTATTCTTTTTTTGCTGCTGGTGGCGTCGTCGAAGGGATGGAAGGTTAGCGAGGTGATTGGGAGGGAGGAGCTCAGGTGGTTGAGGACGTCGCTGTGCAGGGCTGGGTACATGGACCAGCGGTTGCGGGGGAGGTTGGATTTGGGGTTGGATTTGGATTTGCGGGAGGGCATATTGGACGGGTGTAGCTTTTAGTGAGTGTATGGAGGTGATGGCTGCTGATGGGATTCTTGGAGGGGATATTCAGGCTCATGGAGACTGGAGATCTGGTGTTCGTGAAGCGCTCTTCAACTGTATGTATTGACAGGTTCAGGCAGAAGCGGGGTGAATTGGTTAGTTGCGAGAAGGCATGTGATGTGCTTGTATCGCATGTGTGTTCCACCTATAGGTATCTCTCTCCGGCTGTAGTATCGGGGTGGCTAGGTTTCGCATATGATTGGCTTGATCATAGTCTGATTTGGTCCAATTTATATGCATAAAAATATAAAACAGTATTTAACAGCTAGGAAATCAAGGCTTTGCTTTTCGAATAATGGCTATACTGAAGCATCTTAGGATATCATATTCTTATCGAGTTGGCTATCGCCGATGAAGCTGCCACCGGTTATGCCTTAGGGAGAGGGACCCGAGCATTGTTTAGACAATAAGGGCTATCTGACATTGCTCAGGATACATCAAGTTCTATTCAGATAACCTGGTGATAGTGCATGAAGCAGCTGAAACCCTAAAGTGAAATATATCCAATGGCACTATATCCATAGGGGTTTCTTCCTGAGGCATACAGACCCGCCATCCACACCAGTCCATATCCGGACTAGCCCCTAGCTCCAGAGCAGTCACGTGTCTCCTATCAGCAATGCGATCATCCGTCACCATCACTCCATTATCAAACAACAATATACCTTCAATTCAACCTGCTCTCCGGCAGCGGACCACAACCATGGCCGACTCCTTCAGCCTTCCTCTGCGCCCGCTCACGGAGAAGCCCGACCGCCCCGACACCCTCCCAATCGAGATCGCCCAAATCAACGCCCGATGGGGATCCTTCCGCGACGTGAACGAAGAGACATTGCTTGCCAAGATCGAAGAGGACAAGAACCGGGACCCATGGGAGGAGGAAGACGAGGATGATAAACCTGCCGAGGATGTGGACTCGACCGAGCGTCTGGAAACATTGTACAAGCGGCGGGCCGAGATCCTGCAGTTCGCTATGTAAGTAGGTGTCTGCTGTCGACAATAAGTGGGCAATGGAGCTAATTGGTTTGCTGCGGATGAAGGCAGGCGCATATGGAAGCTCTGTTCGCTTTGGATTTCGTTTCGCTTTTGCTTTCGAAGCATACCCCTCGTCAGGCGGAGACTTCTATGTCGACGTTCTTGAAACAGGTTGCGCCGCTGGGGTCGTTGAATGCGGAGATTGTGGAACCGCCGCCGAAGTCGGAGGCCGCTGTGCAGGATGTTAAGACTGTGTCGCGGGGTTGGAGGGCGCAGAACTTCAATGCTGCTGCGAATAAATTGCTCAATTCGGCGACACGACTGGAAGAAGAGGTCGCTTCGGAGACGAAGTACTGGGATGAGGTGCTGGCGGTTAAGGAGAAGGGATGGAAGGTCTGCAGGTTGCCTCGCGAGAGAACTGCGCTGGGAGTACAATATGGGTTTTTGGAAGGTAGGATTGCTACGTCCTTACGTTGGATTTTTGCTAACTGCATTGTATAGCTACGCCTATATTCCGCGACCGGGGTCTTGCTGCTCTACGAAGGGCTGACAATGGAAGCTTAATACTGGATAAGGGGTTGGCACCACAGAAGACGAGAACTGTTCGGGTGCGTGTGAAGCACCGCGGACAAATTACGGGATGCTCCAAAATGCCGGATCCGATCTCCGATGCGGCTTCGGTTGAGCGCAGGATCTTGCAAGCACGCGACACAGTGTACGAGGAGGAGCTATTCCACGAATTGATGCGCGAAGCACGTATAATGGGAAGTCAGGGTGTGACGACTCGGCAAAACCTGGTCCGTGTACCGATATCCGAAGAGCAAGAGATCTTGCTGGATCTGGTAGATGCCGACCGTGAAACGCCCGACGAAGACAAGATTGAGTCAACAGAACACGATGTCCTTGCCAATGGGCTTTCTCATTCCATTCGGATCCTGCTGGCGTATGCACATCGCCAGAACCTGCGACGCAGGACTCAACCGCCGCCCCCGCTCTCTCAGAAGCGTCGGCACACCCCCGAGTATCAGCTCTTGCGCCCCGTCATGGCGTATCTCCAACACAGCTCGCACGTCAGGTGGCTGGAATTATTTATGAATGATATATACCGGGTTCTCCGCGCTGCAGGAGTCGAGCGTGATTTCCACGCCCTGCCTTTTGCGTCTGTCAGCCTCCCGAAGATGCAGGCTGTTCCGAAGGTAGAGAGTCTGGTGCAACAGTTCCTGATGCCCTTCGAATCGACATTTTCCGGCCATTTGATCACCCCTCAGAGCTCTTTCCGCGTGAAAATCCGTACCAACCCGGTATCACCTCCTTTTGGCACCCACTACGATATTTCCATAGACCTTCCTCACCATCCTGAAGTGCAGCCTCCCGGTCGGATTGGGTTGCAGAATGAAGCAGCCGCAGCTCTCATGCATTTCGTGAAATTGGACATCGTGTCGGCCATCGCGCTTCAAGGCTCGAAGACGGCCAAAAACACCAAGAAAGAGGGCGCCGAGGGGGATAAGCAATTGACCTGGGAGGCGGCATACCCACACCACGGTGAACTACTGGCATTGTCGAATACTGGCCGAAGTAAGAAGCTGAAGATTAGCTTGTCACGGGAGGAGTTGAAGGTGGAAACATTTCCGCTTCGAGGACTTGAAGGGTTTGGCCGATCGGGCGCCACCAAGGCACCGAGTTTGCAGTCTCAGACATGGACATCGGACCAGACGCCTTCTAAGCCTGGTTTGATGGAGTTTGTGGCTGAGGTGTCGCGGGACCAGTCATAAGCAGCTGCCGTCCCGTATGCTGAGCACGTAGGAATATCCCTCATGATAGAATCGGAGCATGTGTGGCGAATTCCTGGACAGATAGGTGTTTTATGTATTGATACCCATGACAAAATATTCCAATAACTGGCACAAATATGTCAATGGTCCAAACTTCCACAACACTAACCTACCTGTAAATAGCCTGGATGACCGCCTAAGGGATCCGCAGACGTGGGACGAAGGGATGCTTTCACGTGGTGCATTAGCTTGCAGCCATATGCATTGTTGGGGTCAGTTATTCTGCAACTACATACACCCTCCCATCCTCCTCATCAGCGTCACGGACTCTCATATCACTCTGTTCCTTCTTACTTCCAGATGGTGTCACTGTTGAGGTTGGTCAGAAACTCTTTCCGCAGGGCTCCATCCCGTCCCATGTGTTTCCCGACCAGCGGATGGGACACAATTCCTGCGGCGGAGATACTTGACGAAGAGCGATTCGATGGATTCAAGAAGGGGCAATATTATCCCGTGAATATCGGTGATGTTTTTGCCTCCAAATACCAAGTCATTGGCAAGCTGGGATTTGGCGTTACTTCAACTGCATGGCTTGCCCGTGATCTTGAGTAGGTCGGATCCAGATGTAGCAATTCATCTGCTAATATATCCAGGGGCCATCGATATGTGACACTGAAAGTTTACATTCGAGATGAAGACAACGCAGAAGATTTTCGAATCTATAATCACTTGAAAGAGCACAAGTCATCCCACCCTGGCTATGCGCACGTGAGAACAGCTCTTGATCTATCCACCATTTCTCGCAATGGTGGCAATCATCACTGTCTCGTCCAGCAGCCCATGTGGGAGAGCTTTGGTCATCTACTTTATCGAAATCCCACACATCGCTTCACCGAAGATTTGCTCAAAGCCGGTCTCATGCAGATGTTCCTTGCACTTGATTACCTGCACACTGAATGCAAGCTTGTTCATACAGGTACGCCAGCCCTGTTATTAACAAAGGAGATAAATTCTGACGACTGAAAAAGATATCAAAAGTGATAACATTGTGCAAGAGATTGCAGACAGCTCAATACTCGAAGCCTTCACCAAAGCTGAAATGGACAGCCCTGCGCCCCGCAAATTTGTAAATAGCGCACCAGTATATGCTTCGCGGCGTTTCGAACTACCCAGGTTTTTGGACGCGCAGTCTTGAGTGACTTTAGATCTGCAGTACGAGGTGATGTGAAACAAGATCACGATGCCCAGCCGAATGTGTACCGATCACCGGAGGTAATGTTGATGACCGAGTGGAGCTATCCCGTTGATATCTGGAATGTGGGTGTTATGGTATGTTACGTTCTCATTCCTTACTATTGTTGTCGTGAGGGTACTAACGCGAATCAACTAGATTTGGGATTTATTCGAAGGAAAGCATATGTTCAATGGAAATGACCCCGACGGGAAAGGGTACTCTACCCGTGCGCATCTGGCAGAGGTGATCGGTCTCATAGGACCTCCCCCGTCAGATATGCTCAAGCGTGGAAAACGAAGTCATGAATTCTTTACTGAAGACGGTAAGTTACATTTGCGTGTCTTGGGTTGTCAAGCGTAAGATACTGAAGACCGAGCAGGGAATTGGAAACAAGACATAGCCATACCGCAGACAGGGGGCCTAGAGGCATCTGAACAGTTTCTCGAAGGCAGGAATAAGGAGATGTTTTTAGATTTCATGAGTGGGATGCTCCAGTGGCGTCCAGAGGACAGAAAGACGGCAAGAGAGCTCCTCAAAGATCACTGGTTAAACGAGCAGATAGAGTAATGTACACTTTGTGTCAGATGGGGGAAATATCAACCCTGAAACAACCCGACAGTGCCGACACACCCGAACACTAGCGTTTCACCTCCTTATCAACCTGATAAGAGCATCACAACTACTATTTATATTTCCGCAATAGCCGATAGATTGATCCAGAATTCCTTCGGAAGTATATCCCTTGAATATCTGTATATTAATCCCTCATGCCCATCCCTTTTCGCGTAGCATATCTATACAGACGGAATGTGTATATGCCTCACCGATCGTGCAACAAGTCTGTGCTCTGATTATATGGACGAATGGGATGCGACGGACGCAGAGATTATGTGCTGTAGGGTCAGTGTCATGTGTATAGATCGATCCATATCATGCAATCTAGATCATCTGGTGATAAATGATGGATGGATAGGGGACGGGTATACGGCATGCTTACTTGGCAATATCCCATTCTGAAAGGAGGGAAGTTATGTAGCACTCTGTATGAGAAGTAAATAAGTATTTAGTTCATTCCTCATCGTCAGTCTTTTGCTACATACTACCAAGTCATCACCACAATCCATCTATACCAACTTCCAACGTCAACCTCCATACAATATACCACTAGGTATACACCCATTAACCATGGCCGTCACAGGTACATCCTCCTCCCCCAATTCCATCTATCCCTCGCCTCCTCACTAACCAACCAACAAACCACACAGACCTAACACCCCAAGCCCCCAAAAAAGAAGGTGATACATACACCAAAGCCCTAACCCTCAACCACCTCTGGGCCGCAAAAACCACCCTCCAAAACCCCTCCCTGTTCCCTACCCTCGCGCGCGCCCAACACCCTCAAATCCTCTGGATAGGATGTTCCGATTCACGGTGTCCGGAGACCACTTTCCTCGATCTAAATCCAGGCGACGTCTTCGTGCATCGCAACATCGCCAATGTGGTGAATAGCCAGGATGTCAATTGCGCTGCGGTGGTGGAGTATGCGGTGTGTCATTTACGGGTTAAGCATGTGGTTGTTTGTGGACATACGTGCTGTGGCGGGGTTGGGGCTGTGTTAGCTGCCCCGAAAGGAGATGGGAATGGGGATGGGGATGGGGAGAAGAGTGTGCTGGATGCGTGGTTGAGACCAGTGAAGAGGGTTAGGGATAGGCATGCGAGTGAGTTGGGGGGAATACATGGGGAGTATGAGAGGGGGGTCAGGTTGGTGGAGTTGAATGTGTTGGAGGGGGTGAGGGTGTTGAAGGGGATGGGGGTTGTGAGGGAGGCGGTGGAGAGGGGGGAGGTGCAGGTTCATGGGGTGGTTTATGATGTGGGTTGTGGGGTGGTGAGGGAGTTGGAGGTGGAATAGAGCAGAGTTATTTCTGTGAGTGGGGTGGATGTTGTACTGTACTATATTGTATATTATCGAGTGGTTGGATAGATTTCATGGTTGCATTAGAGATTTAGTGGAGAAGTGAGAACAACTTACTAAGTTCAAGATGCTAGCAGGATCTTATGATATCATGATAGAGCCAGTTTAGTGCCTGCTGATTGTCTAAATGAGGCTGGTTATACTATCTGTGTATATGGTGCGATTACTTGCTCGCTGTGTCTGACTGGGTTCCCAAAGTCGTATTTGGGGTACAGGAATAGTATGATGCCAATCGACACAAGTATATATGAAATATATACTCTGCACGATATCAAAGAAAATATGAATAAAGCAAGCTTTGGAGAACAATCTCTTGTTGTCAAATCAAATTCATGGAGTGAACTTGTTACTGCGGAACTTGAGATAGTAACAATAGTAGTAGCAAATATAGAGCAGTTCGCGGTGGTGCCACCCCACAAAGTACCACTAGTACCATACAGGCTAATCAACTTCTAGAACAAGGACAGAAAGACTACAGAACAACCAAAGAATAATCTAACTGACCACGCTGTGCAAACCTGATCATATGATGTATCACATTCCCGAGTGATGTTAAAATGTTGTCTGACTCGCGCATAAATTGCGTCCCCCACTGCAGCCGTTAAGGCTTGGCGTTGCTTAGCCCAGCAATAAATTAAAAATCTTACCCTGCTTCTATGAGCCCACTCTTGCTTGTAAAGATATTGGATCTCTATATGTGAATTTTTTGTAGTATTTATAGTTATAAACATAAAGGAAATTTATGCAAAGAATGTGGTATAAGAGACCCAAACTCCAACCATCTAACAAACCAACCTCCCAACGCTAATCATACGCCACAATAACCTGCCGACTAACAAGAATATCCGTGTCGCCCGGAGGAGTCCCGTCCGCAAGAATCTGCTTCTGACTATCTCCATCGCTCATCTGACTAGGTCGTCGCGTATGATCGGGTACCGAGGTAGTGGTGATCTTGTTGGTGTGCTTTCCCTGCTCAGCCAGCTCGTAATTGCGAGAATACAGGTTTGCCGGTCCCGTGCGCTGAGAGCTGTAGTATCCCCGGGAGTTGTATCGGTTGTTCGACGATGTCTTGCGGTCGCGGAGGATGCGGAATAGTGGGCGCAGCGTCGCGACGTTGCCGACGATCATGCCCAGGGCGTTTTCGGCGAATCCCCAAATCACCACGTTGGTGACGCTGTAAAGGTAGTTGGATTGGCTGGTTAGGGCGACGGTGTATTTGAGACGGACGCAGGCGGACATAGAGGCGCTGTGGAGACCATTAGTTAGTTCATGCTCACCAGGGTGTAAATAAATAAGAAATTGTTCTTACAAGACACCCAGGCCCATTAGGCCGACAATCGAGATCTTGGTGTTGCGGTTCAGTTGGACATTCCATAGGAGAGGTACAGGCCTGCTTTAGTCAGTGGAATTCGATAACAGCTGGAAGTGACCGTACATGAAAGCCGTCACCCAGTCAGTGAGAATGTTAACAGCCGTGCAGGCGTAGTAGACATCGGCCAACACGTAGGATGGTTGGCAGTGTCCTCCCTTGGCGAGTAGTGAGGTATCCCAGGCCGCCCTGTAAAGTCAACCTCGGTTGTTACGCTCGGATAGGTCGGGTGTCGTACTCAACAGGGATGCAGTTAATCAAAATAAAGATTAATGCGATGATATTCATCAGCACAAAGACAACAATCACCACGTATTGCACGTAGAGGTACGCTTTGCGACCCTCGGCCACTCGGATCAACATCCAGCTGATACTGAGCTTGATGGGAATAATGGCAGAACAGTAACCGACTTCGAAAATGAGGAAAAACTGGAGAGTCAGTCCTATGTAGCTGAACATATTTGCACAATTCCTACCTTCTGTCCTTCTCCTTGGTATTTGACATTCTGTGGCTCTGCCAATACAGAATCACGAATACCAATGCCATTGAAAGCACCACCAAGACATCCAGCTACTAGCACGGCGAAAGGCACCTTGGAAAATTAGCCACCAGTGAGACCTTCGAGGCTCTCAACCCACCAATGCAGCCGTCATGATCCAATCCTCCACACTCCATGATTTCCTGGTCACTCGGCAGTAAACCCGCAGGCCATAAGTCAATAACGCCAGCGTTGTCAACATGATGACACTGCCCGCCAGCGAAGGCGCTGCACCACCGTAGATGGCCATGGCGTCACGATTGAAAGCAGAGTCAATATCAGCCTTGTGTTGCAGACAAGGACATGGGTGTCAGACATAAATTTGAGGCAACATGGGGGAGTGGACATGAGTGGGGAGTTAATACGGTTATGTTAAGTCGCCGCCATCATGGCAGCTGCGATGAAATTCCTGCTAGTACCTGGTCTAACACTCTTTAGGGATATCGTCGAGCACGCCGAGACAACTATGGCTCGTGGCACGGAGTCGCCATCTCTTCCACTTCGGTAGCCGGGAATACGAGAGCCCCCCTTTGCTATCTAAACCTTAAGTGATCGCCCGTTTGGCTTGACAAACGGAGCCCATCTAACTGTATTCATGCGTCCCCACAGTTGCGCTAACGTCCGACAGGCTAAAGTCGATGCCCTGACTCGCTGGTGCGATGCAAAGGTTTTCCCGGAGAGTGGATCAGGACTGCCAACAGCATGCGTACCCTCGGATGACACACCGCTGTCGCCATGATCTGCCAATCTAGAACTCCTGAAAACGGAGAGGGTCGAACATTCTGCGACCCTCATTTGGCCGCAGGGGAGGAACGGGGAAATTACTGATAGCGATTGTCCTGGAGTGGTCTTCGGCGCCTTGGCGGCTTCTAAGCGAGATGTCCACTCCACGTTCATTTGAGCATTACTGCGTGGAGGTCGTATTTGCCACAGAGGCTAAGAGTCCAGCTATTCTGACTATTGAATTGGCAACATAACCTGGGATAAAGAAAGCGCTTCGCAAGAGAAAATTGAAGGGGAGATGGAATTGCCGATAATCGCCGGGAACCCTAAAGGTAGTCCCCGCAATTGCAAGTCTGACGCACTAAAGCAACAAAAACTGGGTCTCCCCAACCGGATGGAAGGAATTGATTAGGAAACGACGAGCGCTGCAGGGAGAAAGCATGACTCGTCGGGCAACTGCTAGCTTGCAACACAGTAGGACAGACTCGCAATCGATTCCCTACATCCAGTTAGACAGGAAACGCCTGTCCCGTCCAAACGCCATCAGGGAATTCCGATTGCCCTCATCCCCACTGCTTGCGACCGAGCGCCGATCAAGGAATTCTTGCCGATTGGTATGGAGGTTGACCGGAAAGCTGCCAAGGCATCCAATTCTGGGTCGATGACTTACGCACACAAAACAAATAAATAGACTTCTTACCTCTCCATCCGTCCCAAGAGAAGAGTCGGGGAACCCGAGCTGTCGGCTCCCATCTGCGCGGGATTGACAATTGACATCCTCTCTTTGGCTAATTGCCCGATGGAAGAAACTAACCCACTACTAGTTATCCTTGGATCATAGATAACCAGTGGATGGCGGCTAATTTCCTGCAGGGGCACCTACTAGTCCATCTGTAGGGCGTTCAGGGGCTGCTGTGTGTGTGTGTTTGGGACGGGAGGAGTCACAACTGGCGGGGGAACCGGAGACTGCGCGACCCGAATCCGATCCATGGAACGACTGTTCCAGGGAAACTGCGTGAAGAGCTTTATTTCTCGTGTCGGTCGTCTATGGGCAGGATGCCATATGCTACATGCTGCATGCTGCTATGTTGCTACCAAGCTTTGTGCTCCATGGCGGCGCAGGGCACGAGCCAAAAAAACCTGCGTCTGTGGTGAGCTGGTTAGACGTGGATTTTCCTTTTTTCTGATCCTCAATAGTCGATTTGTACGGAGTTCAGCATCTACATCTCCCCGGGCCGCGGTTATTGATCCGTTGATCGACAGGCATCACGGTCTCGAGTCGGGGTCGATTTGTGTGGATGATCTTGAAGCTATATATAGAACTTGACGGCTAAAGGAGGAATAGGGGTAACTAAGCACTCGGAATCTTCTCCCCGGAGTCGCCTCCACACAAGTTAAGGAGATATTGTCCGAGTCAAAGGAGAATTAAGTATCACGGAACCGCATTCGACGATCCCTGGATGAGTGTTGGGTTTGCTGTCGGTGGATGGAATCCGTCGTCGCGTTTCCACTTCCAGTATCTACACAGTAGGAGAATGTCCGGCCTGCCGGCAGGTATACTACAGAATGTCAAGTTTGATCCAGACATCCATGCTATTGGGCGAGTCATAAAACAATTGTGATATAATGTCAAGGTGACAGGGATTGATGTGATGGTTGGTTTTTGCCCGATGGCCACTAATTGCAGCATGTAACGCGACGCGAGTCGCGACCGGATAACCTCTACACGAAGTTGAACTTTGACATCACATCCTCCTCTATCTCGGCACCTACCACACCAACTCATGCAAGTAACAGAGGCAATATGAGTTCATGTTCGGATGAATTGCTCGAAGATGATGGCCACCTTGACCTCAAGCAAGAACTCTTGTTCACCTTGGACACCATCCAATCTTCCGGATCCTTCTTAGCCGGGAAAGCTTCGCTGGGTCTTGCCTTGCCTGGCCTGGACCTTCCAGGCGTAGGCAACATTCGACTTCCCATCTCAGCCGATGATGCAAAAGCCATCATCCAGTGTTGTGATCGCAGTCCCTACGGGAAAGGTTCCGAAACCCTGGTCGACGAATCCGTCCGCAAAACATGGCAGCTCGACCCTGGCCAGTTCTCCCTTCAAAATCCCTACTGGCAACAGCAGATTGGTATTCTGGTGAATGACGCCGTCACCGGCCTGGGCCTGACCGCTCAATCGGAGGAGGTCAAGGCGGAGTTATACAAGCTACTGATTTACGAAGAAGGCGCATTCTTCCGCCCACACCAAGATTCTGAGAAGGCCGATGGCATGTTTGCTACATTAGTAGTATACCTTCCCTCGAAGCACGAAGGCGGAGATCTCATTGTATCCCACCGTGGTACCAAGCTCGAATGGCGAAGTGCGCCATCCTCAGAGTTTAGCTTTTCCTGGGCTGCTTGGTATGCGGATGTTATCCATGAGGTGAAGCCGGTCATCTCTGGATATAGAGTGGCTCTGGTGTACAATCTGATCCATCGCCCGTCGCTTGGGGCTAGGATGCCCATTGTCCAGACAGACAGACTGGCCATTCTCTTAGGATACTGGGCTTGTCGCATTGACGAAAAGATTCACCCCGACTACCCAGCTTGGGATCGTTATGTCGATGACTGCTGCCCGCCAGCACTCGTCTACGCTCTCGAGCACCAGTATACTAGTGCGGAGCTCAGCTTTCATCGACTGAAAGGAGTCGACCAAGCTCGTTTTGCACAACTGCAAAATGCGTGCCAGAGGCTTAAGTTCGACATATACTTCGCCAATATTGAGAAAAGAGAAACTGGCGCAGCTGAGGAACCATACAATAGCTGTCATCGGAAGCCTTACTATGAGATAGACGTGATTGAGACCAATCTAGAGTTCTTAAAGGTAGTGGATGCGCTCGGAACTGTTGTCGCAGAGCATCTGCCATTCCACGAGGATTTGCTTATCCAAGACGGGTTCTTTTCGAATCGAGACCCGAATGATGGAGAGTACCAAGGCTTTACAGGAAATGCGGGTGCCCAGGCCACTCATTTTTATCGAGCGACAGTAAGTCAAGCTTTCGGTTCCCACATTCGATGTGTTCTGTGTATGTTCGATCCTCAAAGTCATGGGGCGCCATAATCGTTCCAAAGGCTTTTCGCTTTTCGTTCATACTCCATCGGTTGAAGAACTCCACAGATAATGGTGAAGAACTTCTAGATGAGTGCCACCGTTCCGTCTCAGAATGTCTTGATGAAGGTTTTACGCAGTGGGATCTGGTCCAGACCTGCAAAATGACGTTACAAAAAAAGTGGCTGCCATCCGAGATGATTGACAAGGTCATGCAGATAGCCATTGACGTTGATGACGTGGCTCTATTTTGCCAAGCCGTTGAATCTCTTCACGGAACTGTTTCGCCCTCTCAAATTACTAACATCGCGAATGTCATGGCGAAACATGGACTCGAAGCTGTCCGCGAAGCGTATGTTCACCTATACTATGTACAGCGTGTACGTCCTGACACTTTCTAGGGTGGAGCATGTATTTCAGGTCCAACGCCGTTCTCCCATGATCCATAATTTGATTTCTGAGCGATACGCCTGGCTTGATAGCTTGGTCCGGGAATATATTGAGATTTGCGAGGAACAAGACCGGGAGGTATCGCCCGACGTGCTCGATTGGGACATCACTACTGCCAGTAAATTGATTTCCATACATTCGAGGGACACAGCTCGTGGTGGCCACGAACTTGCGATGTTCCTAACCACTTTGCCCCGGGAGAAGTTATTCACAAGGTAGATAGACGCCTACTGTTTCCTGACTTATCACGCTAACAAGAACTAGAATCCACCCTTTCCTGGAAACTAAGATTGGGGACAGCGCTTTTCTTGCCTCTTTCTTTGTCTCGGCCTATGAAAACTCCCGTACTGATGATCTCGACCTTAAAGGTGCGGTCGATGCAATGATCAAATATCTTTTTCCGCCATTTGCTCGCGCTTTCCATATTGTACACGAGCATACCTTTGCCTACTCCCGGAAACATACCTTGACTTTCAGCGTTAAACCGGATACGGTTGTTAAGGTGCTCCGGATAGGTAGTATTAATGACATCGATACAACGGTATTATTCGATACCCTCACGGAGTTTGCTCTAAATCTGCGAGGAAACGACATGGGTCGTGTTTTCTCCGACTTTCTGTTGCCAGTGGCAAAAGGTGTTTGCGACAACGTCATTACGTCCCGGAGCCCTTCCACCACTAATCAACGACGATTTTTTAAACATTTTCTGAACAAATATGTGGTTGACTATGTCCAGTCTCCTCCTCTCGTGCCACCCGACTACAAGATCAAGACACATATAGACTGCCGCTGCCTTATCTGTTCTAAGCTTCAGCTAGGGAATTTCATCGAAGATCCCGCGCAAAAGGCCACGGATGTTTTCATGGCTAATTCCGACAAGAAACACTTTGATCGCTATCTTGACGACGCTTATTTCACTAAAACCCTTATCGGACCTCCTCGCTCGGGCATGCTGCGAATAGGAAAAACGGATGCGTTGATGGCAGTTTCCCACTTCTACGCATGGAACAAACGAGCTGTTGAGGCAAAGAGTCAGCTGGAACAGTTGAATCTGTATAGCTCTCTGAAAGAACTTCTGGGAAATAGTTACTATTCCTTGATGAATCACCCCAACCTTACACTTCCTGATGGGCATCCTGCAGCTATACCAGTTGAGGCTCCGGATGGTTATCCTGTGCTAGGGAGCGTGGTTTCGAGTAAGCGTCGCCAAGAGTGGTGATCTACACCTCCCCTGAATATGTTGCAAATACCCGTCGGGCAGAGGGACTTTGGATATGTTTGCTTTGTATATCTTCTTATAATACCCTATGCCATTTAATTTGATGCTATATTTCTATTACCAGATAGGCAATTAATATGCGACACCCTGAACCTGCTGCATGTGCTAAGGCTTTACATACAGCCTGCGTTGACATCCCTAGTTTCCGTACAAAAACACGTCCTACTTACCATCATACATATCCCGGTAGATTACCACATCACCTCACCGCGCCACGGCATACTTCATCCATAGCGGATCATTAAGCAGTCTCTCCAAACATCCATCCGCCACCCCAACCAGAACCTCCATTCCTCCCTCGCGCGGATTCGGCAACACCACCTGCAACCCATTGATGACCCCGACATGCGGCGCCCGCACCGACTCAATATGTCCTCCTAATAGTGTACCCCAATCCAGATTATACAATGCAAAGTCGACCCACGATGTCAACATGCAATTGAACCCAGGCAGATCAACCAGTGACGCCGGGAATATCTTCCTAATGTCGTCGAGCTGCTCAATCAAGGAAATGACGTCGTCCGTGTGCTGATTGCTCACACGGTGCAATGCCTTCCGGATCAAGACAGCTAGATCGGCCAAGTGGGCAGAAGTGAGCATCTTGCGCACGGGCATTGACACACCGATGTATTCGAGAAAACAGCCAAGCGTGTTCGGGTGGACGGGAGGATCAGTTCGTAACCGGCCATTTAGGGCGACGTTGAAGAATGATTCTTGATCCTGGTTGACATTCTCTAGGGTTTCTAGCGGCCACTGGACGGCCATTACCGTTCGCCAGAGCAACGCGGACAGGGCATCGTTCGTCGATATCCACGGCACGTCTGTTGGTTCCGATGCATTCTTGGGTGATGCGTCCATCTTCAACGCAGCCAGAGCCTCCAGCGAGAAATAGAAGACTTGAGCTCGGTGGTTCTTCGCCAGCATCTTCGGCGGCAGGCCTTCGGGTGGCTTGAACGGGAGGACGACGTATTCCGGATGGTCTTCTATTCGGCCTGGGTTACGCCCTGAGGAGCGCATGACTTTCTCACGGTCTGTGAAAATGGCTGGCGGGAGTACGACAGGATGGATTATTTTCAGTCCCTGTGCGCGACGGCACTCCTCCGCCCAAATCTGCATCCATGTCTGGAATGAGGTGCCGTCGCCGGCCATATGCAGGATACACCATGTTAGAATCAGTCCGCCGCGGATAAAGTTGGCTTGGACGAGCGAGATGGGGAGGTGCTCGCCTGGGTCTGTTGGCCAGATGTCACGACGGCACAATGTGTCGGCGTCGAAGGCGTCCACGGGAAAGTGTCGGGCTCTGAGTTTAGCATAGCTTGGAATTGTTTCTTGCGTTCGTAGGTCCTTAACTAAAATTGTCTCTTCTGCATTGGGTCCTAGAATCTGCAGCTTCATTACACTGTCCTGTCTGGCGGTCGGGTCGGGAATCGCCTTGCAGGCTAGAATGGGGAGGCGCTGGGCTGCGCCGTCGTAGCCGGCTTTCAGGGCTTTGGACACATCTTCCAGCACGTAATCTTCGCCTAGGGGAAAGGTGAACACGTATCGCATGTAGCCTCGGGGGCCGATGAGTTCGAGCGGAGTGAAGGTTGGCACCTCGGGGGCGATGGAACCCATGGCTGTCTGCTGAGGAGAGGGCTAAAGATTGTCGGATTGGCAGTAGGCAAGGCTGATCCGTTCTTCTCTGGACTTTTTATCTGTCGCAGCAAGCAGGCAGTCGGACGGGATTTGCCCCTCTGGTTTATCTAGGCGTACAGCTAAGGGGAGATGGTTCGATTTGCAAAGAGTGCTAGTAGTGGGGATGAACAGAATTAGCTGTGCTCACTGCTACTTCCTCCAGGTTGTCATGATCATGACTACTATAGCTTCTTATGCTATTATTGCACATTATCCCTTTTCAGTAACTGACAACCGTCCTCCGGCCCGATACTACTGCATCGCCTGTTCGCTTGGAGTATCGGTTGAGGCTAAGGGCAAGCGAAGGAATCCGCCCCCGGTCGTGTGTCTCTGGGGCCCCACGCCGGCGACTAATTATCGGTCCGTGTCGCTGCTGTCAGCGTTGAGCTAAAGAGACGGTGGCTTGTCTTAATATCCGCTTGCAACGGGTGTCATATCCGTGTCTTTGTTGATTGGGTTGCATGTCTGGCCCCCAAGCTAGTCGGCCGATCTTATGATGCGCCATTCCCGCTGCCAGGATGCTCAGCCGTCCGTAGGGGCCATTCCTGGTCGCCTTTATACCACTGCTTTCTGGTTTAATGAACCTGCTTGTGAGTTTTTCTTGTCGCTGCTGTTGTTGTATTGTTGCGGTCGGCGGACCATTATGGCCGTGGATCCTGCCATTGTCGCTATATTCGGCGAGCCTCCGGATAATATTGATTTGACGGATAGTAGGGTTCAGCAGGATAATGCAGTCGTGATTTTTATTCTGTGCTTGGCTGTCATTTCGGTTGTCTTGCGCTTTGTTGCTCGGCGGGTTTTGCGCAATTCTCTTATGATGGATGATTGGGTCATTATTCTTGCATTGGTGCGGTGACATCTCTCCCAGAAATATATTTCGAAATGTATTAGCTAATTGTACTCGGTGTATAGATGTTTATATGCACGACTTCCGGTTTGAGTATCTCCGGTAAGGCCTGTTTAGCCATTGCAAGCTTTTGCTTTGTAACAATTGAAACTGACGAGAACAGGAGGCTTCTTCGGTGCCGGCAAACATGTCTGGGCTATCAGCGTCACCAAGCTGATGGCACTATTCAGGGTTAGCAGCACCACACATAGCACTGTAGCTCGTGCACTGACATTTCAGATCCTCTATATCTACGTCATGGTATACTCAGCTGTATGCGCCGCTTCCAAAGTCTCGATCCTCTTCTTCTACCGCCGCGTCTTCATGGCCTCCCACGCAGACCTTTCTCTGCGCATCGGCATTTACCTCGGCTTCTTCCTCACTCTATCCTACCCGATCATCATCTGCGTCACAATGGCCACGGCATGTAAACCCGCCTCTTACTTCTGGGACCAGTTCGGCGGTGCAAGTGGCACATGCATTGACACCGATACCTTCTTCTTAGCGCTGGGGATAATTAACATGCTCAACGATATCGTCGTCTTGTTGATTCCTTTCCCGCAGATCGCTAAATTGCAAATGAATCGCCGCAAGAAGGTCGCTATAAGCGGTATCCTGGCCGTAGGAAGTTTGTAAGTCTCCTCTCCTCTGTACCCTTCAAACCTAGTTGCACTAGGACTTATATTGGCTTGCAGTGCCTGCGTCGCCAGCATCGTCCGCATCTACTCCGTCGACGAATTCACCAAACGCAACGACGTCACCTGGACCCTCGGTCCCGTCTTCATCTGGTCAACCATCGAACCGGGGCTCTCCATCGTCTGTGCTTGCTTGCCTCATCTCGCCCCGTTGGTCCGGTTAGCGCATATCAAGCTCTCCTCAAGCCAGGATAGCAAGCCAACACATCCGAGTACACCGTGGCGGTCTCGGAGCGGCATCGCCAATGGGGGTGGCACGCCTTCAGCCGGTCGACGTGTGCATAGTGTCCTGTCAACCAAGTATACGTTTGATGGGCAGGATGATGAAGAGATCGGACTCACGAATCATGTTACGACGAGTACGAGTCTAAGGAAGCCGCACTCGATGGAGTCGGTAGAAAGGGAGGGGGGAAGTACGGCTGATCAGTCGATCATGGTGCATTCGAGTTTTGAGCAGTCTGTTTCGAATAAGTAGATTTATGCTGTTTAATTTAATATCACACTATCAATGAGGCTAACACATTTCTACTTTCCGCCTCACTCCCTCCTATGAACTACTGAATCCTAGCCAAAATCTCTTCGACACTCTCCACCTTAACCACCTCCTCCTTCTCCATCGCTCTCTTCACCGCATCAACCACCACCAACGCCCTCAATCCCTCCACAGCATCACACCTGGGCGTCTCCCTCCCCTCCAACACTTGCACAAAATGCTCCAATTGCAAATCAAACGGCACTCCCTTATCAACCTCAAACTCTTCCACTCGCAACTTCTCACTCCATCCCTTCTCCCCTTCCACCCCATCATAACTCCACCTCTTCAAATCCGGCACACTCAACGACCCCCGACTTCCCAAAACCCGATAAAACCCTCCTCCCTCACCACCCACCTTCGGAATAATGGGATTCTCACCCGTCCCGGCCTCGAAATTCCACGGCGACGGCGCACAATCACTCACCACGAAGGTACCCACCACCCCACTGGCAAATCGGAATGTGATCGCCGCGCCTTCTTCCGCCGTGTGGTCTGCATTACCATCTGGGCCACCGCGCTGGGGCAGGGTTTTCTCTGCGTAGACGCGCGTGATGGGGCCGAAGAGGTAGTGCAGAAGATCCACGTCGTGGATGAGATTGATGCTTAATACACCGCCTTTGGTCTTGTCGCTTCTCCATGAGGTAGCGCCGGTGAAGTAGGATGCTGGCTTGTAGAGAGTCCATAAACCTGATAGAGCGAGGATGGAGCCCAGGGATCCCGACTCGAGAATCTCCTTCGTTTTGGTGATGTAGGGGTTGAATCTCCGGTGGTGGCCGATCAGGATTTTCACGTCTGGGTGCTTCTGGTGTGCTTGGAGTAAGGGAAGCGCGGTGGTGATGGTATCGCTGATGGGCTTCTCGAGTAGGATGTGGATGTTGTGGCTGATGAGTTCGAGAGCCACGGGGACGTGCGTGTGGTTGGGGGTGCAGATGATGGCGGCGTCTGGGTGCGGGAAGCTTGGTACAGAAGAGAGGAGGGCTGATAATGAGGGGAAGTAGAGCGTGTTGAGGGTTTTAGCCACGGATGAAGCGCTTGGAGAGGGGTCAACCAAGGCAAGAAGATTGGTGGAGGGGTTGTTGATGACGGATTGGGCGTGGCGGGGGCCGATGAGGCCGGCGCCGACGATGATAATGTTAATCATGGTATTTACAGGCTTCTGGGTGCAATTGCGTGAAGGGTCATGGGTTTGGTGCTGGTGAGAAGGGTGTTTTTATATCGGTGAGTCAAATTGGGATTCTGTGGTGGGTCTGCTCAGGTCTGGTCTGGGGTAAATGCAGTCCCTGACCGGGGAGTGGATCTGGATGCATATGACGCTGCATAGTAATGCGGCTGTGGCTTTGGGGCAATCGTGGTGGAAATTATGCCTGACATTGTGCTGGATAATTGGGGTGGCGTGGGAGGACCGGAGAAGCGCTTACCCAGTTACATAATGTGTTTTGCCGGTGGGGTGCGGGCATTGATGGACATGGAATCTGTTCCGGCGGTATCTCCGCCGCTCGGAATCTATCCCGTAGACTGCTAGAGCACGAGGGTCTGCACTACGATTAGTGTGTTTGGTGGGGTTTACCCCGCTGGTCTACATTGAACTGGGAGATATATTGTCCCGGTAATGCGGTAGAAGTGTATGAGTCTTTAATTGTTTATCAAGGTGGAAGAGAGGATGTTAGAGATTGGAAGCGGCAATTTCCTGTCCCGGACACACAACACAAATTCTCTCTGATAATGAAACTACAAACCAAATCGAAAATGACGACTGAGGATGAGGAGGTGCACTGGCTGTCCCCAATTACTCAGGGTAGTGTAGATTGTAATAATGGTCAAGACGAGGAGTGATGCTTTCGCGCATGGGAGAAAATGTGCAGGTGAGAGTAAGACTGAGGATACTGAAATACTGCACAGGATATTCTCATAGAGAAAACCTCTAGTTGACGGTGACGGTAAATGTTATCCTTATCAAGCGGCTCTAGTGCATTGATTTGGAATTCCGGTGATTCTCATAGTCTTCATCTTGGTAACCATTCAGGATCTGTATAACTTGCGTGAACAAGACATTATTGCTTGATGATTTCAACAACACACCACGCAACTGCTATTGTGAATCCAATGTTGGTCTTCTATCCTCTGCTTTTCACTAGCTCGGATGGCATATGCATGGCAAGTAAGGCCCTTGTAGGAAATTATCATTAATAGTTTCAATTTCCCCCAGCCGAGTGTGCTCCATGGTCCATATTGATGCATTTTGAAATTTGAAAGCGGTCATGGGGGCACCGCATGGTGAAGATCGTAATTATAGCCATCATTATATTCTGCATATGAGTTTCTCATGACAGGTGCTAATATGATCATTGCTGGTGTGGATGGTGAGGTGTGAAGGCCATGTATAATCGGTTACTATCGTGAACGACTTGAGAGCAATGCATCAATATAGCTGCAAATCTTGTGCTTCGGCATACCTAGGCCAAAGATATTGGCTAAAGAATTTCTAGCAATCTTGACGATGAAGCGGTCGTGGCTGAAGGGGTATTGCCTTTGATCGGCGGTGTCGCCGTGTGTTTGTATATTCTGTCCGAATAGAACTGTACATAAGGCCTGAGGGGTATTAGAACAATATTGCAGGATAATCCGGAGCAATTGGGGGAATTGCTTGACCTAATGGCTTGTCACCCCATTTTGCCAGGGTATTTGTCCCGTGAGATCGATTCCAGACCAAGCTACCATTTGTGCAGCCTCCTGCATTCATGTAGGTGTCCGCATTCTCTTCCTCAAAACTAGTTAACTTCAACCAGTGCTCGGATAATCCGCCTTCGAGGGAGCCATCAGTCCATGTAATTATTCTCCATAGTCGACACCTTCACATCCTTCTCTTTATCCCCTACTGCAGCCTTCTCATTGGTTTACTCTCTTTTGTCCAAACAGTGATAGTAGCAACTGAAGTGGGCATTGGAGTCGAAAGTGCCCCCTCCTCAGATGGGCGACTCAACACCGAAATCCCCCGGACACGTGGCATAGTGGCCGAATTGTGCGGCCAGCTTCAGGCGAGCTGCCAGTCTGCATTGGCCCATAACTCTTTAGCTGTCTATCCAGGCGTTTATCAATTGTGGTCAGGGTGACGTTGCGGACAGGCCCGAGGGCTTGCTGTAGGAGTTGATATATTGGAGAAATCCCTGAAGAGGAAGACTTAAGTTTCTGGCCGCTTGCATGAAGCAATCGCTCCTGTACTTTGCAAGCAATTTGCTTCTGAAGACAATATTCGGTATCGACTTATAAAATGTAGCTTTGGAAAACAGTGGTATATACAATGGAAATGATAAAGATTTATGTCAGCTGCAACTTGTATGACAGGAGAGGAAGCCTCTTTATATACACTTAGGCCCTTGGGTGACTTTACTCTGAACAGGCATAATCCGTAGTCCACTATGTCAGTCACTACATCCACAGGGATTGTGTTACAGGGAATTCATCAAGTGTGTTCAAAGCAACGAACATGTGTTCATACATGTCCGTCTTGTGAAGAAGCGGGTCTTATTTATTATGCGGATATCCTAGTCGGCGCATTAACGGTGCCATGGGTCAAGGACGGAAGGTGAATGAGAAGGCAGGATCAATTGCCGCCATGCAGGAGCAGTGGTTGGCACAGAGCGGCATAGTCAGTAACTAGATGCACTTGTTCTTGTTTTCGAAGTAGACCAGGTTCCTTTCCCTATCATATAGGTACTGCCACTGAGAGGTTTAGAGCTAGGTATTGAATTCTGTATTCTATAGAGGGTTTGGCCAGAATATGTTTGCCTGAGGCCGCAATAACCGGCGCCAAGATTCGATCTCTCCCTTCCTTCCCAGCTCACCATCACCTCTTAGTATTCAGTCATCATGTCTGATCAGCAGCTTCTTCTTGAACGACAAGCTCGTCGACATGCCTTGGCCAAGATTGAGGAACACATCAAGCAAACCACTAATATGCAAGTCGAACCAAGCGACCTGAAGGCGGCTGGTATCCGCCATTTTCCTTTGTCCCTCGAGGGTGCCAAGGACCGGCCGTCTTTCTTCAGACCGTACGAAGAGGAGCTGCCTCTTCCAGTTGAGGAAGACGAATTTCTTCAGATTGAGCTGACCCCGGATAATATCATGTGGGACACTCGTGCGTTGGAGCTCTTCCTCTTTGACCACTTCCATGACTGCAGAGGGTCTGCCAAGCGCGAGTATCCCCAAAACCCTCCGTATGGTGTGTACCGAGAGTATGTGACTTCTTTCCCCACTCTTCCGGTATGTTAGCTGGCTCTCTGACTATATCATCCTAGAATTGGAGATTTCAAGTTTGGCCAATTACTGGAGTGTGGGAAGTTTAACTGGTATGCTGTTTCGGTGACTGATTACCCAGACGAGAACTTGCCCCACATCAAGGCAATAGTGGAAAATGATGCTATTGGTGATGGTAGACTACTCCGTGGAGAAATTATGACAATTACAGACATCATGAGGGCCCGTCTAAGAAGCAACACACTACGACTGCATATTGTTGCTCCGGTACAGTCTCTCTCTGACAGATTCAATCAAAGGCTTCTACTAACCCTAGTCTTATAGATGCTGGTTCTTTCCCTCATGGGCCCCCGTCATGCCCGTGTTCTAGAGGCCGATTTTGATGGAGCGATGCTTAACATCCGTGCTTCGAGGTTGTATGATTTCACGCGGAAGAACACAGATGCTGTGCAGCTGCTGACGCGTTATTGGCTGGGTGGGGCATGCGGCCAGACCACGATGAAATCCTAAGTCGGTATATTTGATTCTGGCGTTCAGGTTTGGCGTTGTATATGAAATGGGATGGAACATGGGCATTGATCACGATAATATGGATTAGCTGACTGATAACGAGCGTCGTTCTGGCAATGACGTCGACATCTACGAGTGAGGTATAATGGGAAAATAGTTTGCATTCATCATGCTCGGGAAATCGAAATTTCAAGAGTACATGCACAGAGAGCACCTCTACTAGAGATAGGCTATAGTATAGTAGACTCACTTGACATCACCAGTTCGTCCTATTGATTTCTGTCCAGCTGGTTGTCACGTGCTGTTTGTGCCGAATGCGGCAATGCGGAGGAGATGGCGAACCGCCTCTCTGATTGGTCAGCTTCCGAGAGGGCGAGGGAGGACCTCTAAAGCCTCGGTTGTTTTTAGATGATACTTGCACAGTTGATAGATCAAAGAGATGGACTGTGAAGTGTCAAGGGCGTTGATCAACTTTCTAGAAAGACTGACCGGGCGGTAACACGTGGATGGCCTGATCCCGTTCTGATTGGCCCACAGGCGGGATGGCAGGTGCACCGCCACGGCTCCGGCTCGACTTTTCTTCTCTCCCTGTCTTTCATCGCATCATCGGGCTTCATCCATCGCACACCCAAATCGTCAGGATGCGCTGCGCTTCCCCCTTGGGATCCCCGTTGATGTCTTCTTCATTCCAGCTGTGCCCATAATCTTCAATCCGGCCTCCCCCGCCCAGGGATGGAGCCCGCCCCGCTGGCTGCAATCATGTCATCTGATTCGACCCCCGACCCCCGGCTGGAGAAGCCCCGGCCGGCAGCGATCAGTCGCATCAACTTCTTCACCTCCCAGCTAAATACCTCGATTGAGGCCTCCAGTATCGAGGACTTGTGCTCTGTGTATAAGCCCTTTGACCTCCTTCTGGAGACAGGGGCCCACAGTGGCCTATGGTGGCTTGATATCACGGCTCCAGCGGAAGAAGACATTGAAGCTTTAGCGCGATTCTTCAACCTCCACCCTCTGACTACGGAGGATATCAAAACCCGTGAAACCAGAGAAAAGATCGAACTTTTCGGTCACTACTACTTTCTCTCTTTGCGACCGCCGCGCCGACTCGAGACGGACACTGGGGTACGCATTGTCTCGCACAACCTCTACGCCGTGGTGTTCCGGGGCGGCGTTCTCAGCTTCAGTTTCGACCCCAGTCTGCACACTAGCCATGTGCGACAGCGTATCAAGGAGCACAGCAGTCATCTGCTGTTGACCAGCGATTGGATTTGCTATGCCCTGATGTAAGCCCCACTACTACTGTAGCTCTGTTACGGCGATGTATTGACGCTTGACAGTGATGACATTGTTGACGGCTTTGCCCCGTTCATCAGTCGTGTCGAAACTGGTGTTGTGACAGTGGAAGACTCCGTCTCCATCACTCGACCGGACGACATGGGACTAGCCTTGCAGCGTATCTTCAAACTGCGCAAGGAGGTCATGAACATTCGTCAGCCGCTGCACGACAAGATCGACGTCATCCGGTCCTTTGCGCGGCACTGCGATATCTCCGACACCTCGTCATCGCAGGTTGCCCTGTACCTTAGCGACATCTGCGATCACGTCGTTACCATGATTGCCAACCTTGAGCAGGCCGAGCAGATGCTCTCGCGGTTGCAGTCCAAGTACCTCACCCAGGTTCACTTCGATTCCGGACGCATGCGCAACGGTATTGCATCGGCACTCAGCAAGCTAACGGTTCTTGCATCTATTCTCGTGCCGATGCAGTTCATCACGGGTTTATTCGGAATGAATGTCAGAGTGCCAGGGAAGACGCATGATGGGGACAACTCACTCACCTGGTGGTTCAGCATTCTAGGTTTCATCCTCGGACTGACTGTAATATTCGCCTGGGTGGCCAAACGGATCGGACTGCTGGATCGATAACTGCTACACATACATACTATGTTGCATAGAGGCTACATTTTCATCGTACATATTTAATACCATATACCTAATGCTATACTATTTCCTTGGCCGAATCCCCTTATTCACGCCCTAATATCCAGCCCAAGCGCCCGCTGGCTTTCCCGCACCTTATCCATCAACACCGCCATGTCCTTCTCCGTCTCATTCCACTCTTGCTCTACGATCGCCTTGGCCTTCTCACTGCGCGGCACAAACAGCGCCTCAAATGGTTCCGGTGTCGACACAAAAGCTGAATCAAACGCCATATCATCCACCGGTACCGGTTTCCCATCATCTCCCAGCGGCGCCTGAATATCAAACGCCCAAAGAATCCTAGCCATTAGTAGAAACAACGAGTTCCTCGCAATGTGCCGACCCGTGCATATCCGCCGCCCATATCCAAAGAAATTGCGAAACCGGCCATCCTCCTTCCCAGTCGCCTCGAACCATCTCTCCGGCCGAAATTCCAGCGGATCATCCCACGGATCATCAGTCAGACACATCGACCAGAACAACGGAATCACCGTCGCCCCCTTCGGAATCCGATACCCCATATAAGTATCCTCCTTCCTCGCAGCATGCGGTATCCCACCCGGCGCCATCGACCTCCACCGCAACGTCTCATCCACAACTGCCTGCACATACACCAACTTCTCCTGATCCTCAAACGTCGGCATCCTATCCTCACCCACCACCTCATCCAACTCCTTCCTTGCGACCGCTACAAACCGCGGATCCGTCCGAATCGCCAACACGAAGATCTTCATCACCGCCCACGTCGTCTCAAACCCCGCATCCACCAAAATTCCCAAATTATACGCCAAATCCATCCGCGGCATCCCCTCCGCATGCTTCGACGCCGAGAACTCCTTCGACCAATTCCACGCCTCACTACTCAACCCCTTCTCCAGATGTCTTGTATGCACACTCGCCTCGAGCCGAAACAACTTCTCCGCCAGCCTCTTCCACGGCGCCACCGCCGCCGGCAAGTAATTCAACACCGGAATCGCATCCACAATCCACGTGCCCACTCTCGCTGCGTAGGTAAAATTCCCCTGAATGGTCCGCATATCGCGCAACTCCTGCCCCTTTGGCGAGTGAAGTCGGAATCCGTACGCCAACGCGAACATCAAACTCCCACTATATCTCTCGAAATGCGCATCGAAGTCATTCGACCGCAACAAATCAAACATGAGCTGCTTACTCTCCAGGTCCTGTATGGGGTGGTAGGTATTCGACGCGCGGGGACTAAGCAACGGAGCATCCAGTCGCTGGTGAAGTCGTAACCAGTCATCGTATTGCCGGATGAGCATGTGCAAGCCCTTGGTGATGTTGTTCGCCATGACGAGGTCTGGGCGATCGGCGTAGATGCTGCCGCGTTTGTCGAGAAGATCACGTGCGATGATGGGTGAGGTGATTAGGATGAGGGTTTGGCGCCCAAATTGGGCGGACATTATAGGCCCGTAGGTTTTGCTCCATTGGTCGAACACTCGCCACGGCAGGGTTTGAGGGGCTTGGTGCAGGTTGCCGATTAGGGGGAGGCGACGTGGGCCTGGGGGAAGGTTGCGGTCGCGTTTGTATTCGTAGAGGAGGTGGAGGGTGAAGAGGGCGAGGAGGGTGAGGAGGATGGTGGGCATTGTGGTGGTGTGGATGGATGTATAGGTTGGGGAATTAGAGTTGGGCTTTAGTTGGGGGAGGAGATGTGCTTATAAGGTGGTACTATTCTTATATACTAGTGTTAAGTAGACTCTTCCCCTCTCTGATCACAACGAGCAAGGATATTTCTCAACACTACCGCTCGACTCATGAGGGGGTTGCGAGAGTCTCGGTTACGTTGCAATGACAGCCTTGCATTAGATTGTGCTTCGGGCGGGCTGAGGAAGGCCTATTATGGTAGTGGGGAAGTCTAATATGGACAGTGGTAGGAGCAATATCGTCACGCTAGCTGTTGGATGGCTACATTTTGGTGTCACTAAAACGTCCATGCATGGCCACCCCCTCCATCGACACAGTTGTGCCGTCTGACGACCCGCTCAGCTGCATTAGTGCACTGACGGGGCGTCTGTCACTTGACGCACGGCCGTTGAGGGACAAGGACTGGCTGTTGAAGAATTGTAATCGGGGTTTATTATTGGTGGGTGTGTGATTTGGGCCGTTCTGGGCTATATGGTGTTTCAAGGCAGGATTGCAGGATAGAAGCCCTAAGGTCTGGTATTATTAGATATATTTAGCCGGTAATAAGATTCAGACTAGCGGGACTGTGATCCATAATGTTTGGCAAGAGAACATTCAGATGTTAACGAGCATAGCATTGAGCCATCAATATGTCAATATCTTACAATTGATGTTGAAGAAATGTGCAACAAGATTACGAGGCGCAGAAACATAATTCTAGACGTAATGTAAAGCGAATGTGCCAAAAAATGTCATCTCGGTCTCAAGGTACCTCTAACTAAAGTCCATATCCCCCGTCAACAACTAAACCTGCTCCATAGACGTAGCTGCTCATAGGTGATGCCAAGAATAAAATCGAGTCTGTGATCTCCTCCATATCGGCTACTCTCCCTATTGGTGAACTCTCGACTTCTTCCTTAAAGACCCCCGAGTCTACTGCATCCGATATCATTGGCGTATACACAAATCTGTATACTCTTCAGGAAACTGCAATGGAAGTAGCAAGGAAACTTGATATACCCTGGACAAACGGCATTTATGCGGATTCCACTCGAAGCGTAGTACTTAGCATCCTACGGTAATGATCAGCTGAGGTGAATGATATTGGAATTCAATGGATATTACAACCATTTTCGTAAGTCCCATAACGCCTATAGATTTGTATAAGCCATAAACAAAGTATACCATGAACTTAGGAAAGCTTGCCGTGTTTCGAGGATACATATGCGGGAAAAGGCATACCCGTAGCCGAGGCAGAAATGCCTAGAGAGGAGCAAACGTTAACAATAACCCCACGACCACGTCGAGTACCACACGATCTGTAAATTATCAGAATGTGCATCTATACCCATAAAGCTATGATCGTTTCATACGTCTGAGTAAGCATCTGCTGAAGAAGTGCCCTCTGCGACAGCCACACACCCGTCTGGTTAATATCAACTGCCCGCTGCCAGTCCGTTAGGGATGATTGATGTGTGGGCTTTCCTGAATCACCAACTCCAGCGCAGTTAACTCCAATATCCACGCGACCGAAATTGGTGGCGACCTTCTGGACCGCATTGTTGACTTGTGCTTCGTTCGTCACGTTAAGAGATGCGGTTAGCAGCTCCACATAAGGAGATGTTTGTTTCAGCGACTCGGAGACTTTTTGAAGATTGGAAGAATTGATGTCGACTAACGCTAGCTTCGATATTCCGTTTTGAATGAATTTATGAGCCACGCCGGCTCCGATACCTGTTATTAATTCAGCTTCGCTGGTAGATACACGTGGTACTCTCGTCCTACCAGAGCCTGCTCCAGTGATGAAGGCTGTTCCGCGTAGAAGATGAGCCATGGCAGTCTGTTTCAGATACTATTGGATAGGACAGAAACTCAGAGCAAAGGCTCAACGGGGCTATTGGGGATATCTTGTGAGACACTGGCTTTGCTTAATCTTTATTGGTACACTAATGCCCACGAAGATCCCTACGTACAAATGCCATTCAGACCTCCAGAGCCTAGGTACACAGCTCGTACAGTTTGCCTTTTCTCATGTAAAATGTCGTCATCGTCCTACCTTGCGTTTCTCGCTACTTTTAACCCCTCGCATTCCCGAAGTATCGTAGCTGGGGGGCTTTACCTGCAGGGGAAAGTATTCAAATCTACATAAACTACTGCAAAGGTAACAATACATCCAGGATGATAAAGCGGCAAGTCCCACTTCCTTTTCTAGGATAATGCGCAACTTCCTATTTCGCTTACTTGCAGGGTGCGCTATAACGTGACGAATGTGGTATTGATATGTTTAAATAAATGGCACTCGAATGGAAAGCCTGCAGTTGTGAAAAAGCAGCAGTCTGAGAATGAACTGTAAATGGTAAAAGTTTCAAGCTTTCTTGCATCAGTTTATTAACGATTATAATAAAGCTCCTAAGCTTTTGTACGAGGCATATAATGGTGATAGACTAGTAAAGAGCCCAAAGATATGTATTCAAGACCAAATATCTCAAACAATGACGATATCCCCCTTCTCCCACGGGTGCTCTATCTCAATGGAACGAATAAACAATTCATGCTCTTTACTCCTTGGTGTCATGGAGATTTCATAAGCCTTAGGGTGGCTGATTACTCCAGGCAGATAATCCACAGCGGGTTCGATCTCCCTTCCATCCTTGACAAGCTTACCAATCCGGAAAGCCTGCAACGACCGCACGACAGTAAGGAATATGGTGGAGTCAGCAAACCCACGACCGGGACATATTCTACGACCAAATCCAAAGGCAAGGTTATGGGGATCATTCTCTGCGTGATGGGTCTCCGTGTCCAGAAATCTCTCGGGGTTGAATGTCATCGGATCTGAGTAGACTTTTGGGTCATGTAGAAAAGCCCTGGAGCCCCAGATGAGGATGGCAAGAAAAATAGTAGATACTAGTTAACTCACCATATATTTGGGATGATGGTTGCATCCCTTGATATCCGATATCCTTCATATACATCTTCCTTCGTACAAGCATGTGCAACGCCAAGAGGAGTAACAGGATTCCACCGGAGGACTTCTTTGATGACTGCGTTGGTATATGGCAGGTTTGCGCGATCTTCTGTTGTGGGGAGACTGGTCCCTACAGCGCGGTCGAGTTCTTCTTGCGCTTTGGTCTGCACGGCAGGGAAGAGGGCCATGGCTAGGAAAAAGGATGATAAAGCGGATACCGTCTACGTTTGTCAGTCCGACCCTAAATGTAAACTATTTCTTCCTAATGCTTAATGACGGTATACTGACCGTATCTGCACCAGCTCCGTAGAGTGTCGCTGCCGACCATTTGATTTCCGTTTCCTCCTCTGGACTGAGGTCGGGTTCCGCCTGAGTGAGTTGCTTGGAAACGTAGGATGGCTGGAACGTCCGGTTCTTTATTTGTTGTTGGACGAACGCGTACGGTTTCCCAGTCAGTTTATCCAATGTGGATCTCCATTCGCGGGCTGTAGTTTGAAAGCCAGCTCCGGGCACCCAGGGTGGAAGATATTTCACTATGACAACAATTGTTAGGTTCTGTTGGTGCGGAGAGTCCATACATACATAGAGGGAAACTATCCACAAGCCATGTTCCTGGCGTATGTGCTTTTCCGAATTGCTCGGTCGATGTATCCGCAAGGTCAACAAGAGGATCACGGCCGTGAGGCTGCGTGGTATACCCGTAGACGATTTTCAAGATGGTAGCTCCTGTTTGGTTGTTTCAATCTGTGAGCTACGTGGTGCTGGATTATACGGGCATCATATATACCTTCTCATATGATCCACGAGTCTTTCAGGGGATTGGAGAGCCCGAAGAAGAAATCGCCGAGCTTCAATATCCTGCTGAGTGTAGAACGATGAGAGGGCATTAGCTGAACCCAGGTATTGGTGGATCCGTCTTCGCTGTCCCCGAACATGGATAGGGTTGCGCTTCATTGTGACCATGCGCTCCCATCCCGCCCTATCCCCAACATTGAACATTCTTAGCGCAATGGACTAAGTTGTAGAATGATCACGGTTCAGAACTCACAATTCACAGCCAAAGATCATGCGAGGCCGGGATGAGTACTGCGACGATCGTTTTTCCAGAAGATCAATCGCAACCTTAGCATCATTGATGATGATTAGAGTGGTTCCCGGCGTCCACACAGAGCTGATAGGGCCTGGTAATTCAGCTTCAATAGACGGATCCAAAACTCGTACGAGATTGACTTACCGTAGATATCTTTATGCTTTAACCAGTGCTCCCATTCTCTACTCCCATGCGGCGGGAGATCGAGTATATTACCAACCAGGGGCAGACCCTTCGGCCCTGGGGGCAGTGGAAGTGCACCTCGCTTTGGGAGGTGGCTAAGTCTGACTATATAGAGAGCTAAAAGCCCAAATGCAGAGGCATATATAAAAGTATTCATTGTCAATCTTCTCCATTCACACTAATCTGTGGTGAAAGACAAATGAACAAAAATCATATGATAGCAAAAGCTTCCAAGACTAAGATGGAGTAGAGAGGAAATGTGCAGAAGAGAGATTCTGCACTCGATATGTCTAGTGCCATTGGTCATACCATGCGAAATGCAATCAGGAAGAGAGTATGACAGGATTTGTAAGGATTGCCAGGTTAGCTTGGGTACAGAAGTTTCCTCCTTCCCGTTTTCTGAAGAATGCATGCCCACGCTGCCATAATATATCGTTTGAAAAGGGTATCGATGTGATATATATGGAGATCATATGATTCTTTGTCGAAATCCTATCGGCTGGGGCACTGTGTGTGCAGAGAAAATTCTAATAGGAGCCTATCTGGGGGAGAGTATCTGAAGGGGAGTGGGATTATGTCAGAAGTATGGATACGCTGAGTGTTCCATCGGACGATACAAAATATCTGCCGAGGAAGCAAGGATGCAGCTTCGGCAAGGGGACCATCCATCTGATTTGAGCTGTAATTGTACTGTAACAAGAGCTGTTCATGGGCAATAATTCATCATATCATCTACGCCGTGCTAGGCACCAAGCAACTATTCTGCATAGGTTGTGCACATTCCAATGACGAAAGACGCTGTATATAGACGTCATATACCACACTGGCTTCAGTCCGTAAGCTCCTCTTCCCTAGTTCGCGACTTAATATAATTCGTCTCGATTCACTACATTTTCCATGCTAACACTGCCTCTCAAAGTACTACTCGCGGCTCGAGGCTAGCCTTACATGCAAGAAATGGCAATATCTTGTCAATAGCTGCGGAGGCTTTGTAGCGAATTTCCTCTTGACCAGCCTGGCAATGTCAAGGAAATTTCCCCGACAGCAACATGGTGTGATGCAGAGAGAGTTCACACTCATTGTTTGACTTACTTGAACAAGTCTTAAGTAGCGAGTGTATTAGCCATGATATTGGAGACATTGTAGGTCTCTTACTCAGCTGCAATTACGAGTCGAATCGGCCTGATTCCCAATCTTAACCCAGCCACCCCGGACCTCCAACTCTCCAGCGCTGCAGCCGGATTTCCCGTCTTCATAGTGCCCGCATGCCTACTCGCCGCTTTGACCAGCGACTACGGCTCGGAGCTTACACACTTACTGAAAGGCATACTCTGAATTACAGTGCTTCTCCTACGACTCTTATTTTGTGCGCGAAATTGGATGACTGCCTGGGCAGTGTTCTCTGACATTACGACATTGCATGAGCTCACGCGTGACAGTCGTCTCGAATTTATGCGACAGGCCTTGCCTTACCAGAAGCCCCGGTGTCCTCAGCTTGCTTCTGGTGACATCTTCACCACTAGGCACCCGAACTGTCATACCATGCGAAACAGTATCCAGCAAATAGCCCACTGCAGCACCGCAGCCCTGATCACGCTGTATATCTGATGAGGACTCAGAAGGTCCCACGTCACTTTCTCCACCCATATTTGCATCAGACATGAAATGTAGTGCTCTTGGATATGGGGCGGGAGGACATTGCAAACAAAGGAATCCATGAATGAGGGAGTCAGCCAACGGCGAAGAGAGAATATGAGTGATGACAGTCCGGAGCTGGCTTTATCATAAGCCCTGATCTCTTTGACGGCCACATCCAATAGCTGTATGATTAGAGGTATATCGGAGGCAATGACGGGGGAGGATAGTGGATCAGCAGGTGACCTTCCAGGCTTCGTTTCCTTCGCCATAGCAATGCATGCGTTTGGAGAATTGACGATTCGGGAATAGAAGGCTGGATCCATAACCTCGAATTTCAGCTGCATGGGATCGTTGCCTTTTGAGTATTGTATAGATCTCAGACAGATTGTGGTTTTCGATACTGACTTGCAAGGTATGTATGTGACTTCCAAGTTCCCTGGATAAGAGGCAACGATGTGTTCGAGGTAGTTTCGGAAGAAGGTTTCTAGCGCCCTATTGAATAGGTTAGAGTCTAGCCCAAAACATCATGTGGGATTCTCAGAGATGCAACTTTCCTTTCCCCGTTAGTCGCCCGTCTCGGCTCGCTCCCAGGCCGTATATCCGGTCGGTCCATCATACTCATAAGGTTCATGATGTGAAGCCGAATAGCTATAGAGAGGATCCTCGGTGTTGTCAAGGTGATATTTACACTCCATGCCAAGAGGAGGCGGAAGATCTGGAAAGACGATGCGTGGCTCGGGTCAATGGGCGGTATCTTGCACCTAACCCTGGCTATCATTCTAGGACTTCCAGAGGGATCTAGAGTGGTCGTGTCTGAGAGAGAACGATTTGCTAACCATGATGCAGGCGCTACAGGATCCATGAACATGCTAGATACGGTTTCTCCGACCTTTTCGAATGGACTGGCGAAGATCTCTTTCTTCCAGGTCGCTTTGTAGGCGTAAGTGTCACGTTGCGGGTTCAGCGAACATACCCTTCCGCCCTTCTCTAAGTACTCCTCCTTAAGGTTCACGGGTTGTTGATGGTTCCCTGCTGTGTTTCCAGCATTCGTGTTCGTACGCTGTACCCTGAACAAGACGTTTCTTTTCTCATCAAATGAGTTGTTGATCTCCATAATCACCGCATCTAATTCCTTGCTTGGTGAATAAAGATACCACCATGTCACCACGCTCCGTTCCCACCACAAAAACCGCGGTACGCTCAGCATATACGCGTAAGGCCATTGATCAGGGTCTTCATTCTGAATATATGTCAGCTTAGCTCTCAGTCTCATAACATCGGACGGCATACATGCTCCATCAAAAATTTACGTAACTTGATCTGTAAGCTGAGTGTGCCATCTCCGCGGTGGAGGTATCTTGCCGAGTCAAAACTAAACCAGCTGGAAAAGAGGGACCTCAACCAAGCTAGAACTAGGGATCCCTCACTGCAATTTTTCTCATGCACATCTTCTGCATCAATGGCAAGCAGTCGCCCGAATCGGCAGCTGAGTCCTATCGGTATCCCGACAAATAAGACATTGAAGGTGAATTTGTTTTTGATTGGCGATAGGCGAGTATGGTCAAGCGTGGCAGGAAAAAGGAGAGGCTTCCCTATGACGGTCTGGTTTTGCTTTGACAGACACCTAATTTGACGCGAAGTAAATGAGACGAGGAGAAGAAAGCTCAGAAGACCGATGGGTGCTATTGCCAAAGTGGAGGCGAGAGTGGCTAGTATGAGATTTAGCATACAGGGCCACCCTCCCATATTAAAAGCCTGAATACTCGTGAAAAAAGCAGCGTGAAGCAGGTATTCATCGAAGGATAGTGGCAGTAAAAACTTTCGTGACACAGAACGCATACTGAAACAATTCATTTTATGTTATAGATCATATATGGCTGGTAACACCAAGAATGCCAAATAGGTTGGCTGAACTAAGGAGTAGGGATAATATCTTTTTACGTTCTTTTTTCTGTCTCTTTTATCTAAAGGCTTTTCGTCTATACGCCATGCATAAGGCCTTATGACGTGGTGCAGTTCACTCTGCTTCCACCGCCACGGTTCATGCAGATATGCGGTACAACACATCAGGAACTCTTGCATCCCTTTACATAATTGAATCTACCTGTTACATGATCTTGGTTCGTAGTTCCTTCTACTTGTGCATATCTCGCTGACGTAATAGACAGAGCACTCTCCTCACTGCTTGACTCATTTCAATCGTCAATATCCACGTCACAGGACAACTACGTTCGAACACGTGTTTTTCTCCCTTTGATTTAGAAAAGCAATAATCCCCTATCCTGGAGAGTCAGTCATTGTAAAATACGATCGTTCGATATTTGTAAGAAAAAGGGGATACGCTAGGCTGGTGAGATGAGGAGGTTGAGGATATGGTAACGGTGCAGCACAAACAAAATGAGCATAGATCACTGAGGTACGCAACCTAGGGGTACCAGAGAAATCGAAGCTCAACTACGGGACACGATCGACAAGGTGTAAATTTAGATACTTCTACATGATCTCATCCGGCTCTAGTCATCTACAAATTCTGCTTTCATACTCTCTGAAGGTATTGTAACTCAAATTTTCGTATCTAATCTAAATTTAAATGCACCCTTGCTGCTCTCCCGCTGCTCTCTTGAACCTAAAGACAAAAAGGGATACTTGCATATGCGGTCGACCAGAATAAGCCAGAAGACGCCCATTAGGGACTGCGACAATCCCATGGCTTTAAGGAAGTAACCCACACCGCCTTGGTCTATATAGCAAATCAGAGCTAGATTGCCATTGCTAAGCCAATGCATGGATTGTTGGCTCCGGGAACCCTTCCAAGCCCCGCTCTCCTGTCACCTTTGGTTTGAGGAGCTTATACACCCAAGAACGACATATTGTCCCCTCTCGAAGCAACAAAGCATATTAGACCGCAATGGAATTCAAATTGAAGTCCTGTGCGGATCACCGGAAGGGACTATTGTGGAGAAGGTGACTACTCGACGACTTGGCGACAATGATGTCTTTATCGAGACCACACATTCCGGCCTATGCGGAACAGACGAACACTTCCTCCATCGCGACCAAGCTCTTGGACATGAGGGAGTAGGTGTAGTAAAGCACATCGGTTCCAGCGTAACAAGTGTAAAGGTCGGTGACCGGGTTGGATTCGGCTTTATCCGACGTGTGTGTGGAAGATGTGACAACTGTCTTAGTGGTATGTTGATTATTCCACGTTTTCGTGAATGCAGACTTGAAACTAATGCATATGGGACTCGTAAGGTTGTGACAATCACTGCAGAGGAAAGCGAGCATATGGCCAACATGACTTCGACGTTGGATCATTCAGCCACGGAACTGTCTGGAATGCCGATGCCGTCTATCCCATTCCGGATGGATACGATTCGGCTTATGCAGCACCACTTCTATGTGCTGGTGCTTCGGTCTGGGCTTGTTTGACTAATAATGAAATCCGCCCGTCCGATCGTGTCGGTGTCGTGGGAATAGGTAGTCTTGGCCATCTCGCGATCAAGCTTGCTGCGGCACTTGGATACAATGTGGTGGCATTTTCAGGCTCAGAAAGGAAACGTGAAGAAGCGCTAGAATTTGGAGCATCAGAATTCTATCGCTTTCCCAGTACCCAGGGGCGTATCCGCATAAAACCCGTCAAACATCTTCTATTGTGTGGGAGCTGCGATGTTGACTATGCCTCGTAAGCATGACATTTACTGTCTAGATATTCCCAAATCATCTGACTAATGTTCATCGCAGTCTTCTTGATTTGGTTGATACGAATGGGGCTATTTATCATATTTCTGTGACCCTGAAACCTACCCCTATCCCTCTAGTTCCCTTCGGTCAGAAGGGGATACGAATTCAGGGATGTTTCATCACTTCGCGACGCAATCTGCAAGAGTTATTGGAGTTTGCTGCGCGACATATTATCAAACCGACTATCATGAATTTCCCTCTTACCAAAGATGGCCTTGAAGAGGCATTTGAGAAATTGAGAGCGGGTGGTATCCGATACAGGGCAGTCCTGGAGCACCAGGCATTATAGACCCGCACTTTGGCTTGAAGTCCATCCACGAGAGGAGGTATTTTGCGAATACCAGAAGATCTCGCAGTATCATGCTCTTAAGGTCTCTGATAATTTCTGGTACTTTTAGGTCGCATCTTCTTTGAATACCGAATAATGAGCCGATAGTATTATACATTCATGCGATTATGTAGTCTGTCTCGTCTCGGTCCATTGTAACAAAATTCTGAGTATAAATATAAGCTATGAAGTCCTGTCATTTCACTTTCCATATTAGCATCCGTCAGTTAGGTCCTGTCTTGAGGTAGCCTCGTGTGATCGCTATGAAGACACCCGCTGTGAAGCAGAGCAAACCTTGCGTAGCTTTGTTATTAAAAAATTCAATTTCCATGGTTTCACAAGAATACAACACATGAATATCCCATATTAGAGCTTATAGATAGGATGTACGTGAATGGGTAGATCATGCAAGGCTGAGTTTCAAGGCGGAACTACTCTTAACTAGTCAATTACACGGAAATCTCTATTCTCAGCGATCTAGATGATGGCAAAAAATCCTGAGTGATATGACTTACTGTTTTATTTTCTTTTTGACTTATTCAGAGAAGTTATTTAAGATATCTATTCCTAGCGAACAAATTAGATTTGACAGTCTGTCACGTTTCAAGAGAGAACTTGGGAGGAGTCAACCAACAATGGATGAGATATCATGAGTGAATAAAGATCTGGTAAGGCTTTACCGATTCAGTTCAAAGGCAGCTATTTGGAATTGCGGGCATGTTTCCTCTCTAAGTTAGGTCAAATATCAAAGATAAGCCGATAACTCATTAGGCCATTTGCTACAGCTATGATTAGAAAAGGGTTGAGTTTCGCTTCTGTTACCTGCGTCTTACACCGATAGGCACTGGTTAGTTACATCCATATCACGAAAAGGGTTCATATCGTGGTATATTGAAGATCTAATGATTCCACCGGTTAGAGCTTGTCATATGGTGAGTGTAAGTGCGAGACTAGTAATCAAAACCACGCTAGTACATGCGGTCTCGAAAGCGCCCGCAGACCTACTCTCTAATTCGCAGTCTGACACATATAATAACCTACCAGCTGCCGTAAATGCTAGATATGTAGATGGAAAAGGAAACTGAAGTAATTAGATTATATGATGAATGAATCAATCTACATCGAGTACGTCGACATTTAGCGAACCACGATACTTTCAGACATCCATCTTTATATTACCCCAATTGAGCTTTCCCCACAAGAACAGGTCTAGATCTAATTGTTATGAAAATCCAGAATATTAACTTCAATTCAAAACAAATAGAACCGGCGAGATGGTAAGAGGCGGGCCTAGACCATTGCAGTTCACTCGCACGTCCCCCTCATGTGCGAGTGGGACCACCCGAATGTGCCACTGCCGAAAGTCCACCCCTCCAGCCGCGGCGAGTAATGCAAGTGTATTCCAACCTCACCTGTTCCTATCCAATCCCCACAATCATGCCAGTCCTCTCCATCCTCCCCGCTGACGTGCTCTTGCATGTCATCTCCTTTCTCGACCACAGCGGAGATGTCTACTCCCTTTCTCTCCTCAGTCCCTCACTGTTCACTCTCATTCACGGCAACGACCTCGTAAACAAAACCAAATACCGCTGTATCCGCATCACCTGCACACCAGACCTGAAACATGCATATAGCATCCCCCTCGACATTCTGCGTGACCGTAACCTCGCCAGTTATGTTCGCCACATCGAAATGGATATTCCTGTTCGCTCTCCGCTGAACTACAAACCACGGGAGTACGACCGCCCTGTCGACCCAGGCGACATGCAGCGTCTCCGTGTTGCCGCCACCCGGGCTGGCTTCATCGGCCCTGAACAGGAGAGACTACTCAACATGGCCATGCAGGAAATAGACTATGCCAAGGACTGGCAGTATCTCACTTACTACAAGTATGTTCCCTATTACTATCATTACGAACATATCTAACCCCAGTCAGCACCCAAGAGGACGCCTATCACGGCAAATCCCCCTTCATTGCTCAGGCCCTGGCAGTCCTCCTCATCACATCGTCCCCAAACCTAACTTCTCTCGCCATATCTCCTCCCTTCTGGGAATACACATCCCCCCGATTTGATGACCCTTCCGACAACCACCATTCCGCCGCCAAGATTGAAAAGTACCCACTGGCCAAGTTCCTTCAACGCGCCAGTTTGGGTCATTTCATCAAAAATGGAGAAAAGAAAATCTCTTACTTAGCCAATCTCAAGTATTTCCAGATTCTAACTACAGAAGCCTCCAGTTTTCATATTGCGCGATCCCGCGCCTGCGCGCCCCAGGACCTCTGTCTCTGCATTGAGCTAGTGCGTACCCTTCCCAGCATCGAATTGTTACGGATGCAGGCCATTCAGGGATTTGGAACTGCGACTAGTGCTGCGCTGGAAGGTTTGCTTCTGCCCTCTTCGACGAATATCTCGCGTTTGGATCTGAGGGGGTGCGATTTCAAGTCGGATTTGTTGTGCAAGGTTATCCATGCAATGAAGTGCTTGAAGGAGCTGAAGTACTCCGTTGTGCACGGTGGATGCTATGCGGGCTTTGCGGAGTTCTTTGACCGGTACAGTCTGATCAAGGCTGTCTTGCGCCACAGGGCCACGTTGGAGGTGTTGGATTTGGAGTTTGATGATCATCTGTCTCATTTTGTCGCTGCTGGTGGAAGTGAGGTGCGGGAGGATGCTGAGGATGAAAGTGTGCTGAAGGAGTTTGTGTCGCTGAGGAGCTTGAGTTTGGGAGTTAGTTGTCTGTGGTATCTCGCTACTCGGATGGCTGAGTTGGGTGATATCGTCTTGGTGGATCATTTGCCGTTGCAGCTGGAGTACCTCCGCATCAGAGGCTACGAGAAGGGACATACGAAAGCACTGGACAACATGTTGGTTGGTATGGAGAGCGCGAGAGACAAGCACCCTGCTCTGTGGACAGTCCAAGGTATCAACGAGTATATTCCTGTAGGAAAGTAATTCTGTGTCCAGCATAGTTACCATAAAGAATGACAATATGAACATGTACATAATGAAACCCAAAAGATTCGACCAACTTCACTCATAAACCATCCACCCGGTGGACCCAATAACAATCATCGAAAGCATCACCGTCATCATCCCCGCCCCCGCCCTATCTGCCTTCGTGATCTCCAACCTCAAACCCTCTGGCACCGGCGCCGGCGCGGGTCCCGGCTCTCCTCCTGCCGGATTGCCTTTACTCGTGCCCCCTGTATCCTGCGTCACAGGAGGATCAACCCGACTGATCAACGTCGACTGCATCACCTCCAGGGCCGCCATCTGTATCCCCACATCATCCATCCCATCCCACTTCCGATCCGTCCACTTCAGCCCGCACGTCGCCTGCAGCTCCCCTCCCGTGCAGGTCTCCGCCGCGGCCTTGGCCGACGCCCGCAACTTCGGCATCACCAGATCGTAAGTGAACGGCGCCATCTGCGTTGTCGCAGCCATCCACCGCGCCAGATACCCCTTGAAGGAGCGCTGATCGACCTGGCATGTGTTGACGGGTTCACATGCCCGCTCGTACATAACATCGTCCTGAAAGAAGACGAAGCTGGCGTTGAGGATCCCTTCTGTCCTAGCCTTCCAGACAGGCGATTCAGTCTGCCACATCGTTAGCACAACACACTCTACCCAAATACCACAGAACCGAAGGGTAACCTACTAAGTTATACATGACAGCAGCCCCTAACAAATAAACCCCCGTATTATACGTCCACTCAATATAATTCCAATCCCCACACCCACTGCTCACATCCGCGCCATCCCAAAACCGATACGTATCCGTCATGAACCCTACCTCACCCGTCCAATCCCACACTGTATCCGCCCAGTCCGCATACGTGCTATTCCCGGTATATTTCGCCAACCTAGCCGCAAGATTGAAGAAACAGCCATTAGAAATCGTATTCTTATAAGTCCACCCATTATTAAACGTGAATATCTGCCACCGTAGCCCGCCGTTACAGGTGCTCGTGTCCCAGCGTGCGGCTTGCGTGTTGAATACGGCTTGCGCCATCGCTAACCACCCTGGACTTCCTGAGGAAGGCGGAGGGTCGGGGAAGTTTCTCTCGGCGGCGGACATGGCGGCGAACGCCCAGAAGGATTGGTCGTCGTTGCCTTCCGTGCGGGTTTGGTTGGCGGGCATAAAGGAACCGCTGGGCCCGGCTTGCCAGGTTATTCCTTGCGTTGTTATGTTGTTCCATGTGTCGTCGGAGGTGAGGTACCAGTATTCCACGAGGGCTGTGAACATGGCGCCGGCTTCCCACCAGTAATAGGGGTCCGGGAGGTTGCCTGGGTTGTCGCCGGGTTGGTTGCCCGTGTAGTGGGTTAGCATTTGGCGGGCGATGGAGTGGCAGGCTGCTTTGATGGAGTCTATTCAAATTAGTCGATTGGTGATCGTGAAGTAGAGGGTTATGAAGGGAGTGATACCTGGATCGTCAACATCGTAGTCAATGGCCTGCACGACTACGATGAAGGTATACAGGATGTGCCATATTCGCAGTAACATGGTGATGATGGTGGTGAAACTGATCTGCTCTGCCCCCTGAGCGGCAGCAAAGTGAAAAGAGAAAGGAAGGAAGATTGAGTTGTGTTGTTCGGTGATTTCCATCTACGCTACATTCCCATTCCCGCATCGGAATGTGGCATCTCATGCTTCCATAGAAACGGTCCCCACCTAACAAACCATCCAGGAACGCACCAATAGGGTTATATCTACCATTAAACTCGAGATTTGTGATGCAGTGTCAGGTCACACTGGATCTGGGGTTGGATTTGAGCCAATGGGCAGTAGTTTGGGTGTGGATGAGGGTGGGTGTTTTGGCCGGATCCGGCAACGTCGCATTCCTGGGGTTGTAACTTGTGCACTTTGTTATTGTGGCTTATTGGTTGGGGGGCTTATTGTCACATTTTGTCCTGATTATTTTGCTGCTTTGTTTGCTTGGTGGTACTCTGGGGTTAAGGAACCTGTGGTAGTGGGGGTGGGTTCGTTGGTAGATGATACGGGCGGACGATACCTTGCACTCAGCTTTGCAGTCGGGTGTACCGGTCGAGAGTACCAATAGTAAAACTTGGTTCATTAAGGTATTGCGTCCTCGATACTGTTGGGACCTGCACCCGCAGTTATCTTCAACTCCCGTCTCGCCGGGGTATGTCGCCCCTCCCGCCTACAGTACTACTACTTTATATAACCATATTTCCCTTCCCCAAGAGATCATTAATACGATTAATACGATTGAGTTCACAGAGCATACTATGTTGATTCTGTTACGAATGTAAGCTACACCTTTTTAAGAAGCCGCGTATCCGTCTTCAAACGTATAAAAGCAGCCAGAATCGACGCTCCTAAAGCCATGAAACCCGCATACAGAATGGCCGGTCTGTACGCTTGGATCCCGGCGTCCTCGCCACCTGAGGCATCCAGAATGTAGCCCGCAATTGGGGAGCCCTGAATATTCCAATTAGCATCCCGATGCCAAGACATATTGACAGCACTGCACTCACCAAAAGATACCCTCCGGCCCAACTAGTAACAATCATACCCATGGCAACAGACACCCTGGCAGACCCAAACACGTTCCCCACAACAGTAGGAATAGTAGAGAAGAACCCCCCATTCGCCATCCCGTTGATGATCACGAACACGACCAACGGTCCAATGGACGTTGAGACAGGCCAGATGATCAGCATACTCAGGGCGCTGAGTAACAGCGAGACAAACAGCGTGTTGAGTCCGCCGATGGTATCGCTGGCAAATCCACAGGTCAGTCTTCCTAAAGCGGAGGAGAAGTTGAACGCTGCTACGACACCAGCACCTGCGGCAGAGCCCAATCCTAGGGAGTCGGTGTACAGGGGCAGGAAGAAGGGCGGAACGAGCAACGGGAATGTGGCGATGGCTCCGGCTGCGAAGAGGAGCAGGAAGCGGATATCACGGAATAGACGCCTGGTGGGTTGGGAGTCAGACCAGCGTGATGTATTTGTGAGGATATGGATGTCCTTACCACTCAACGAAAGCAGACGGGGGGATCGGGATTCGCTGCTTCACTAGGAAAGCTGCAGGGAGGCCGGTTCCCATCGTAATGAATCCGAGAATACGGAACGTCCAAGCAGTGCCGACGCGGGATAGCAGGGCATCCAGGATAAAACTGATGGCGGCACCACCCAGGCCACCAGCTGCATATACGATACCGTTGGCAATGCCGCGCTTTGCTTTGAAGTATTGTGCGGGTGTGATTGAAACCACCATGAAAGAGATACTACTTCATTAGCAAAAGCAAAGCGCTATCAGTAGGAGTAGTGGCGCGTACCTTGTTCCGAGTCCCATCACCACACCGGATGTAACAAAGAGTCCGCCAACCTCGTGGACGGCGAATCCGCTAAGGATTTCTCCCAGCCCGAGTAGGAAAATACCCAGGAGGGCCGACGTCCTGGTACCTAGTTTGCGGATCACGCGAGCATTGAGAATTCCCAGAAACGAGATGCACGCTGGTGCTAATGAGCCCACGAAAGACAGAGTAGATGCAGATGACACTCCTTCCTTGACCAGCGCTGCCTGTAGCACACCCCAGCAGTAGGACGTCCCGATAAACCACCAGGTGATTACTGCACAACCTGCGATAACTATCCATCCTGCTCCTCCTTCAGGAACTTCGGCGTCGGCCAGACGTGAGGCCTCCATGACCTCGTCAGTGGGGTCTGAGATTGGCGCGACGGCATTTTTGGGAGCCCTCGACTCAAGCTCGATCGGGGGACCCTGCTGCCATTCAACGGCAGTGGTGGTTGACGTGGAAGTCATAATGAATTGATGATGTAGGTGACGCGATTGCTATGAATGTCTACGGATTGAAGAGGTTAAGATAAACGCTAGTAGGGTGATAACCCTAACTGCCAAGATGAAACCTACAGTGCAGTTGAGTGAGTCAAAACTAATTGCATCAAGACTCTGTACAAACTTTATGATTTAAGTTACCTAACTATCGCCCTCCGATCTCGGCTACAGTCGGGACAAGTGACGAATAAGAGGATCCATGGAAGGCGGCCGACAGCCGGCAAGTGGAGCGGATGTCAATGGCAGGGCGCAGAGGATTTTGTCCGCTTGCAACCTCAACTTCACCTCGATCTAGGTCCGTATTCTGGTGATCATGTCCGCACATTATCCAGATGGAGCACGCTCACCAGGCGCTCCCTAAATTATGTGATGATATATTATCCCTGCCACCGTTGTACGATGAAGACCTTGTTTTATACCCCGCTAGCGTAGATCCCATCTTCTCGCTACCGTCGGAGCTTCCTGACAGCTTCTCTCCGCTTGAATCCCAGGCAGATGCGACATCAGTATCTCCAGATAGCGGGCCTGCCCGTCCTGCCCGCCCTCATCAGCGTCTATCCGGGGAGGCCGTGAGAGCTCTCAGATCATGGCTAAACAACCACCCGGAGAACCCGTATCCCACGACACAGGAGAAGGATGAGTTAGCGCAACGCACCGGCCTGACTCGGGCGCAAGTCTCCAACTGGTTCATTAACGCTCGACGGCGTAAGCGCTCCAGAGGGTATATGTCTGCCCGTCAGAGCCCGTCATTTCTATCCCCCATGGAACGTTGGAGGAGCTCGCCACCAGAAAGTGAGGCCGCAGCCACGGACGACATTTTGCGAGCTCTCGCCGATAGCGATATATCTGCCTTATCAGACAGCTCGCCATACACCGTTCCCCAGTACGCCTGGTCAAGCAACGACTCCAGTGGCTCCTTCATCCAGGGAGATGCTTCCATCAGCAGTTGTGCTCGCAGCCAGTCATCTAGCTCCGAGATATCAGTCGCCCTATCATCGCACAGGCCTCCCCAGCGCCCACCAACTCCACTTCATCGCCCACAACCTCGTCGTCATCGTCGGAAACACATCCGCCATGCAAATCGCCTCCAGTGGACTCGTCGGCCCTACCAGTGTACATTCTGCGCGGACACATTCGCAACGAAATATGACTGGCAGCGCCATGAAAAAGCCCTTCATCTTCCAGTCGACCAATGGCGTTGTTCCCCTGAAGGCGGACTAATCGACAACAATGGCACACCCACGTGCGTCTTCTGCCAGGAAACCAATGTAGATGATGATCATCTCGAAACAGTACACAACTACAGCATCTGTCTGGAGAAACCACCTGAGCAGCGCATCTTCACTCGGAAGGACAACCTCCGCCAGCACCTGAAACTAACCCACCGCGTCGATACCTTCCACGGAACAATGAACACCTGGCGAGAAAGTCGAAGCCACCACATTCTCTCCCGCTGCGGGTTCTGCAGTGCAACATTCCAATCCTGGCAGGAGAGAGTCGACCATGTTGCAGAGCATTTCAAGCATGGGGCGGACATGAAGCAGTGGATGGGCGACTGGGGATTTGAGCCGGAAGTGCAGCAGCTCGTTGAGAATGCGATACCGCCGTATCTAATTGGGAGGGAGGCGCAGACGCCTGATCCGTGGAGGACGTCAGTTGTGTTTCCTATGCCGACGGAGGAGGATGAAGAGGAGGATGAGATCCCTTTTCGGTGGGATGTACCGACTGCTTTGGATAGGTATTTTGATGTCCATCGCGACCTGTTGGAGTTTATTCGCAAGCAAATGGCCAACGGATGCAGACCGTCGGATCAAATGATTCAGGATCGGGCGAGGCTGTTCGCGTATGAGGGTGATGATCCGTGGAATCAGACGTACGCCGACGACTTAGTTTGGTTAGAGGCGGTCAAGCAGGAGGCTGGGCTGTTTTAGGCAGCAGGTTGGGTTTAAATCGAACAGTCTGTCTTAAATGGCTTTTCATTTGGTTGTGGACTACTATCTCAGCGGCTTGCTGCAAATGGTAGGCCTTAGGTCAATTCTTCAAGCATTTTTGCCGTTGGCATGATATGCCCTGATTAACTCCGGCTTTTTATGCGCTAGGGTCAATATGTGGTGTGCTTACCAGGATCAATCGCCGACGTGAAATGGACTAGTATTGCAATAGTTCAAGGACAAACAAAAAGAAAGACAAAGCCGAGCAGCCATTGTATCACAGAGATATAGTCCAAGATCCTGGCATATATCTTCCTTCATGCATGATCGCCTCAGATGGCGAATTTATGGAGCTATTGTTCTTTATGCATAGAGTATTCACAGGACAGCTGGAGACAATCGGCGTTGGTTCGATGTTAGTGGCTCGTGTCGTCCGCTGGGCTGCCTCTACCAGTTTCATAACTATAGAATACTTCCGGCAATGGATTCATATATTGGCATATTGTGCTTCCTTTCTTCCTTTTTGTATCATACTGAGGCAAGTGTGCGCGTAATGCCACTTTGTAGACACTTTGGGATGATGAAGGATATCTCCTGGGGTAAGATCAACAGCGTACCGGGCGCATCCGTCGATCAAGGCCGCAGCGGTTAGTTCCTCCGCCCAGAGTTTGTACTACTGCGTTTCTGATTTCGAGTAGCAGTAAGCATTCAGTTCCAGCTTAATTGAATTTCCCGTCGTGACGTTTAGTAGGCTTTCCAAATAATAGAAAATATAAATAACTGCGTTACACTGCTATCTAAAGGATTTCATTCACAAAGTTATCACATCAGCCACAATTTCGGGTATCTATCAGGCCCTCTACGCCCTCGCCTCTCGGGCCTCGAATTCCTTCATTTGTATTTTCTAGTTCCTTTGACAACGCCATCTCCTACAATTCCGTCGGCCATGGCGCAAGTTGGGAACTTCACCTGGAATAGCGTATGCATACTCCCTCCATATCTTTATCTTGGTCTCCTCCGTATTCTAACAGAACTTACCAGACTACTCCAGCGTCCACTCTCAACTTCGTACCCTGCTACCAGAACTATTCCTGCGCGCGTCTCGAGGTTCCCTTAGATTGGTCTGATACCACTAACAATGATACCGCCATTTTGGCCATCATCAAGCTTTCCACGGAGGTCGACCATAGTGACAAACGCTACGGTGGCTCCATCATAATCAACCCAGGTACACACTACTCCTACAACATTAGATAGCTTGAAAACCTTATCATGATTACTCATTTTCAAAAGGTGGCCCCGGTGATTCAGGAGTGCAAGAGATCCTCAACCGCGGGAAAGAAATCCAGAACATCGTTGAGAGCTCTAACAAGGAAGAGCGGTATTTCGATATCGTTTCGTTTGATCCTCGAGGCGTCGGAAACACCCTGCCCCCTCTGTCATGCTTCCCAGATCTTCTTTCCAGCTATCTCTGGAAGGAGGCTGTACAGACCGAAGGTCTAGTTGATAGCTCCGAGCATGCAGAAGACTATCTTTGGTCTCGCATGCAGGCTATCGGTACCGCATGTACAACTACCGCGAAGGGTAGTGCTGGTATTGGTCCCTACATGAATACCTGGAGCACAGCACATGATCTGCGCCATCTTGCCCAGTTACTGCAGCCCGATTCTAACCAAAATGCAAGGCTACAATACTGGGGCTACTCGTATGGAACTCTTCTAGGTATTACCTACGCCAGCCTCTTCCCAGACCAAGTTCATCGGATGGTATTGGACGGAGTGGTAGACGCACTAGGCTGGTATTCAGGACATCTCTCTACTTCCTTCCGCGATGCAGATCTCATAGTAGACAGTTTCTTCCGCTATTGCCATCGGGCCGGATATCCCCGATGTGCATTTGCTGATGCGTCTGCTAATACATTGTCTACCGATGAAGACGAAACAGAAGCGATAAGCTATCTTCAGAAGCGCCTTACTGACATTTTAGCAGACTTGAAAGTCACTCCGCTCTGGACTAGTCAGCCCAGTCCTGAAATTATCACATACTCCGATGTCAAAAATTTGCTCAAAACTGCCTTATATGCCCCGAATGATCTTTTTCCTATTCTTGCTACGATCCTATCAGACCTTGAACAGCGAAACGCAAGCAGCATGGCAGCATGGAAAGCTACTCTACGGGAGGAAACACAGCCCGCTCACTGCCTCGATTCTGCATGCCAATCTTCTGCTCCATGCCGTGAAGCCTGCCGCTATGGCTCTCGAATTGAAGTCACAGAGGGTATTGCGTGTCTGGATCTGAGTCAGAAATTATTCAATATCATGCAAGAGGAATATTCAGAACTATACCTCCAGCCAGTGATGGAGAGCAGCTACTGGATTGGAGATACATTTGCAGATTTCTATATGCAATGTGCTAGTTGGAAGGGTCAGGGTCCGGGGTCTTTCGAAGGTACGCTCACTGCACTGTCCATATTGCTGTTAGCTTAGGTGCATGCTAATTTCTCGGCAAGGGCCTATCGGTGTTCAAAATATGTCTACGCCTATTATTTTTGTCAGCAATACTCTGGATCCAGTAACTCCACTTGCTGAGTATGTCTGAAGTAAATTTTTGTCATTTGAGATATGCTAACCGCTTCATTAGCGCCCATGCTATGTCCGCCTTATTCAAACGATCCGTGGTGCTGGAGCAGCACGCTGAAGGTGTATGTTTATCCCGATTTCCCTCATGTATCCTCTTTGATTTATTGACATTCGCTGCAGCATTGCTCTTATGCTTCCCGTTCGGTGTGTACGGAACATCATATCAAGACGTACTTTCGCACGGGGGAGTTGCCGCCAGAGGGGACGCGTTGTGAGACGGAAACCCATCCTTTCTCGGCAGAGTGAGAAACAGGTCATTCTCGACGGATTAAGGAAGGACAAACTTGTGATGAGTTCAACAACATGTTGTAATTAGGTGAGTTGTGGGGAGGACTAGAGCAACTATTTAGAGAGGTGCCTCACAGATCGGAATATAATTCACTTCCGCATCTTAGTCTTGCGTACAATGTGATATCTTGTAACATACTCCCTGCCAGCCAATGCGGAAGCTATGTATCCAATCCTAATCGGTGTGGGCTGGTGTGAGCTAGTGTGAGTTGATGGCATCGAAATGTATACCATCGGAATACCATTGATTATGGTTATGTGACGATGATACCCTCTCGACAGTCATAAATTGCTTTGTAAATCTAGGCAGCATATCTTGAGGGCTGTGGAGCGACATGCTCACACATTAGGGTCAAAATCAAGGTGTGATAGGTACATTGCTCCAACTGCATGGTACGGTACAGTATTTGGTTGGATCTGCTTGTATTCGAAATAATTCTAGTACGGGCCGCTCGAGCGTCTGGTGTGTCGCTGGGTAGCTCTGCAGACCTTCAACGACTAGGAAGCAGGGCAGTACCTCTTTATATTTATAGGTCACTATAGAAATTCAAAATTGTGTCCACAGCGCCACCGCACATAAGTCTTAGAAGACTGCAGAAGTTTTACACCATATTCAGCAGACGGAAGACGGTGGAGAAAGACCTGAATAAGAACTACGTTCTATGGCCGTCTTACATTATTCCTGGCAGTGGGCATCTAGCCAATTATCCCTCCTCTGTTATAGTCAGTTGTAGTAGCCACATAATTCAAGTCCAATACAATTTGGCAGTAGACATCAATAGGGTCCTCTACCATTAAATGCATACTCAGTGTCGACTAGTATGGTTACCATCACACCATGTGGGCCATAAACCGTACGGAATATACCACCACCCCGAGCTTTGCATGTCTCTGGCCCTCCTCGCTGAAACCCCATGCATCGGCGACTTTGTGGTCCGGTCGATAAGTTGGTCTGGAGGACCAGGTGGCAATTGCGTACCTGCCGGGGACGACTCGGAATTCAAAAGTCAACTCGGTCTCCGCACCAGGGTGGAAGTAGATGGATGATAGGCGGGGCATATGTTGGACTGCTAGGCCCATAGAGATGAACAATCGATGAAAATGCTCGATTTCAATGACAGGCTGTGATGGATGACTATCGTCTGGATGATCATGGCCTTGTTCCCATTGCTGTACAGTAGCGATCCGAGCTTGAGCTTCTTCGGTTGGAAAAGTGAGCCAGTTCCCTGATCCGTATAATCTCAGCTTCTCCACAAATATATAATCATGTATCTGTCCCGCTCAAGTCGTACCTTCATCAGTCCAGCAAGTGACGTTGTGTAATGATATAGTCTCCAAGTGTGGCCAGTACACGACGGGAAGAGTAGGCTGCCCTTCTTTGTTGAGGGGGCAAAGGAAATCTAACATCAGCGCGGTATTTTCCAACTTCAAATCACGGAGACTTGCACTAGAATTCCTAATAGTTGTAGCGACACTCTGTGCCTCCAAAGTCAACACCTTCACAAGAGGCATGACAGTTCTTCCCAGTGTTTCGGTCTCGTTTCTGAGGGGGAAGACCTTCAGACTGCGGGGTAAAATGGTAGATCCACGAGGCACAGCTGATTTGCCAAAGAACAAGAAATTAGTAAGTGAACAATCCGATGATTCTGTATAATGCTGAAAACGAAAAGATGGGGGCTCAATAGACAAAATACTTCTTCATACCTAAGCGTCTGGCACGCAAATACTCCAGTTCCTCCGGCCTTTGCGGATAACCCAGAATCATACGCAACCCCGTGATGTACGGGCAATGCTTTACAATGTCGTATATTGCCTCCGCATAAATCTGGTGGTCCCCAAGTCTGTCATATGGGTTGCAAAGGCCCGCAAAGAAGACCTTATCCAGGTAAAGTATGTTTAGTAGCATGGAGGCTGAATGGTGCGAACTTGACGGTTCATTCACTTCATTCACCAGCCTAAAACCCACTATTTCCACGTCGATATATATATAGACAAGCAACCGACTCGATTATAGTAGTGATGAAGTCTTCAAACTGAATGACAAACGACAGCGGTCTCTTATAGACATTTACACGCGCTAAAATAGCGTCACCACTTAACATTCATATTTGCTGCCGATCATGGATAGGCAGGATCCATAGACATCCCCCTGTGACTCGGAATGTTCCACAAAATTACACTATAATCAAGACTTCTCATTCACTCTGAACACCTCGGGAGAATCATTGGTCACTGATGGCACTGATGAGGACGTGACTGCATTCTTCCTTTCACGCAGCCCTCGAGATATTTGCATCATCTGCTGCACTCCCCCATCAATAAGGGGATAGAATATCGCCACGAGCATTGTGATCCACAACCAGATAATTCCTACAACGACCCAAGCAGTGAAGAACTGACATTTTGTTAGCACTTCACCGATCATCATGGGTGAGTAGTGGTGACAAATACTCACCCTCTTCCCAAAAACATATTTCGAGCCGTACATCGGCAGTGGCCACAACACCCAATGGCCCAAGAAAGTTGCAATCGACCAATATGCAGCAATACGACCCCATCTCTTCAACTCCTGGGGATTAAACGAGGACTGAGTGTGCTGTACTTCACTACCTTGACCATTCACCGTGATATCACTATCACTATCCAGTCGCTCGAGTCCCAGCTTCTCTTTGCGGAACTCCGCCCAGTCATACCTTTGTGGTTTGACTAGGGTGATCACGACAGAGTAAACTATTGGCGAGAAAGCAGATGCTACAGTTCCGTAGACGCAAGGTAGAATCTGTCCTGTTGAACTGACAGATACTGCACCATAAAAGTGCTGCGCTGTGCCAAGCCACACCCCGATGCCGGTCGCCATTCCCAGAATTGGGGACAGAATTGCGGCTGCCCTGTTCTGTCGGCGCCAAAGGATCGTGAATGCCATAGGAAAAATTCCAGGACAGGTTACCACACCTATTTTCATAAGTACTTGGACCAACGTCAATTGAACTGGAGACTTACCAAGCATATATAGTGTCCAGCCAAGATCAATACCGACGTAATGGAGCATAGTGCTGAATCCGGCAGAAAAGGCAGCGAAGAAAATGACACCAAAGTGACTGGCACGGATAATGTCTCTGTCTGATGCATCCTTGTTGATATATTCTCGGTATACATCAAAGCTTAGGATAGAGCTGACGGCGATGACTTGCGCAGAGAGGGTCGAAGTTACTGCCATAAAGGTGATAAGAAGGACTGCCGCCGCCCCGCCTTTCCCAGCAATAGTCATGGCTGCGTATGGAAGGACAAGGCCATTACTGACTTCCGTGGAGGTCATGCGCTGCATTAATTAGCATCGTCGACGATCAAAGGTGGACAGTACCTACGCGGGGATACGTCGGAAAGGAAGACGTGTTCTCGAGGCCTAGGGCAAGAGAGCTCATGATGGTTCCTAGAGCCCAGGGAATGGCAAAGTAAGCAATCCCACCGATGGTGTATCCCGGTACTACAGAGGAGGGGGCGGCGGAGAATGCTTTGATGAAATAGCTAGTATCCATCTGACAGAAGTGTTAGTCATTCCTGAGACTGGTGTGTTTATACTTACAATCACTAGGCCGAAGTTGGAGCAAATATGAAGAATTCCGAACAGGATAGCCTGGTTTTGTTAGCAAAGACAACGACATGGACTATAGTACGTACACCCTTCGAAGTCATAGTCAGGTATGTCCCATCTTGATTTCCAGACACAGGATGGCGCTGCGCGGCGGCTTGCACGAGCTCATATAACCTGCCGATCGAGCCGACCTCTTCAAATGTAAACGCTTTGATCGAGAGATAACATGCGATGACGAGGATTATTGCGGTGTGAAAGTAGTCCGTAAGGAATCTTCTCTGGTAAGCATAGTGTACGCTTTCTTTAGCTAAACACTTACGTTGCTTTGATGCCACCTACGAAGGTGTACACGGTAACACCAACGGGCAACAGGAACGTCGCAGCGATGATGTGCATTCCAGTTCTATGCGGTTAGTTAAATTCGAAACTTCAGCGAAACACTCACATAGCTGATATAACGGCGGCAGCGCCCAAAAGCATGTTAGCACACGCGAAGATGTTGTTGATCAAACACAGTGTCATGAAGACCACGTGTGCAATGCGACCTGAGCACATCAGCATCAGGTCGATCGGTATAGCTTCCATGCAGCCTACCATATCGGATTCGGACCACTTCGAGGGATGTATGCGCATCCGGGATCTTCCTCTTGCAGGATATCCCGATCAAGGCGAAAAATACAATCATCGGACTGCAGCCTGCAGCAAACCAGAAGGGGCCAGCCACGCCATAGTCATACCCCACAAAGGATGCTCCTAGCATTGCTGTTGTCCATAACCAAGACTGTCTACTCAGCAGATGATGGATCGCTATCAAGGGTGAACTCGTACCGATATTACTGCGGATGCTGTCAAGCCGGTCCTAACGGTGCGATTGGCAGTCATGAACCTGAAGGATTAGCAGGTATAAGACCAAAACTGTAATCGGACATACATCTCGGTTTTCTTGTTGTCTTCGCCTGTTGTTTCTTTGAGTATTCTGGTGATGACCATCATCACTGTTTTGTCAGCTGCATCACTTGCCTATCTTCGGTGAACATACCACCGGCGATGATGAGCCCTAGCACCACGACAATAACATATCCAACAGCCTGGGACAGTGGCGGCTGCACAGATGCCCCTGCTGCACGAGCTTGAATTTCTGACATCTTGTCAAGATACTCCAGTGGTTAGACAATGCAGCACTCAACAGCGGCAGAAAGACAAGGCTGACTATGTGGAGGCACCCCGGCAAATGTACTTTTAAGATCTACAACACAGCACACGTTATCGCTATTATCACGCTATCCGCCGATCATTGTATGCTACAGCGAACATCGTGTTCCCTGATGATACGATAGCCTATGCATATGAGGTGCTTGGACCGTGTTCCAAGATCCTGGAGATAATATATCTGGATTTGAAGTTATTCGGCCGATATACGTGCATGATTGTCCGTATAGCGTAAGGTCAATAAAGTTAAGTTATTGCGTGACAGGGACGATAGTTGGCGGAAGAGGACCAAAGATAGGGCAGGGGTGGATGCTCCGGGAGCCCGAGGTGGCTTGTGCCAAGTTTTCGACCAACTACCGAGGTCATGTAATTCTCAGCCAGAAATCGTTGTGTTTAGATTCCAGATAAAGAGATTCAGAATGATCCCTGCTCTTATTTGGGGCTGTATTAGATATGTGATTCCCCATTAATGGGCGACCCCTCATCTCCCCATCACGTCATCCCGGCCCACTGTGATGCTACTGAACATCCCCTCCGGCGAGGTCTGAATTGCACACTTATGGTCCATACTTATTCGCGGTTGATCTCTGAACGATATCTTGATAATTAACTGGCCTTATTTTCTTATAGTTCATATCGAAGACTCAGCATTTGCCGGTTCGAAAAGCCTAAGCCAGCACCTCTCTCCCGCCAACCTAACCTCCTATCTACCCTCCACAATGGCTACCGACAACGCTACATCTCGACCCCGCAAACAATTAATCCTCAATGCATTCGTTGAAATGTGTATGCAGCCCCAAATCTATTCTTCTTCAATCGCTAACATACCCCAGGTAGTGGCCACCAGTCCCCAGGACTGTGGCGACACCCAGAGGACGAATCGCACCGATTCAACGACATCGACCACTGGATTGAGCTCGCAAAGCTTCTAGAATCCGCCAAGTTCCACGGAATCTTCATCGCAGATGTCCTAGGTAGCTCTTATCCCCAAATATCTCTAGAATATGCATGAATAGTAACCTCCCCAGGCGGCTACGACGTGTACAAAGGCCCCCGCAACCTCGAACCAGCCATTGTATCTGGCGCGCAATGGCCCGTTAACGAGCCATTGGCTGTCGTACCTGCCATGGCGGCCGCGACACAAAATATCGGCTTCGGGGTGACAGTCACAACGACATATGAGCAGCCGTATCATCTTGCGCGTCGGCTCTCTACTATTGATCATCTCACTAAGGGACGGTAAGTCACTCTTCACGGCCCTCGTCGTCACTACCAAAACTAACACCAAAAACAGGATAGGATGGAACGTAAGCACCACCCACCCAACTTATAATAATCACCAAACTAACCAACCCAGATCGTAACGGGCTATCTCGACTCCGCAGCCCGTAACCTAGGCCACACCCAACAACCCCAGGTACCCTAACCCTCCCACCCCACTCACTCACCCACCAAAAACTCACCCTTGATAATAACAACCCACAGCACGACGACCGCTACGCTCAAGCCGAAGAATACATCAAAGTGACCTACAAATTATGGGAATCCTCCTGGCGCTCCGACGCCGTCGTGCTGGACCGCACCCGCGGAATCTACACGGACCCAACCCGAGTCCGCGAAATTAACCATACCGGCAAATACTTCACCGTCCCCGGCCCCCACATCTGCCAGCCCAGTCCACAACGCACACCCGTGATTCTCCAAGCGGGGACATCCAAAGCCGGGAAGGCGTTCGCGGCACAGCATGCCGAGGCGATCTTTGTGGCGGGACATAGTCCGTCCGTGGTGGCGAAGAATATCGCGGAGATCCGGGAGACGGCGAAGACGCAGTTTGGCCGGGATCCCGCGGGGATTAAGTTCCTGGCGCTGTTGTGTCCGGTGCTCGGGAGGACGGAGGAGGAGGCGTGGGAGAAATTTAGGTATTTTAGGAGTCTTGGGTCGATTGATGGTGCGCTGGCGTTGTTTGGGGGCTGGACTGGGATTGATCTCGATCGGTATGGCGAGGATGAGGAGTTGAGGCATGTGGAGAGTAATGCTATTCGGTAGGAGCTTCTTGTGTTTGGTGATGGGTGGGAGAAGTGCTGATTGTGTGATGTGATAGGTCTGCCGTTGAGGGTTATTCCAAGGCTACCCCGGAGGTTGAGAAGTGGACGAAGGCTACTGTGGGTCAACATATCACGGTTGGTGGGCTGGGTGCGACGCCGGTGGGAACGCCGCAGCAGGTGGCGGATCAGATGGAACGGTGGGTGAATGAGGCAGATGTGGATGGGTTCAATCTGGTATGTTCCTGGAGAGGGCTAAAGAGTGTAGTTGGCTAACAGATCCAGGCGTATGCTATCAAACCCGGCTCCTTCAAGGATATTATCGAGTTGCTGATCCCTGAACTCCGTAAGAGGGGCCTCTTCTGGGATGACTACCCTGTCAAGAAGGGAACGTACCGCGAAAACATCTACGGCAAGGAAGGGCAGAGCGGCCCGCCGGCTGATCATCCAGCTGCAAAATATCGCTGGCATGCGGGCGTCGAAGCAGCGGATCATCCAGTTCCTGAGAACTGATTGGTACACGGGGATGCAATGCTACTACATTACACAAAAACTGCTATTTTAGATCTCGTATCTCTCATATTCCAACAGATACTATATGCCCATACCACACTAGCCTCTGTGCATCACACTATATGATATATCATCGAAATGCAGCGTCAAACCGGAACACCATCAGTCACAGTCCCATACTCAGTCACAGTCCAATTACCAAAACAAGCATACTCAAACTGAGACCTTTCCAAACTCCTCTTCTGAACATTCATGAACGTAGACAGCTCGCACCAACCATCATCGCGATACTCACATTCCGCAAAGCTAGAATGCAGAGGGAGCGTGCGCTGATTCTGCAAAAAGTGAACGTAGAACGTTTCCCCGGTGCCATCCACATAGGCATTTGTCTGATCACCCACAGGACGCGTAGCAGCCACCTTATGAGGCGTCTTAATGATCTCAATATTCGTCCGTCCACCGAAAGGAACGATATTACTAGCCTTGAACTGCTGGTATAGAGGTCCAGTAGGAGGCAGGTATTGGGAGAACTGCCTGAATCCAAACGCAGTGAGAACAGCGACTATACCCGCATCATGCGAGAAGTCAAGGTAGAGATTCTGATCCGTCGGGAAGGTCACAGGATTAGTGTCCAGGGTCATGTTGGCATTGGTGCCTGTAGTCTGGAGTAAGTGACCCTCCACATGGGCGAGAAATTCCTCTACCCAGGCAATTCCCTGCGCGCGGCCCGCGGGACAGGCGAATCCGACCATGTTGGAGAATTCAATATCGAAAGAGTAGCTGAAGTTTTCGAATTCTTCAAAGGTGAAAAGCTCGCAGAACTGGCTGTAGCCGTAACTGATGGTCTCGTAGGCGCACATACTCTGCGCGTTGTAGCTGTCGGTCGTGGTCCAGTTATAAGATCCAGTCAGAGTGTGGAGTGCTTCGGTGCGCTCTTTGAGATAGATGTTTTTCCATGTTGATAGGGGTGTGGCGGAATTGTAGGCCATGTACTCTAATGCGCGGGTGCAGGAGTAGGTCCCAATTAGGGAGTTGTTGTAGCCAACACCTTCTATTATTGGTAGTAGGTTAGCCTTTTCTGTCCATTCGAGGCCAAAGAAGCCTGCGAGGAAGTTCTCTGCGGATTTGAGCATGCGGTCCTGGGTGGTGGTGCGCGCTACGAGCTTATGGGCCGAGCTGGAATTGAAAAGGTGTCCGTAGTTGTAGAAGTTTAGGACGCCGCTGTCATAGAGCTCCTGACGGCCTTTGGGGACGAGGATCTCTAGACCCAGTCCGTAGTCCCAATCGTTCAGGAAATAAAGTGGGCCGGTGAAGTTGTTACCACTAGCGGTAGAATTGATGATTCTCTGGGCCAATGAGGCCAGACCTTCCGAGGATGAAGGATACCGAGAACCATGGCGGTGAATCATATGCATCTGAGTGATGTTGGACCCTTTCGGGAGAGGATATTCATCCACACCGAAGCCATCGGGTACATGGTAAGGGCTGTATGAGTTAGTAATGGATTTAATGTCGAGAACAATGGGGAATCCATCATTAAGATATGTACCTTAGGTTGCCCATGTAATGGAATATATTGCGGCCAGCAGCCCCCTTTATCGGCTCGCTTGTTTCCAGCGGGTCATTGGGAGACAGAGTCTTTTGTCCAAATGGAGCAGGATTTGTCTCGGCTAAGAAGGGAGCAACCCCAGTTGCAGTGGTGCCTTCTGAAGTCAGCCTAACCCAAGTCTGCAGAACGACTATGTACATACCCTGATAGCTCTCGGGCGTGGTCTGAAACCAATCAACTCCGGTTGCGGTAGCTGAGGGACTAGGAGTCAGTGGAGTTGAGCTCTGTGAGGGGGCTTCAATGGCAGCAGCATCAGCTATAGAGGCTACTGCCAGTATAGATAGGGTAGTGAAAGTCTGGTGCATGTTGATACTCCCACTTTATTGGCAAAAAACCGTTCAGTCAGTAATAACACCAGCAAGAGGTGGGTGCGATGCCAATTTGTAGGCATTCCGTGCTCTAGGGGAAGCAAAGAAATGCAAAGCCATATACATGTCCATCACTGTGTTGTGCATTATTGTGTATACGGCATGCTCAGATACCGTTGGGGTGTACCAGCAGCTGCAGAGTATCGATGCACGTGGGCATCTCCTTGATTCAAAACAGCCACGGCACCACAAGATAGGGCATCTGTCATGTCTCGGCTGCAGCCATCATTTCGCTTACATGGGGTGTGGAGACGCGAGTCGTGCCCCAGGCTGAATGCAATCCTTCTCCCGGGTCCTTGCATTTCGCTGCGTCAGCCACTCGACCTTTGTAAGATAGATCTCCTGACGCTTGAACGTTCTAAGTTCTCATCGGCAAGCAGGAAAAGCACGTGGGCTTACCGAGTGGTGATTATCTTCCCACTATCTGCTAGTAGGTTTTAGGGCCTCGGCATCGGCTGTCGGGTGGCCTAACTTGCACTAGACATGTATACCTTCTGAGCTACATCATCTATTCGATCACAAAGTGGCGCCATGTTCGGACCTGGTCGACGTCCGTTCTATGGTTGACATTTGCATTAAAGCATAACAATGGGCCATGGCAGCTAATTCCTGAGCCGACGCGGCTTGGGTCCTATACAGCGTACCAGATGTTGACAATGACGGAATAAGTACACTGTGCACTTTAGAAAAGGAAATCCGCAGTATATTTGCAAGGATTCCTATAATCATCATTTCGTCTCGTCATCTTATTAATTTTTACCTAGCATACGACTTCTGTCAATGTACTAATTTGTTGATGTCTAGAATAGTATCAGCCCACTACATAGCACCGAACTAATCTTGACTCAAGACAGACTGCCTCTCAGCAGAATTACTTCGCCGTCTTCTTCACCCCCATAAACCAATGCACATTCGTAGTCGGATACATAACCGGCGACTTCCCCGACCGAAACTCCCAGTTCTCCAAACCAGGTGCATCCGTCCGTCTGACCAGATCGTGGAGTTCATCCGAAGTCCGACAGCGCATGATAGACACAAAGCCATCAAAAACCATCAGCAGAGGTGCCAGAGGCAACACAAATGTGAAAATCAAATGTAAGGGCGACCGCCAGAATCGGAGCAGAGTGTATTGGCATGCGATCAGTATCAGGCCTGGTAATATTAGCATCGAGCTGAGATCGCGTGCGGTGAGTTCGAAAATACTGATTATCTTTGTTAGTAAGGTTGATACTCAATTTGAAGACATGGGTATGGGGTTAATGACATACATGAATGCATCAGCCGACTCAATCGCACTCCGCAACATGGGTACAGCAAGCGGGTCGTCGAAATGATGGAAAGCTATGTTGAACATTCGGCATTCCTTCCGGTTTTGTGGGACCAATCGACCACATTTTGACGCATCGACTGGTTCAGAGATGTATGAGATATTTTCTTGCTGTTTGGTGAGAGCAGCCCATTCGCGAGGGTGAGGATTGAGGTCGGTCAGCAGGAACTGGGCTGGAGGGAGGTGCTGAGCCCGCAGGCGGGCGTTGAGAAGTTTCTCAAAGGTGGCGGATGGGCCACCGGCGCCCGAGCCCAGATCAACAAACGTGAAGGACGAGAGGTCGGGGAAGTTATCTGCAAGAACTTCGCAGGCAACAACGGCTGAAGAAACCTTGGCGACTGGCGGTAGGCGCAAATTCCAGCAGTGGGTAAGGCAGAGCTGGGCATATTCGATCGCCTTGTGGGGGCACCATGGCTGGTCGGCGATCTCGAAGAGGTGGAGGCGGGGGAGGAAAGACATGGTGACTGTCGAAGAGAAGACTGGTCGGGATAAGGTTGGGATGAAGATATATCAGATTCTTATCTCGGCTCGGCGTTGCTTCATTTCGCCCCATCCAGGTTCTGCGTGAGTTTGCTTCCTTTCATTCGAGTAGGATCTCCTTAATGCAATCCTGGTGATGAACAATTAGGTTGCTCCCGGCCGTCTACAACAAGCCCGTTAATGCCGAACTTTCTAATTGACGAAGGAAACACTGCCAGAGGAGGGGGATCTTCAGGTTCGAAATGATAGTCGGACAAGATTGGTGAGGTTGACAGGCACAAAACCTTAAACGCCCTACTAACGTTTACACTACGTCATCATCCGAATAGCATGCACTGATCATAAAGATACTCAATCCTGTAACCAGAGACTGAAACTGACTCGTTACAGCCACATCCCATATAATAAAGTACGACGAAATTTCAAGAAAGCCGTTCTGATCTTGTCAGGCTACCAACTCCCCGGTCGCGGGTGGCCATCAACGGTGTGGGTACAGCCCAATGAGATAGGTCAAACCGGCGTGATATGATTATTATAGTAGCAAGGGGGTTGACAGATCATCACAAAGTATGATTGGCTCTTTTAACTGGCTTCGTGCCGATCGGACCAGCCACGCGGCAGTGAAACAAACTATTCGATCAGATCTTGCATTCCGAGTTTCATTCAACTGAGCATCAAACGACGGGATATCAAGCTAAAAACAGAAAAACTAACATGAAGTAAGGGGCAAAATTAAGAAGGTCTATGATATATCATCAAGATGCAACGTGAAATCTCTATATTTACAGAACCAAGAAAACGCCAACCACGACTCCCGCCACCAGCGAGGCAATCTGGCTGCGCGGCACTGTAGCCGAACTCTCCTTGTCCGACTTGTCGCTCGAGCCCGTCGAGCCCGTCGACGTGGCGGCCGGTTCCGTCGCTCCCGTCGCCTTGGGCACGGCATCGGATCCCGTGCCGATCTCCAGGACATGGTCCTCGCCGGGGTCGAAGTTGGCCTTGGCCAGGGAAATCTCGTTGTTGCCGAGATCATAGACAACGTATGCGCTGCGCAGGAAAGTGTCGCCGAGAAGGGCCTCATTCTCGATCACTGACAGTCCGAACGTACAGATGTTCATGTCGGTCATGTCGGAAGTGGTCTCGAGGATCATCTCGCTGATGTCAACGCTCATGTTGAAGGATCCAAAGTCGAAGAGGAAGGTGAAGTCATCGTCCTTGACGGAGCACTCGATTACTCCGTAACCATACTCGCTCATGTAGGTGGCACCGACGGCGTCGTAGATGCTGGCTGCGGCGGAGGTCGGGAGGTAGGTCAGGGCAGTGCCGCTATCCAGCACGGCGGGGATGGGGAACTGTGTGGCGCTGTTGTTGACCGAGACGGGGTTGCCGTTCTTCTCGAGGTGCACGGCCGTCAGGTTGACAGCGAACTCGATGTACATGTCCTCGATAGAGACGATAGGCAGGGTCTGCAGGCTGCCGTAGTACTTGGCGGTGTTGACTCCGCCGAACAGGATGGTGCCTTTGCCTTCGTCGAGATCATCCAGCCAAAGACTGTAGGCCGGCCAGTTGATCACGCCTTGATCGACGAGGGCTTCGGGGAAGTTGGTGTATTCACCACCACCACCGTAGCTCGAATCGCTGGCTTCATTGGAGGCGTATCCAATACCGAGGACGCCCTCTACATGAAAAGCAGTTAGCAAATTGTGGAAACAAACTGGTGAGGGTACAGTGGGAACCTACCCTCGGAGTCGCCGTCATATGCGACGGCAAATTGAAAGTTCGTCAGAGTGACATTGGAAAACTTCAGGGTATCGTTGACATAGTCGCCCGTGGCTTCGCTGCCGTCGACATACTCGATATAAAAGTCATCGTTCACGAAGGTGTAGGTGGAAGATTCGCTCGAGTTGTAGGAGCCGTAATCGGTACAGGGGCAGGCGGACGCGTTGGCGCCATTGACCCAGAGATCGCTGCTGCCGGTGTCCAACGTCACACTGACTTCCTGGCCGGGAGTGCCGAGGGTGAGGTTCATCGTGTAGCCAAGATTTGTCGCCTAGAGACGTGCATTAGCGACCGTCACAATTCCCCTGATTCGGACTCGGGATGTCAACATACCAGGTTAACAAGGTCGGCCGAAGCCGTCGATCGCTTCCGGCGGGACCGGTCGGCGATCTGACGACGTTCAAAATTGAACTGAAGCGTAGATGGTTCATCGCGCTCATGGATAGAGAGGGAATAGGCGGACTGGGCGGCCCAGGCCAGAGAGAGAAGGGTGGTGCTCTTCATGGTGGTGCTGTGATGATTTCCCTTCTCACGTAATTTGGGGGCGAACCTGTCGGGGGGAAGTTGGGGGAGCGGAGCGTCTTATATGGTCGGTGCAGAAACGATGGATTTGAATAAAACGTTGCCCATGGGAGGCGCAGGGAGGGGCACGGGGAAGTCGGAGAAGTGCTCAGCCTTGCGCGGTCGCTTCGTCTTGGCCTGTTCCTGAGTTTTTTAACAGAAAGCCATCCAGCGCCAGAGACCCGCTCCAATGTCAGCCTTCAGACCCTGGGGCTGTTGCTTTTTTGCTGACAAGCGCTGGGCTGTGAAGAGGCTCTTGTCTGGCAACCAACGAATCCCATAAGGGGGAAACTTAGACAAGTGGGTCGTTGGCAGGCAACCATCAAATGAAGAACTGTTCTATCCGCCACCCCGAGGAGGAAGAAGAAGAACTGCGAGACTATTCCCTCCCTCGAACTAGTGGATAGACGGGGGTTTACTCCGTCGGTCATACCGGAAATGATGACTCTTGGCAAAAGCATGACCTCTGACATGGCATCTTGACTAACTACAACATGAACATCATAGCCATTTTGCTATTGAGATGACAACTACATGCTGTTCACCACTTGCAAACCCAGCAGTGACGACACCCCAACGTGGGATGGCGTGGCTTCGCATCGCTCGGATGCAGGCGGAGACACCCGATTCCTCGACCGGCGCTAAATCTTGCCCTCATTAGTCACCGCGGACTTGCTCCCCTATCCAATGACATGGTGTCATCCGCGCCTTTCCACGCCTGCCAGAAATTGCGGTCGATGGAGTTTGTTAATAAGCCATCACGGTTAATGTTAGCTAACTAGCCGTCCTTCAACTGGAACAAACATAAGACAGTTGCTATTAAAGGTTTAGCATTTGGCCATTTGAGTTTGTCGGTCCTGACAGGTTTCACAGCCTTGTTCAACGGGCCTTGACACAGTACAATGCAATTTAATCCCTGGCAATAGCGCCTCCTTCGTGGTTATCGGCCCGTTCGCCTAGAGATCAAAGAGCTCTTGGCAAGACCCTGATTCGCACCCTGGCCGTGAACTGCTATATCCACTTCGTATAAGGTGGATCGAGGGGCTAATTCTGCCGTTATCATAAGCAGATTTTTACTATCATGCTCGTGGTGAAAGGGGTAATTGGAGTTTACTGGACTTCTTATTTGACCTTATGACGGACTCGAACAACCGGGAGATGTGATGCAGGGCACCCAATCCTAGCAATCGATCTCTACAAATAGAAAGTAACTACTCAAGCTCGGAAAAAAAGCAGAAGTTCGATAACTCTAAATGCCATTCTCACCTTACGAGAGAAGTCAAATTAGGGTCCACTATATCTATCTCTCCAATCTCGATAAATTCCCTAACCAATTCAGTCCACCCAGCGCTCAGTCCACCCGTCCGCTGATTTTCCTATTATTGAAAACCCAAACTAGTGACAAACCGCCTCATACTCTCATTTCTCTTATCCACGATAGTTCACTTTCACTACTACAGCTGCCTAATCCGGTTATCCTTTAGATGAAGCTATCTATCACTCTGGCTCGGTTCATTGTGCCGACGGACTCCGTATCGGCCGTGAGCGCTTCAGTCGTTAGCCCTGACTTTAGATTCCTGGTGGCTCAAGCTCAAAATTAGGCTGAGGCAACAGTCGGATATGAGTCACCGATATGACGCAGAGCAGTATGACTAGACAACTAGACGAGCAGATGACTTTAGTGTCGACTATCCTTCCTTGGCATTATCAATATACGAAGCTTGTTAAGGCGATGCGGGAGATGTCGTGGGGGAGGAAACTGTCTACGAGGGGGCGATGAGCTTGGCAGAGTGTCGATTGCATTCACGATGATTCCAGACAGTGGCTGCTCAGAGGGGTCGGACTCTGTGGGATTTCGATGTCGAAAACTTCCTTGATCGGTGTACGAGACATTACTGCCACTCTCCTGGTAAATGCCAAACCAATCTGTCATATCCATATAATGATTCGCGATGGTGCTAGGTATGCTAGTGGCCGGTCTAGTCTACTCTAGTAACAATCATTAAACATGGTGATAAATTGTACAGCTCCGTCGGAAAGCCGCAACATGATATATGCAGCTCTAGTGGGGAAATGATAAAGCACTCTTTCCAAGCATGCCATGTAAGCCACAGTGGGGTTCGAAGCAGCCAACACCAGTGTTCCTGGTTTTTTAATGACAGCATAGGGCTATTGCTTTTTCTCTGGGATACAGCGCCCGGTGTGATGCTGTTCCTATACCGCCATTGTTTGGGATTTTCGGGTTGAAACTTGCCCCGTGACAATAGGGACCATATGGGTCTCGGGTATCTGTTTTTGATCTCGCTTGCTTTCTATGATGATGATAAGAGGAATATCAGTGTTAGAGGGGTTATCAGGTATTGACTCAGTCGTGATCTCTAAAGTGTAAATGTGGGTGGTTGGGTTGAGTATAAATGATCGGTGATAGATATATCGTATTCTCGCCAAGGATGATACAGAAGACATCGCCAAATAATTAGGCCAGCGACATCAAAACCAAACGAAAAACAGGATTTAAAAATCTATTCCCCTTCTAACTCTACAGTTTTGATACACGGGAGGTGTGAAAAGAAAAAAAAATACAAAAAGATATGACAAGAGTGGGATTCGAACCCACGCCCCTTTCGAGACTAGGAATGCTCCGAAGGAACATGTCTGATCAGATACACCTGACCCTAGCGCCTTAGACCGCTCGGCCATCTTGCCGTTGATGTATTTCATCCTCCAACTTACCCCCCATATTCCACACCTACTTTCTTATCTATCTCCAGGGGCATAATTCCTCACCATCCCCGCCACTCCCCTCGCAACATCCCCTCCCATCCCATCCAAACCCCTCAGTACCCCTTCCCGATCCCCTTCCCCTCGTTCCTGGCTCATCTTGAACTTCCCGTCCATGCGCTCCACTGTCACTTCGATCCCGACGATGTTCTTCTTCAGGATGTTGATGTATGCTTCTGGCGCTTCGTCGACGGTCCATGCTCGTGGACATGATTTCTCCTCCGGGTTGTTATGAGTATCACTGGTATTGGTGGTTGTATACCCCATGATATCCCCCTCACAATGCGCCGAGAGATCACGAAGCTGTTTATTCAGAAACATCGAGGCCTGTTGACCCCCTTCCCCTTCCGAACGGGGATTATAGATCCGCGCGCGGCCGTAGACTTGCACGGCGGCGTAGTTCCATGTTGGGGCGACTTTGCCGTTCTGGGGCTTGGTGGTGGTGTAGAAGTGCGGGGTGATGTAGCTGTGGTAAGGGGAGGTGAAGAGGATGAGGACTTCGGTGGGGAGGATGGCCTCAGATTGGGTGGCTAGGGAGTCGAGGATGGCGGCGCTTTGGGGATTGGCGCGGGCGATGTGGCCGCGGAGTTTGATCTTGTTGTTGATATCATCAGTGGTGGTGGTGGGAGGAGGGATGTCGAGAACCCAGGGGATGTGGGTGGATTGGAGTAACGGGTGTAGAGGGGAGGGAATGGCGGTGGTGAGTACGCCGAGAGGGTTTTGTTGGATGAAGGTGTGGAGGGTTGAGGGGGTGGAGTCGGTGTAGATTTCTTTCATGTACATGATGGCTGTATGTATGCATATGTATAACTGGGAGTAGGGTAGAGATAGATAGATGAGAGGTGCAATCAGGCTGGAAGCAAGGGGGAACAAGATGCAGATAACCTTAGATCTTGTCCCCGTGCGGGGTTTGGAACAACTCAATTATGGGGTTCATTCCTATTGGCTTGTCGGCTATGTTCCGAGTCTATGATGTATGGTACAGCATCATTGTGGTAATTCTTTTTGTTTACATTCGTTTGTACTTGTATCATGACAGTAAGGAAATATGTACAGTGAAGTGTAGATGGGCAGATGTTGTTGTCCTCCGCCAAAATCATTATCCCCAAGGAATATTAGCATGGGGGCCATTCTCATTCATTGCGTGGCCAGCGCAGGTCAAAGCGTTGCAAAGCCTGTCTGGCTTGGGTTATCGGTTAGGAGTTGGAAAAAAGAATTGCCCATTGTAAGTGGCATTTTATCGCCATGGGCTTTGCTTTCGAATAAACTCCGATGTGTTTCGCGGCGCATGTGGTATGACCGCGCCAGCTAGTGGCGGAGCTGGGTCGTCGCTAACCCAGTGAGGGTTTCGGTCCTCTAATGTGTACGGAGGGACCTTCAGGCAATGCCCGCGTCGGTCGCAAATCGGTCAGCGACGATTGCTTGCGGGCGCGCGATGCTCGCATATCTGTCGCGAGATGGATTGTCGCAAATGCAAAGGAATGAGAACACAGTTTTCTCAACTGATCGAGTAGTAGGATGGCAATGCGACTGGATTAAAATCTTATAAACCGGTCTCGGTGTTCGGCCGGTAATCTCGAATAGAAGGTGTAGAATCATCAGGGCAGCTTAGGAGTCTAATGGTAGATGCTGCTTCGCTCGCGTTGGCCACTTAGATTGCTTGATGCAGAGTCATAGGCCGCCTCATGGGTGACCTCGATCGTCGTGTGCTGCAGCACCACTCCCATCGGGGCCAGCTCCAACCCATCCTTGCCGATCATCTCCTCGGTGGAATCGCTGCGGCCGCGCGCAATCGTGGTGTTGGTCGGTCCCTTGCCATCGATACTGTTGCCATAGTGGTGTGCGACCGACGATTTGTTCGGTCGGCTGGAGTATTTGTTGCTGCTGCCATGGATCCTGGCTTCAGGCTCCAGCACCACGCTGCGGCGACTCAGTGTGTACATGAGGGAATCACAGAAGCCACACAGAGTCATGAAGGATCCGGCAAAGCAGAAGTAGAGAACGCTGGGGGAATGGCCACTGGCAGAAGCCATTCGACCTGCGGCAAGAGGTAAGGTAAGGCAGATATACACAACGGGATATAACGCCATGTGGAAAATGACACGCTTGAGTCGGGTCAGACTTTCGGAGTTGTGCTCGCCCAGAATGGCTGACTCGGCGATCCTCTTGCGCAGTTGAAGGAACATGATCGCGTACAGGACGACGGTGAAGAACTCCGAGGCGAAAATCCAAAAGTAGTGAGTCCACAGACGCATCGACTCGTACTTGGGGGTCATCCAGCACTGGAGTAAAAGAATGTTAGTGACTTACCGAAATATTGTAAAGAGAAGATCAACTTACCCAGGCTACAGCCGGATACCAGACGTACCGACCGTGTGCTGCGATCGGAATGACAGTCGTTATAACCCCAAAGAGCCAGAGCCCACAAACGATAGAAACAAAAAGACGGTGTGAGATCTGGTAGCCCAAGGTGACGTGCATGAAAGTGTGCGCAGCAATGGCGAGCACGAACAGACCACTCATGGGATCACCAATCTGCAGCCAAATGCCCTGCAAGAAGCATGCAGGGTCTGCGGCCGTCACCGAGTTGGTCTGGATCCATCGCAGACTGATGATAAAGCCCAGACTTTGGATGAAGTCAGCCAGAATGAGGTTGAACATGAGCACGACATATTGGTTGTAACCGATGTAACGTTTGTAGTGGCGTTTCCAGAAAATAAAACGATAGGTAAAGAAAGTCAACAAGGAAAGAGTACAAATGAGTGAGACGGTGGCCAGCGCCGAGATAACAATCAAGCCCTTGGTCTGCAAACTCGGCAGTGGGCTCATAACAGCCTCGCCCTGGGTACTCGACGAGGACGAGCGACGCTGCAGGGCCGGATTAGCCGCATGGGCGTCTGCCTCGTACAGTAAGGACTGGATCGCCAGGGACAGCATGATGGGGAAAGGTGACCGGGGGTGGAATTGTTTCAGGCTTCCTTTCCACCGACGGCATTTGACCTATATAACCGCTGTGTCCTTCCACCCCCTGGGGTTGGTCCTAGCAGGCAGCGTGGCCAGGAGCCCTCACCCGCTCTAAGTCCAATTAGGAACGTCGCGTCAAGTGTCGATCGAGGGTACCGTGGATTCGACGGATTTTACGGAAACGACTCAGTGCAATTACCGGGGCGGGTTCGGGCATGTGCCGAAAGGAGTTATCATCTTCCGTGACGACTGGGGGGTCCCATCTCCACCTGGGAGGTTTTGGGAGCGAGCTTGGCTCCTTTAGCTGTCCATCTGAACCTCCGCAGCGAACGGCGTCTCTCTAGTCTCAACCAAGCTTTATAAGAGGGCAATAGTCCCCCTGGAGACGGCTCAGAATGCGACCTCCATGCGATGGTCCCAATGGTTCTAGCGCTAGAGGAAAACCCTAGAAACGCCACCGAAGCTTGTTATTGGCATGAAAATCCCTATCGGCCGGTTGACAATCACTACTGCTGCTTGCTGGGACCTCGGGTTGGGGCTACTGGACCATCGTGAGCTATGTCGAGGGCATCAGACAACTACAAGTGGTGATGGTTTCGATTTCTCGGCATCAGAATCACTCGCTGCCTTAGAAAAAAGACGCTATCTCAGTAGCTGTCTTGGCAAAGGCTCAGGGTTCACGTCGCTCCGTACTTTTTGCCTTTTTGACTTTTTCTCATTTATTTTCTTTGTTCGTTGACCTTGTCTAGTGTGTGGGCTTATGCAAAATAAGACCAGAATAATATAGAATAATAGTAATCCTCCTGCCAGGCCCACGTGGGGCGACCAACGCCAGTCGGAAGCCGGCAAGCGAGTCAGAAAGTGGCTCCGGGTTTCATCCTCGGCCATGGAAGAAAATGCGAGAAACCCAGCTGGGACGGAGTACGGAGTACTTTTTTACTTTTGCTACTTTTTACTTCATGGGTCGGGTATCCCCGGACCTGTCCCTGGTTCCAGACTTTTTTTTTGTTTTTTTTTTCATCGCGTCTTGCTTGGTTCCTTGTGTTGATCCTCGTATCGGGCCAGGAGTTGAATAAGAATAACATTGACAAGAAACTCTGTTGAAAATGTCGGAAAGCTACGTTGCCCGTGTTGCGCTTGGCTGTGGTGGCGATAAACGGGCGCAGGTAGAAAAATCTCCGCCTCCGGCCACGTTTATGAGTGGCACTCAAGGTGGCACTTGTTGTGCGCTATCGCAGGCACCAACGATGATGGTTTCTAAATAGCTCCTGTGCTCGTTGATCTACAAATTGCGATCCTGTCCTTATCGCAACCACTATCGGGTTGGGTCGGTCCATGGTGCGGAGTCCCGGTAAGAGAAAAAGGGATGATTAGGGTGATCACCTCGCGACGCGCCACGGTTAGAAGGCGGGAGGATAAAGAAGCTTCGAACCTTTGGAAGCACGGTCTGCCTTCGGCTTGCCTCTTTGAGAAGGAGGATCAATCTAAGCTGGTGGAGATTGGATCTCCAGGGGGGTGGATGGCAGAGTCAGACACGGCCCTGGATCCATGGTTACGGATTCCGCGGGCCGGACGAGATACGGAGGACTTGCCGTATGCCGTAGATTCGTGGAAAACACGATGATCCTTTTCTGTGCGTCAGGTGTGCGTCCTTTTTAGTCCTTCTAAAATCTTCGCTAGTTCTGAGTCTGTTCACGGTGACACTGTTCTTCAGCCCTATCACTCGTGGAGCGCGCAGCTGGAAAAGAAAACCGCGCAGTGACATCCACCTGGTCCCATTGTAATGGTCCAACACTCCTCTCTCGACAAATGGTATCTTTGGCATTGGCTGCAATCTGTGTGGACGCTACTCGGCTAATTGCATGTCCTGTGTAATGAGTTCAGTAGTATAACTTGATTGGGTGTGCCGAGTCAGTGTCCTATAGAGATGGCGCGGCACAGCGAAGAGATTTAGACTCTCGTCTGAGATTCCCGAACCGACGCGAGGCGGGGGTGGTCATGAGAGTTTGGAAAAAAGCACAGAAATTGTACCAGAGCTCAATAGCCTTTTCTGTTTCCCCAATGCCTTTGTTCGAATGACTGGCAGGCAGTGGAGTGAAATTCTTGCGTGACTAGTACTATGGTGGCGTTCTTTAGGCTGGCCAGTTGAGAGACAAGTTACAACATCGGGGGTCACCTCCCTTTCGGAATGTCGCCCCGCCTTGCCTATGAAAGATCGCCTCAATTACCAAGTCCTTGGGAGGCCTGGGGGATCCTATCACATGTGCTCTATTGCCGTCGACCACCCCTTATGCGTAGTACTAGTCCCTGGGGTACTGGTTAGTGTCCCTCCCAGGCAGAAATTTGGGAGGCGGCGTCCCGAGTAATTGGTTGGGACTTCTTCCACCATGGCAACAAGAGCCTAGGTATAATTGCCGAAACAAAGCCAAAGAAAGCATAAGGGCCACCCCCGTCGACATCTATGAATAGCTCCATCCTACGCCTCGTGCTCAAAGTCCAGGGAGCTCAGGGGCTCATTTAGTCAGCGGGTTCGTATTTCCCCTCACGCCTCCTCATTTCCCCTCACCTCCCCTCTTATGCCAAGAGCAAAACATTCGGTGGGAACGGCAGGATTCAATATATTTGATCCTTTTCATACCCTTATTTCGACCGTTGAATGCATCGCGTGGTGCACGAGCCCTTCGTGCGCAAGCTAGGCAGGCCTACTGGCAATTCGATTGCTGCCTTCAGACCGTCGACGCATCAAATAAATTAGCGAACGTTGGACTAAATAACATGCCATGAGGGGGTTTGGCCCTGTTGGCTCGTGCTCGTTCCCGAGCTAGGCGTGCTGGAGACTGGAGTGTAGTGCGATTGATTTGACAATGCAAATCACATCTCGCACTGGCAGAACTGGGATGACGCGTCTGAGTCAATCCAAGCAAAAGGCGCACATTGGCACTGCTTGGCCAGTTTTCCTCTCCCCGGGTTTTTTCTTCGCACTGGCAGCGAGAACTGAAAATCCTTAATCGTTCGCAGCATCGCCAAGACTAGCAAACATACTTGCTTCCGGATAATGCTCAACATTCATCCCAATATCCCATTGACTAATCGGAAACTCAATGTGCCATCTTCGCAAGTCTTCCGGAATCGTTGCTACTAGCTACAATCAGAAGGTGTTGATTGTGTATGGGTGGTTTAGCTGGCTAGTGCATATATGTGCGCTAACTGTTCCCTGGAAATTAGCTCATTTCTGGCTATGCTCGCAGTTTTTGTCCACATTGATCCTCGATCCTCACCTCGATGTGTACACTCAAAATTCGGCCAAGCCAGAAGAACGATACGGTGATGATCCGACCGAGTGGGTTTCATGAACTACTCTTCATAACTGTGCCGGCGCCTGCCTAGGGGTGGAGTAGCAAAGAGAGGGAAACTCTCCTGTTCCTGGCCCCTTTACCCCTTTAGTCTCTTCTGTGCTGTCGATCATGAGTATTATGCTCTATTTCTACTGACAACTAAGGATGATGTGATTTACAGTGTATTCTCCTTCTGTCATCGTCAACCGGCCTGCACAGCAAATCTCTTCGGCAACCCACTATCCCCCTTGTGAGTTTCCCAAAAGGGTATACAATCACTGTTTTACGGCGCATCCTGCAGCGGGGACAGTCTATCTCCGCTCGGTATCAATGCTGTCCGGTCCCATGCTTGCTATGTTATCTCTGGGTGCATTAATGGGAAATTTTTGGGTTACGTAGGAGATCGTGCTCGGTCGCGAGTAGCCGGTACTATTGCTGTGTATCTGATAGTTTCTTGTAGGGTTGCATTCGATAGATTTCCACTGCATAACAGTCTGTACTCGCGCATACCTACTACTAGTGCCGCCGCAATTATGTGTCGGACAGGGCTGAATAGTAGAATGATCGCTTAAGTTGATGAAGGCATTCAGTTGGGGCTGGGGTTTGCTACTGGTACCAGAAGGCATACCAAGAAGGACTTCCGAAATATATACATTCGGTTCATGCAGTTCAATGACCTGGTCATTCAATCATCGAACCATTACATACTAGACTGTCAATCATTGAGATCGACGCTATGATGTCTCACAATATGCACATATTATTTCGTAATAGGACTCGCACCTCGTAGCATCAGACATCATCTCTAGCATGTGAATGCGACAAGCTGAAACTTAAACCTCCCTCTGTGTAGTGGATAGTGGAAGAGCTCCTATAGCCAAAGGAGCCAACCTATTTCAAGCAACAGGCAAGATGGCCGAGCGGTCTAAGGCGCTAGGGTCAGGCTATCTGATCACACATGTTCTTCGGAGCATTCCTAGTCTCGAAAGGGGCGTGGGTTCGAATCCCACTCTTGTCATATCTTTTTGCATTTTTTTTCCCGCTACATCCGATACGACTACCTCAACTGATACAAAAGAAAACGATGCAATGATTTAATTTCTTTTTTACAATCCGGATTAGAGAGTTCCTCCACCCAACCGCTAGCATCGTCACCTCCCACTCTACCATCACGGATCGCTCCAGTTCTCCCGCTCATAAGAATTCCAACAATTGTCCCCAGACAATCTATAGCGTAAACCAGTCTGGACATCTAACCCTACAGATATCAACAAAACCTGCAAGTAAATCAATTCCAATGAATCAAAAGCATCCGAGCTCAGCCGCCGGAATCATCTTCCCAACCCACAACCACCCAAACCTTACACACTGCTCACCAAAGCTAAACACAGTCTGGCCAAACCTACATCCCACCGCAGTCATGGTTGTGTCATCGTGGCGACCGTCCGGATTCGAATATAAGAGGACCTAAACAGCAAGTATTATCTCCCAACAGCAACAGCCATTATTGGTGGTCACTAGGTACATACTGCATACATCATCATCTAACTTCCAAACCAACAACCATGCCGAACCCAAGTCTAAGTTACGGAAATGGCATGTCATCCGGAGCCAAGTGAGCCGCACTCTATCCCTTCACCTACACCATCGTATACTAATGATATCCAATGGTTGATAGGTCCCGGAATACCGCCTTCCTAACCATGTTCGCGGTTATCTCCGGCGCCTTGCTCACATTCCGGATGCAGTCGCCACGCAAGGAGCAGAGATACTCTCCCGAGGGAGACCAGCAGGCTATTGATGGGGAGAATAAACTTGGGCGCTCGATGTTCGTCTCTGACGGGGATCGGGACGCTGTTAGGGGTGGGAAGCCTGGAGAACCGAAGGTTGGTCGTGCGCCGCATGAGGGGTTGGGTGGGCGGTGATGATTTTACATGAATGTGTGGGTTGCGTGAGGGGAGGTATCGTGCATGGGCATATTGCATAACGTTGCTTTGTTGCTTCGTTGGGGTTGAAAAGTAGGGCATGTGGAATAGGTCTGGTACCTTGTACTTGTACATTGTGTTTGTTTTGGTGATGCATAGAGAATTTATTTTCTTGGATTTATTGAACGCAGGTTCATTATGCTATGCTGGCTATGCGGGACTCATTGGAAGGTTCTCTGCTAGGATTTCTGCTCCGTGGCATCCTCCTTCAGCACCCGGGCTGATACCAGTGGACTCTCGTCCAGGATCCGCGTGAAGTCATGAGCGTCGACACAGGCCTGACGCGAGTTGAGCACGCTGGGCTCTGCGCGCCTGAAGACGTCATTCTCGTAGACGTCCAATGCATCTCGCAGTGCTTGTGTCGACATGGATCTGTTTGGACGATGAGTTAGTATCTAGTTGTACATCCCGCGAAGCGCTGATACTCACGCTAGAGAACGCATATCCACACGTCTAGTCAAGTCCAGTACATCAACGATGGCATTATTGGCCCCTTCTCCGCGGTCTAGACACCACTGTTAGCATGTAATCCTCCCACCCAGCACAGCCCAGCATTGTATGAACATACACATAGTCATCGTATGCGCCGAATCACCCATCAGCACAACCCTGGGATGTGAGCGATTCTGCAGCGGTCGGAACATCCAGTCCGCGATGCGGATTGACCGTGCCTCTGTGTCCTCGGGTAACCCGTAGACCAGGGTCCTGAATGGCTCCGCCCAGTTCGAGGCCAAAGATTTCATCAGCGCGATTCGCTCCCTGTTGTCGCTGGGGACTGCGATGTCTTTGGAATCTGCCCATGATATTATGATCTGGCATTCATATTTGTCCTTGCTGCTTTCTGCGAAGTTGTTGGGGTTGTCGAGGACTAATTGAAGAATTATAAGTTAGCTGTTGTGCACATGTTGGTATGTGATAGGAGGGCGGTATATGCATACTGCTGAAGAACAGGAAGACGTTGGATTCAGGATGCGAGCCCTGAAAAATGAACGGATCAATATCTGCGGCGCCGGCCATCTCATCTGCTGTATATAGAGTAGCTGCGCCGAGGATCTGCACCGGTAGTGGATTCATCTCATGGCTGTCCGGGTACAAGATCTCGCGGGTGGGGGATCGCGATCCATCGCAGCCGATCAAGAGGCATCCTGTGTAGGAGGTGCCGTCTGCGAAATGCGCGGTGACGGTGTCGGCGGAGGACTCAATGTTCTGGAGGGTTTTGTTCCACTACAGTTCTGGTCAGAGGGCCTGAAAGTGAAGGATAATTTCATTCCATCCCATCTTACTAGGCAGTCAAAAAGGGTCTTACCTGAACATCAAGCCCCGTGGCCACCAGCTGCCTCAGTCGAACGCGACTGACCCGAATTCGCTCTGCAGCGGGGACACTGTACAACGCTGATCCTGTTTTGAGATCGAAGAACGAAAAGCGACCGGTGTCACCGCGGGCAGCGGCCGCCTTGTTAACATATGCCTCTGGGAGGCGTTGCACAAGGTCTTCCGGGAGGAGTTCCCGCAGTGCAGGGAGTGCCCAATGGAGCGTCAACCCCCAACCCCCGCTTCGTGCATCAATAGCGGCATCGCGCTCGAAGATCTTGTAAGGGACACCGATTTTCTGGAGGTGCTGGGCCAGAAGGAGGCCACTGATGCCTGCACCGACGATGAGAACGGGAAGATCAGCCATGATGGGGGCAGCGAAGAGGCACGGATGTTCGGTTCCACGGGAACACGGGTTCATCCCCTGACCCTTTTACCTGAAGGCGCATCGCTGTAATACTGCTGTAATCAAGGGCCGGTTGGAGTCGGACGGTGACTTATGTGGGAGGTGCGCAGGAATTGGATTGGTGGAACCGTTATCGTATGGAAATGTGCCAATGGGAAGAGAACGTGAGGCATTGTTGGGATGGGGTCAGGCCGGCAAAACCATACTAGTTGGCTGGCCTTAGGGCTTGCTGGTGCTAAGGCTCGTGTTTGTCTCTGAATAATTTATGCTTGTCCTTTACAGTTAGATTAGGGGAGGTGCTTGATGAGATTGATGCCCATTCACTGATCACCAAGGGTTGCTTCTGGAAAGTATCATATCCTTGAATATGCAAGGAGTCAGAGACTCGTTTCTGCGCTGCTGAGGACAACGAACAATGTTGGTAAAGTTGACGACCAGTAGCTGGGATATAGCACGCCATTAGGCAATGAAAACCTTTGCCAACCTTAATTTAATCATAATTAAATCGTAATAACGACGCAATAAAGTTACATTGGATGTCTCGTGCCAGTCTAATGCGTGAGGTGAAACAAGGCCGGCCCTAAAAGAGCCTTAAAAGCACTAAGAATGTTAGGCCGGCATCGCGTGGGGGACGGCGTCGTGCTTGAGACCTTAGCGCCGGTCTCTAGCCCTACCACCGTGGTCCCTTCTCCGGTGTCAATCTGTCACAGTCCGTCCGCAGTGGATCATATTCCATTCTGATAGTGCTGTCAACTCACTAGTAGCTAAATAGCACACCGGCCAGACACTAATGTCCAGTTACTGGTTCGACTAGGCGGCCAGATTATCCGTCTCTCACCAACAGGCCAGCTGGCGTGTGCGGAACACAGCTCGGTGGCCGCCCGGGGATGACTTCCCGAGTGGACCACCATTAAGGTTTCACGGGACGCACAGGATTCCTCCTGGATGGATCTGGGCTTCATGGCCGGGAAGATCCCGTCGGGGGCGGTTGGTCTGGCCTGTTCTGCTCGACTCCATTGGCTTGTCTCTGTTACATCGGCCCAATATGATCCCGCTCTGGTTTGATCCTGAGAAGCGTAAGCACTATTAATTCCGTCGTGCTAAGCACCTACTAAGATTCCTGCATTGCACTATTCAGGAATCGCCGGAAAGTTGCGCTTGATAGGACAGAAGAAGAGGAAGACCCAGTGAGTGATTAATATACACAACGAAAGTTTAAGAGATTGGTTTCAAGGAATGGCGCCATCAGTCGACGGCAAGAGTATGGGCATCACTCTCTGGCCTCTGTTGTTGGCCTCTTCTCTAGCGAAACACGCAGCTCCACCGTCATATGAATGCCTCCCTCGTCGATGCCCCCACTTTCGAGGATAAGCTCTTCGCTGGGCGTGCGTTTGGGTTGCGGCGCCGCCGAAGTTGTCGACCGTAACTGCGAGCGCGGATCTTTGGACCAGGTCTGCAAAGCATAACTCCGGCTATCGTACCCTTTTCGACCACTGTACGATCGGAAATCGCGCACCGCACCTTTCAGCAGAGGGGCGAGAAAGGGAACACAAGTTACAATGTTCTAATCCATTTTGTCAGTGGCTCGGTGCATCATCCTGTTCTCTCTCTCGTGGAAACTCACCCCGACGTTGAACTCAATTGTGCCCCACAGCACCAACATGGTCGAGTTTCCATCGCCATAAGCCACCCGATGAATTTGTGTGAGGCGGAGGATCGAGCAGATCGTGGTGAACAGCCCCAACAGAAACAGACAAACCACTCCTGCTTTTTGTGCTGTCTTGATGTTCAGTTGGAGCAATAACGGAATGGGAAGGATAATGATGGTGATGTCGCAGATGATGGTGAAGATGGCTAAGCCATAAAATGTTGGCCCTGCTGGCAGACAGGATCCTGAGATATTCGGATTCCAGGCGCGCTCAACCTTTCGATCGCCTTATCAGCAATCTAGCCCTGAGACTGGGAAGAATTATCTCTCACCGGCTGGCAGTCGAATATCAGAACCAAGGTTCCCGCAAGATGACCAAGTGTCGAGATGGTTATTACGGCCCATATAAGGATTCGGTAGTAATTCTTGGACGTTCCGGAAATCAATCGCAGATAGTTGAGGCAAAGGGAAGCTTTAAATCCAGCAATTCCGAGTTGATAGAATGGGCGACCGGCATAATTGAGCTGTTGGTGTCTATCAATACTCTGTCTCAATCGGAATAGGCATATCGCATACCTTTGTGTAGTCTGGAAGGTCTGCCTTGGGGCGCAGCGACAAGGGCAATCCAAGACCATATCTGCTTTCTATTGATTCTTAGCAGTTGTTGTGTACTGAAAGCTTGTTCGACTCACGAGCGATGCACAGTGCGCTGTATATGATACTGAAGGCCTGGCACTAATTAGCGGTCGGATCGTCTACCACCAAAGGCAACCCACCATAGTCACCAGCATCACAAAGTCGGACGCTTCCAATCGGCGGGCATTAAATCGAATTGCTAAGCGCAGGCAGACTGTGATAACCATCAACAAGGTCAAGCCCAGGCATACCCCTAAAATCAGGCGGTATTCCGACTCAGCCTCCACTTCAGGCGAGGCATGGTGCACCCAGCCCATACTGGCAGTAAAAGTAGAAAACCAAGAAGAAAGAGAGAGGAGGCATGAGGAAGAGAGGATATTTGCGTAGTGATTATGCAAGTCGTGATGTGCGCTGGCTGGAGGGAGATTTTCGATCCTGGGCATCGCAGGATCATGCTGAAGCCCTACAACAAGGGGTAAAATATTGTCCTTAGAGCTGAAGGAGGGTTCGGAATCATGATCCTTCAGCCATTAACTTCGGTCATGCCGAGAAAACCGTACTCAATGATATGAATCCTGGTGGGTTCGCAATCAAAATCCTTCGGCGACCAGAACAATCCGGGTTGAATCGCGCGCACTAAAATCTCGAGCCCTGGTCTAGCGTAGACTTTAGAGCATCTGCAAACTTCTGTAAGATGAAGTGGCCAGGCAGTTATCTTGACAAATATATTATAACGACTGGAACCCAGTGGTATCCCTGCGGCCAATCCGGTTGCACTTCCTGTGGTTTTTTGCCTGCAGGATCCTGCATGTAACCCCCAACCCAGCATTCCTTTCTCTGACTGCTTCTAATTCTTCGATTATTTTCCCGCAACGCCCCCTGTCTTTTCTCTTTGCTTTTGTTTCTGTTCTGTCCTTCGGCGACAAGATCATAGATACAACATGGAGGAGAAGTTGCCGGATGCCTTTTCACAGGCTCTGCCTGTAGATCGCACCGACGATGCTGTGGAATATCTTCAGGGCCATGCGGCCGGCCCCGACAGCTCTCAGATCGATCTGCGGGCTTTGCGCCGAAAGATTGACTGGCATCTGATACCTTTTATGTTCTGCTGCTATGTGCTGCAATTTTTGGACAAGGTCATGCTTAACGTAAGTCGTCGCAAGCTTTCCGCCAACACACCCCTCATTGACGCAAGGGGGAACACAGTATGCTGCCGTCATGGGAATGAAAACAGAACTGCACCTCGCCGGGAATGAGTACACCAACACCGCAACGTGGTTCTTCCTGGCCTATCTGATCGCCGAGGCTCCTAATAGTAAGTCATGTACCTAAATACCTCAACAAATATGAATACCGTGCTGATATCTATTCACTATCAGTCTACTGCCTCCAGAAAGTTCCCGCCGCCAAGTGGCTTGGTGCGAATGTCGCTCTCTGGGGAGTTGCTGCTGCAGCATCCGCAGGCGCCAAAAACTATGCGACCCTCCTCACTGCCCGTGTCTTCTTGGGTATCTTCGAGGCCACAATCGGACCGTCTCTGATGCTCATCAGCAGTCAGTACTATACAAAAAGCGAGCAGGCACCTCGCTTCACCTTATGGTATAACGGCTTGGGAGTAGCGCAGATTATTGGTGGTCTGGTATCCTTTGGCTTTCAGCATGTTCACCACGGGGCCACCCTTGCCGGATGGCGCATCATGTTCCTGGTCATTGGTTTGGCCACTGTGCTGATTGGCGTTCTCACTCTGCTTCTCATTCCCGATACCCCGATGAAGGCCAAGTGGCTGTCTGAGGAAGAAAAGGTGGCTCTCCTGCAGCACGTCAGTGTCAACCAGACGGGAGTGTGGAGTAGCACTATCAACCTTAAGCAAATCTGGGAAGCTGTGCTTGACATTCAGCTCTGGCTGTTGGTCTTGATCACCATACTTGTAGGAATGATCCTATTCCATTTTGCTCTTTACTTCAAGCTAATCTCGTTCCAGATCTCTGTTTCTAGCGGTGTCGTAACCACCTACTCCGCCACTCTCATCTCCGGATTTGGATACTCCGGTCCCATCTCCGCCCTTCTCAACATGCCCTCCGGCATCGTCAGTATCTTTTTCACCCTCCTGGTTGGCTTTGGTATTCGCAGGACCTCCCACCGCTGGGCATGGAACGCCTTCTGCACCATTCCCGGCATTATCGGCGGTGGCCTCCTCTCTTTCCTTCCCAAAAGCAACAAGGCCGGTGTTCTCATCGGTATCTACCTGGTTAATGCCATTGTTGCCACTCTTCCCATCCTGTACCAGTGGACCATGGCCAACTGTGCCGGTCATACGAAGCGTGCTTTCAGCAGTGCTCTGATCGCCGGTTCCTTCTCGGTCGGAAACATCATCGGGCCTCAAACCTTCCAGGCCCGCGACGCCCCTGAATACCGTCCCGCGAAAATTGCGGTGCTGGCCACCCAGGCAGCGGCAGCTGTCATGTCTGTCGTGCTGTTCGCATATTATGTGTGGGAGAACCGGAGACGGGATAGCCGGTATGGTAAGGTGGAGGATTCGATGGTGGATGAGGCCAAGTGGGCTGGTCTGACTGATAAGGAGAATACGAGATTCCGGTATGTGTATTAGAGAGAGGAAGATGCGAACTTTAAGAAGAATTATATAGCAGCCAGTAAAGGCTCTGATTAGGTCTCGGTTGCCTGATGTGTGCTGTCCTTGCATTTCTCTCAGTGCAATTGTATAACACTGCGTAATTATAGCATTATTCTCTTCTTGTAAATTTTCAGGAGGATCACGCTCAAATATTCTCTCCCCATAACTCATTCACGATAGTGAGCACTTAGCTCTCAGAAAGTTCAGGTCGAAATGTCCACATACGTTATGCACATTACAATTTATACTGCTTATGTCATCTACGCAATTCTTCTACCCTTTCTGGATGGCTGATGGATCTCGCGCTCCACCGACCCGTCAACAACACGATCTATCTAGATATAGTAGCTTAACCACGATTATCCCCATGGCAGGCCGCATCACCAAATGCGCTCGTTATCTGCGAATACCACACGCCGAGTTACACATCCCTTGTCATCCTAGTGTACCTACCCCAACACCACATCTCCGTATCATCACACGCGCGTCCTATCAAACAATCCGCTACTCTTCTCAATCGATATCCTCCTTGAGAGTATTCCCCACTACAAACCTCCTTATTGATCCTAGTATAGAGATTGAGGAAGAAACTCTCCCCACATACCGGCCAGAAAAGTACTACCCCGTGCAGCAGGGCGAAGTGTTGAATAACAGGTACCAAGTACTGGCCAAGTTGGGTTATGGTGTGACTTCGACAGTATGGTTAAGTCGCGACCTGCAGTACGTCAGATAACCCCCTCTTCATTTAGCTTATCCCTGACAGTATGTTATTGAAGTGACTCGAAATACGTTGCTCTCAAGATCTATGTCACTGGTCAGAAAAAGAACCATGAGCTGGAGATCTACAACCGCATAAATGCTGTAGAAGTTGAGCATCCAGGAAGCGATCTCGTTCGCAGGCTCTTCGATCATTTCACCATCACCGGGCCCCACGGCCCTCATGTTTGTCTCGTTCATGAACCCATGGGTATGAGTGCAGATACACTCCTGCAAAAATACATCCCTGGAAACGCTATGACTCTTAAGGAGATGAAGTCTTGTATCAGGCAGCTATTGATCGCTCTGGATTTTCTGCACTCGTTTGCTCATATTGTGCACACTGGTAAGACGAAACCCTACTTGTACAATCTGAACTGTTGAACTAATCCAAGGGAAAGATCTTCAGTTGAAGAATTTGCTCCTTCCCATCCGTGATTCTAAGACACTGGAGAATCTCGAAGAACGGGAGGCCAATGATCCATCACCTAGGAAGGTGCTCAAAGACAGAACTATCTACCTAACTACTGTCTATAACCCCGGGGGAGACGGGCTTCCCCTACTCTGTGATTTGGGCGAAGCCCGCTTTGGTGATGTTGAAAACAGCGACGACATTATGCCGAATATGTACAGAGCGCCTGAAGTTGTTTTGAAAGAGAGCTGGGACTACAAGGTCGATATATGGAATGTTGCTATGGTGGTAATATACCCCCTCGGAATGATTCTATACCCTATCTCTATGCTATATTTTTTATTATAGGCATGGGACATCGTAAGTCCTCGTCACATGTTCGACGGCAGAAACGCAGATGGCATCTTCGATGACCGAGTACACCTTGCGGAGATGATAGCGCTCATGGGACCTCCTCCGGCTAGCTTCCGCGAGCGGTGCAAATTGGCTTATGTTTTCTGGGATGAACAGGGTAAGACCAAATACCTTTTCAACTCAAGTCCAACCTAACTAGACATCTCTAGGCAATTGGAAGGACTTGGCGCCGATTCCGGATATCTCTCTGGAAAGTTTAGGTGCCGACATTCCAGGGGAGAATAAAGAGGGGTTCTTCCGGTGGCTGAGAAAGGCCTTGCAGTGGAATGCAGAGGATCGACCGACTGCGACAGAGTTCTTGTTCGATGAGTGGCTGATGGAGGGGCTCAGACGGCCGAACACCGAAGAGACGAAGTCATAAGGCGGGCGCATCTGCTTGTTGGTGATTGGTAAATGACATCTCCTTGCTTACAGCTGCATGGATGGGACATACCTATATAGATACTACTGTAACATTATATCCGATGGCCTTAACTGGCCTTGAACGAAATATACTCTCTACTCAGCCAATATACAACAGCCCTAGCCACCAGCGTCTCAGCCCACCCACCACGAAATCATCTCCTGCCAACACCTCCTCTTAATCTTGCATATTCCCCAAATCCTCCGCATTACTCTTCTCCCAAGGATACCTCTCCTCCAACGACCGAAGCAACTCCAAATGCTTCGCACTCCTCGGCCGAATAGACACATTAAACGGCGCTGGGTGACTGATGACTCCCGGGAGAAACTCCGGCTGAATATCCTCAACTTTCCCATCCTTCACTGGCTTTGAGATCTCAAAGACAGCGAGGGCTTGGGCGATGGTGAAATACACATTTACGTCAGCTAGAGTCTTTCCCGGACAGACACGACGACCGAATCCGAACACAAGGAAGTGGGGATCTCGCTCCGGTTTTGAGCCTAGGAATCGTTCGGGTTTGAATGTCATGGGGTCGTGGTATGCTGTTGGGTCGTGTGTGAAACCCCTGTATGCGTTGCAATGATGTTAGTTGGTGGTGAGACTTCTATGCATCAGAGAGGGAGTAGAGGGAAGAACTGACCATATATTGGCGAGGATTGACGATCCCTTGGGGATGAAGTATCCCTCGCAGACATCATCCTCGGTCGAGGCGTGGGCGACGCTCATAGGTACGACTGGATGCCATCGGAGCGTCTCTTTGACTAACGCGTTGATGTAAGGTAGTTGTTCCCGGTCTTTGTACTGCGGCAGGCGGTCTGTTCCGATTACGGTGTCGATTTCTTGTTGTGCCTTGCGCTGCGCTTCAGGGAAGAGAGCCATTGCGAGGAAGAAGCTGGCTATGGAGGAGACGGTCTGTTGATTGAATAGTAAGTACGGCATTGGATCGGGAGCAAGCAGGATTGGGGGGGGGGGGCGGTCCTTACCGTATCAGCTCCCCCGGCGTAGAGCGATCCAGCAGACCACTTGACAGTATTCTCTTCTTCGGATCCGGGATCAAAAGCACTGCTCTCGAGGAGGTTGGAGAGAAAAGACGGTACGAAGCGGCCAGTTCGCATCTGTTCCTTCACGAATGCGTAAGGGATATCGCTGAATGCCGTGACATTCTTTCGATAGTGTTGTGCGATCTTCATGAACTCTGTACCTGGGAACCAGGTCGGGAGATATTTCACTGATTAACTAGTCAGTCTGGTTTGTTCCTGTATCGCTGCGGGCTATGGCTTACGGGGTGGGAAAAAGTCCACTGCCCATGTGGCTGGAAGCATGGCCATCGAGAAATCCTCCATTGCCTTGTCGGCCAGATCAACCAATGGGTCTTGATCATGAGGTTCGATGGTATATCCGTATCCTACTTTTAGGATGATGGCGCCCGCCTCTCTGGTGGTTTTAGTTCAGTATTAGTGGTGGAAAACAATGCATGGTAAGGGGTAACCCACTTGCGTATATGCTGCATCAACTTTTCCGGCGCATCCAGTACCCTCAGCAGAAACCGACCCACCTCCGCTATCTGGATCTCATTGAATCGAGCGACCGAATTGTTGGATCCGATCTCCCTATGCAGGTTCTTGCGCGTTGCTCGGATGCGCTGAGGCTGCTTCACCGCTCCGAGGATATTGTTCCAGCCCGCCCTGTACAATCCGTCAATTGATCTGCAATATCATAAGGTAGGTCTTGTGGTCTCACATCTCTGCGAAGTGTTGCTGTGGACGCGAGGAGTGGATCGACGATCGTGACTCGAGTAGTTCCACCGCTAGTCGGGCATCGTTCAAGACGATGATGGTTTGGCCCATGATGCTGAGGGAACTGATTGGGCCTGTTGGCAGTCAGGCATGCAGCCCTTCGCTTCAGGGTTACTTGGGTGCTTGATCGTACCATAGCGATCCTTGTGTTTCAGCCAGTGCTGCCAATCTTTCTGGTTTGGATCGGGCAAATCCCAGAGATTACCCACGATAGGCCTTCGTCGAGGACCGGGTGGTAGAGGCGGATGCTTGCTCTTGCGAGTCAAGAATGAGATGAAGATGTATACGCTCGTAAGGGCGACTAATGCGCCCGTCCACAACGTTACTGGCATGGTGGCGATAGGGAGATCGAACGTAATAGCATCGAGGACAGTGTGCTAGCTGAGCGAAATCCCGACTGTTTTATATGGTAGGGTAGCTGAAGGAGGGGTCGTGCCGTTGCTGCATAATTAATCTAATTTTTATTGGCTTTTGCGCTATCGCCTCCCTCTTCGATCAGAGATGCTGCAGGGATGGTGCATTAGCTCAACTGCTCAGCTCTCGGGTATGCATTGTGGTTGGTGTGACCTGGACAAGCGGCCTCCGATCAAGGTTGCAGAACGCCATCGTGTTGCTGCTACGGTCGCTTCTGCAATTTGAAGCGTGAGATCTTGTGATTGCCCGGTGTTTCTTGGTGGCTGAGTCTTGTCGCAGGATTTTTTGTCGCTGATGCTTACCTGCTTCCCCGCAGTTGTAAGGATATCTGGCTGGACAGGTTCAGGTTTTCGTAAGACTTTTGCACGTAACTGAGGAACTTCGGTTCTCTCAAGTACACTTAGATTACATTAGGTATGAAATTAAGTACCTTTTCATCGTATCATATATGTTGAAACTAGATCACATCTTGGTCAAGTCGCCGTCTCTCCTCATATTTGGGGGGAGAGTATCTCTATTTGATGATCGACTAGGGTTAGGCAATACTTTGGATAACCAAATTGAGCAAACCACTCAGTACACGTCCGAGGAATATATTTCCGAAGTTGACTTGTCTACCTGAACAATGCCATTCATCATGAACAACGTTCAGCCGTCCCTCAACAATTGGTAAAAACTACGCTAGACATCCACTTTCTACTTAAGCATATGATACTAAGAAGTCTATGACCACCAGCCGCCCTCCATAGGGTTCTGGACACCCCGACAAGCTCTCCCCTCGATCCACTTTGTGGCATGGCCTATATTATATAGCGAATGTAGACCCCTGTCTTTCAATAAATGGGGCTGTGGTTTAGTGGTATAATATTCCCTTAGCATGGGAGAGGTCCGGGGTTCGATTCCCCGCAGCTCCATTTTTTGTGATTTTTGGTTGTTGTTCTATTTTGCCAATGTAGTTAGTATCCACTCCTCCCGAGATGGAGACTGAGATTGGCACTATCCGAGACTCACCTCTGTCACCATGTAGACATGCTACTCCTTCACATTACTCACCCAGTTATCATGGCTCTTAAAATGTATGCCGCAATTGTCTGTCCAAGTAACTCATACCAGTATGTGCTCAGTTATCCGGAGTGAATCATGCAATGTTAGCCTGCCTGTAGCCTGATATAGTAGTCAATCTGTGAAAACGCCACAACAACAACGTTCAATCCCGAAGGTCATTTGCCATTCCACGTCATTCAGCCCTAAGCTAGTGCAAAGGTCCCACATCTAGCCTTCTCAAATACCACGACAATATATAGTATTTATATATAGAATCTGATCATGCCTTTCTGGGTCGACATGCAAAACTCCCCGCATCATTCACATCCCCATGCCCATCATACACAAGTGTCGCCGGATACCGACACAACTCCCTTGTCACCTCCGTCCCATCCGCCCTGACAGTCGCCGCACTTAACCGATCAGGAGGACTTCCCTCCTCCACCCAGCGCACCAATGCGCCCAACGGATCAACTGGGTTCGGCCCATACCCGGCCGAGCAGTGTCCCAGCCCAGGGGCAAGGAACACTCGATAGAACTCATCCGCATCTCCACCGTTCTTCCTATCAACCCTATCCCAAAATGCATTCGTCCACGACGCTGGGATCAGCTCATCCGCCAACCCATGCCAGGTCAACAGCTTCCCCCCTGCGCGACGGAAATCAGAGAGAGTGAAATCATCCGAGCCGAAAATGCCGTTGTAGGCGTCCAGCGTGAGACGGTAGACGGTGTCAAAGTCATCGAGATTCATATCGAAGACATTGTAGCTCGGGTCCCGAAAGACAAAGTTCTTGATCCAGCCGATGATGGGAAAGAAGGGGACGGGTCTGACGATCGATCCGTTGATTACTTCGGTGTTTGCCGTTCCACGGAATGAGGCGCCCGGTGGGAGTCCTGTCCAGAGGTTTGGGTGATCTGGGAGTTTGGGACCTTGCAGGATTTGCTTGACGAGGGTGACGTGCTGGTCTGTGATGGTCAGTGGAGAGTCTGAGGCCATCTCCGGACATGGTACCATTTGGCCGACGAGTGTTTCGGGATCGAATGGGCAGCTCTGTGGGTTGTAATCTGATATCAACCCATCCGTGGCTCCATCGAGTGGATCACATTTGTCGATGATTGCTTTTAGGAATGTGTCAAAGACGCACTGCGGCGGCGCTGCGGACTGGAACATATGCATCGCCGGCCAGGACATATATCCGATTAAACGTGGGAAATTGAGGGCCGGTGCACCGGCGAGAATTCCGTCAAAGAGACTCGGATACTTTGCTGCGGCAAAGTATCCCTGTCTGCCGCCGGTAGAGCAGCCGGTCCAGTAGGAGTACTTTGGCGGAGATCCGTAGAAGCGCTCGGTAAGGGTCTTCCCTATTATAGTCATGTCATAGATGGAGCGATGGGCGAAGTTCTCTAGCAGAGCGGTGTTGATGGAACCGTCGGAGCGTAGAGCCCAGGCCCCCGTCTGGGGATTACTGGTTCCATTTAAGGTGAGACCGCCATCAGTTGCAGCTGTTGCGTAGCCCTGGCTGACTGGGCGAGCTGAGGCCAGGCCGATGATGCCGGCTGCGAGGCCGCCGCCACCAGTAGCCTGGAAACGGCCGTTCCAGTTGGCGAGGGGGAGCCAAACGGAGACAGCGACAGTGTCATTTTCACCCGGGTGAGTCAGGGTGAGCGATACGTTGCAGAAGTTGAGATTGTGGATGTCTGCGAGACTGTATGGCGGAGAGGCTGCTACGCTGTAGTTATAGACCTCTTGGCGGGTCATGGATATGATGTCAACCCCGGGAATATGCGGCAGTGTTAAACTGTCGCAGGGCTGTTGTTTGGGTCGCCAAAAGTAGGCGAGCCATGCTATGAAAAAGTTGGTGAGGTAGACTAGCATGATGAGAGAAGATGAGGTTCCCTTTGCGGGGTTGAGGTAAGGGATTGTGGGTTGGAGGGGATGGAGTTTATTCTTATAAGCTCGGTGACTCCGGCTCATTTCTAAGCGCCCAGAATCCTTTCCCATGCAAGGTTGAGATGGCGGCTCGCAAAACGCATGTAAGCATCAAGGTCCATCCAATAAAATTAAATCCTCAATATTTCTTTGCGTGGCCATTCGTTGTCTCGTCTATCCCTTACGACCCCCATGCGTGCTCTTCTTTTCGTTACATGTTCTAATCTAGTTGACTTTCTACTTTTTCATTTCGGGGGATGTCTTCTTTGTGAATGCCTATATAGGCAGGGTAAGCGGCCTCATACACTTAGGAGGGGGTTTGTCGGGGAAATAGTGCTAGTATGGATGAGAAGGAAGATCGTCGGTGGGACCAGTAGTCAGCAAACTGGATGTGTGTTGCATTATAATTTGTCGCGAAATTTACTGTAGCCAAGCAGCCTACAGATCCTTTGCTGCTGCTGCCTACGTGCCCTACCGACTTCTTTCCTTGGAGGATCATGAGGATCGAGGTGAACAATAGATACAGTCAGATACTCCGTTGCCTTGAGATAATTCATCATCGTCAGCTAAGAATAATCCATTTCATATTGTTATACCCGATTAAGCCTGCCATGTAGGATGCTAGCTATGCAGGTGCGTCAGCTAAAACCATAACTCCTAATTCCGGGCCGATATATTATGAAACAAACCCCGAGACCTTGCTCAACGCCACAATCCGCTCCAGATGCCGCCGCTAAGCTAATATATGCGCCATACCATAAAACCAAAATCCAAAACAAGAGCCAGACTACCGCATGTTGACATGGAACAGATACTTCTGCTGGATCTGCGCCACATCATACACAATGTACTCATTGTACATCAGCCCCCTCGAGTTGGCATTAGTGGTTGGCACCTGCACATCGGGCATCAACACCCCCTTCAGGTCTTCGTTGACACAGCCAGCGTCTTTCCATCCTCCAGGGATCGACCGACCGCGACCGAGGGTAGCAATCTTGGCCTGCCCTTTCGCTTCCTGGCCCGCGTTGTAGCTTGCCGTGTCCAGCTCATACATGGGATTGCCGACCTCAACGTCACAAAGGAGGAGTAGCCCCCGGTTTCCACTCCCCCAAGAGCAGCAGTAATTCGCTGACTTGGTCGACATGTCCGCGAAGTAGACACCTTTGCCGAACATGTATCCGCTGACGGGGGCCTCGGGCGGTGCAATACGTAGACCCTGGCTTAGGATACCACCGAAATTGGTGCTGCGGGAACCGTGCCACAAAAGACGGCGACAGGAATTCTTGATATTGGAGTACTGGGATGATTGGAACCGGTCTTTCTCGCCTTGGCGCTCGATGCGGAAGATGTTTATGACCTGTTACGGTTAGCTCGATTCATTAGAGAAGGTACATCAGATGCGAACCTTGTATTGAATGCCATGGGTGTGACCGCGAGACTGGTTGAGGTAGTTGGCCAGCTCAATGAATTCGGTTGATGTGTGTTCCACTGCTTAGAGTTAGTACTAGTCAAAGGGACAAGGCTCTAAGAATAAGACGTACATGGTGTCATCTCTTGCATATTCAAGCCCTGAAACTGACGGTCGAGAGGGTGAACTGTATCGGTGTTCTTGGCCTCTTTCATAATATTGTTCGCAACTTCCATATCCGTCAATGCCTCCAGCAGTTCGATCTCTTTCTTGAGCAATGTGTCGTTGCCCAATACTGGGGGCCTGTTGCGTCCAAACGCATGGGGGATCACGGTAAAGTATAGGTTGCTGAGGTGCTCCACTGCGGCAGCAAAGCTAGTATCATATTTTGTACTCGCCAGGGCAGGTGTGGCAATAAGCTCTGACAGATCCTTCAGTGCCTGAAAACCGTTCTGGAGGGTGCGCTTGCTCAGTTTTCCCAAAGGCAATTTCTGAGCGTCGTAGGACATGGAAGCCATGGTGGACTGAAAAAGATCCTTGTTGAAGATGAATGACACGAGGTCTTGGATAGGTGGCGATAAGGTGCATTTCACTTCCTCTACCTTGGGCTTGGTGGGTTTCTTCGCGACGACTTTGTCTTCACCCTCGTCTTCATCTTCCGTGTCGTCCTCGTAGTTCTTTTCAATGAAGGTATATTTACCCTTCTTTGGTGGATCCAAGCGTTTCTCCCAGGTCAAGCCTGACTTGTCCTTGAACTTTTTCTTGAACTCATACTCTGCCTCATCCAAGTTCCCATTACCCAGTAAAGCATTTTGTCCATGTTCGCCCACCCGGCCCCAGTGGGTCCAAGTTTTGAACTCGTTGTTTCTGTGGAGAAGCTGAATGCGGTAGAATTTGTTGTTATTATTGGTCGCACTCGTCTGATTAAGTGTCGCATCCCAGATGAGGCCAGTGGGATCAATGTATACGGCATGAGTTACTATTAACGGTTAGATTTTCCTCCGACTTGATCAAGAGTTGGTGCCTATTACCTCGAAGAGGACATATTTCATCAACAGGAACGTTGATTCCTTTGGTGCCAACCGTCTGTGCATCCTTAAGCTTCTTCGTACTTCCATCCTCATTGATTCCCAGAGCCTCTTCTAAGGTACGCTTCTTTGGACTTTCCGGTCCATCTTCTTTCTTGACGTCGGAGCCCATCAGGAATTTCTTCTCATCCAACTTCTTTCCTTCACTGTCTGACTCGATAAGCCAGTCCAGGGAGACGATGTTGCAGGTGTAGACCTTGCGAGCCTGCGTGTCTACAATTTGTCAGGAGAAGGGGTACAGACAGGGCTCGGCTTATACTCACATTTGACACTCTTGTTGTCCACTTCCCTCTGAGTGGTCACTAGATGGGTGCAATCTTCTGTTACCGCTGAGCTGAATGTTCCCCCATGACGCTGAACGATAGTCTTCAGACTTGCTGTTGCAAGAGCGTAGAGTCAGTATGTGACTTCTGGCAGTGAAGTGAGACATGCTCACCTTGTGTATAGCCGCGAAAGGACCCAGCAACGGCTATGACCAAGCCCTTGAAAGCTTGGCCGGTCATGGTGATGAGTAAAATGGGAGATGTGAGATGTGAGAAAGGATGAAACTGAGAGAGAGAGAGGAGAACAGATGCAGTGAAATTGAGGGAATAGGAGGTAGTGAGAGTAGCGGATAAGAGCAATAATGTCGTCAGATTTTAGTCAGGAGGATCAGAGGCAGAGGGGAGTAGTTCCGGATAGCGGAAGGTACTCGTGATAGGATGCTTGAAGAAGACGGACAAGAGAGATGGGAGAAACATGATTATATAGAGGTGAGCATGAGGCGGAGATCTAGTGGAAGGTGATATTGTTTTGTCTGCAATGCCCCAGCCTGAGGCTCCCGTGGCTGCTGCTGCCTGAGCTCTGGGGGAATTGCCGAGACAGATGTGATGTGATTGGTCGGAGCTTGGGTGGGCCTCCAGGCACCAGTCGCGCACGTGATTCTGCCTGTGCGGACTGCGGAGGGCTCCCTGGAAGTTTAATTGACCGAGTTGTGCGAGATCTTCAGGGTCTAATTTATCAGGCAGCAAAGGACTCTTATAATAGTAGCACCAAGCGACAGCTCTAATTGTGCGAGGTGGGCATTATCTTGCCTGTAGGCGTGTTGTATTTCAAATGTTCATATTTGGCAGATGGCTGGAGGTAGATCAGCTAGTATATATACAATGTACCATTGTGAAAGAATAGAGTATGAATACGATAGAAACAAGTAAAAAAAAAAAAAAAAAAAAAGGAAAGGAAAGGAAAGGAAAAAAGAAAAAAGTTGGGGATGCTGATGAAGATGAAAAAGACACAATCACTGATCGAGACGCAAAAAGTAAAGAAAGTAATCAAGCCAGTCGCCAGTTTTGGCGCTGCTGGGAATCGAACCCAGGTCGAAACGGCGCTGCGGAAAACCACAACGTTTCATGATGACCACTACACTACAGCACCTTGATTACATAAATTTGTGGATATTATTGCCTACATAACTGAAGAGTACAGAGATGGCGGTAAAGGCACAAGCAAGCAGTCCTGATAGCATCTGCCGCCAACATCTCAACACCGAACAACACAACACTGCTACCAAACATTGTACGGGATACGCGCGTCTAATCATTATCAATATTCAGATTATCCACATTAACATTAATGATGTACAGGGTATGAAAAATAGCAATCGCCCAAATAGCTATATGCAAAACTTTTGTTGATTAATGATCCCTTTAGTGCTCCGCGACGCCGTTCTCCTCCACCGGATCCTCCGCATGAGACTCGGCAACCTTATCATAAAACGGAGCAAACTTGCTCCGCTTCCTCAGGTTCTTACCATAGAAATAGAAAGCAACCGGGATAGGCACCAGGATAGACGCCACGCAGCCCAGCAGCGTGGCAGCCCACTGAATGCCCATGTTGTTGAACATCTGACGCGAGAAGAGGGGGAAGCTGGCTGCCACCAGGGAACGACAGAAGGTGTTCGCTGCGATAGCCGATGCGGCACTGGAAGATTGATTAGTACAGGGTTCATCGGCAAGGGACAAGCCGAGGCAACTTACAACATCAGGTAGGTATCAATCAGATAGTTGAACAGCTGGATGAAGATGATCAACAGACCAAATCCAGTGAACAATCCACTCAGTGTGGGTACAATCCAATGGATACTCTTCGTGAAACCGGTCCAACCGAACCAGAACAGTCCTGCAGCGAAGAGCACACCACCGATAATCACAGGCGGCAAACGCCATTCAGGGACGGGAATGCCCCCATTGGCCTCTAACTTCTTGTTGTACCCCCGACTAGCGAAAATGATATAGGAGGCCGCAATGAACAAACCAACCACCATGCCGAATAACGTCAATCCACCAACACCAGCAGACATGCCGTACACGCCCTGGAAGACGAGTGTGTAGGCTGTCAGGAAGCAGTACAACAAGCCATAGATGAAACTGAGATAGATTGTCACCGCCAGAATCAATGGCTCGCCAAAGAGCAGCCGAAGGGGACGGGAGAAGTTGTTGACGAGTAACTCCCGCAAGTCAACCTCGATTTCCTCCTGCTTTGCGTGGATGCCCCAGTTCTTTGTGCGACGGCGCAGTTCCGAAGCCTTTGAGACCAGGATAATCGGCGGATAGGATTCCTTCAAGAAGAACATGTTCAGAACGAAGGCGGCATAGCCCATGAACGCGGGAATGTAGGCGGTCCAGCGCCAACCGAGGTATGATGAGTTGATGAAACCACCGATGAATGGAGCCAGAAGCGGACCCAGGAACACTGTGCTGGAGAACATGGCAATAGCGACACCACGGGTGCGGTTGTTATAGATATCGGAGAAAACGGCAGCCACAACCGCCAGCGGACAACTGCCAAAGACACCACAGAAGAAGCGACAAATCATGATCGTCTGCAGATCCTTGGCGACAGCGACAGCGGTGTTGAAGATACCGAATCCCAACATAGCCACCAGAATGGGTGGCTTCCGTCCCTTCAGCTCGGAGAGGGGTGCCCACACCAAAGGTCCGGACGCATAACCGCAGATATACAACGAGCTCGACAGGGTGGCGACTTCAATGCCTACACCGAACACCCGCGCAACGTTGGTGGTAGAGGAGCTGAAGATAGCCGAATCGAAGGTACTGCAGATACTGGTGAAGGCGAGGATGGCGCTGATGTAAATCCTAGGCGAGTCATAAGTCAGTATTCAGTTGATCAACATGCCTGTTATGCGCGACGGGGTTGAGATGACATACTTCGTCCCCAATTTCCAGTTCTGGGGGTATAGAGGATCCTCGGGGCCGTCAAATTCGACGACATAGTCTTCTCGATCGGGAAGAGGGGGTGGATAATCCTTGTTGGCGCCCATGCGAGGTAAGGGCGCTCGGGAGGCGCGAGACTTGACGCTTTCACCCACGGTCAACTGATGCTGAAGCCGTTGGGTTTCGATCCTGCTTAGGGCATGGGAAGTGGCCGTGCGATGACGCTCTAGGTCGAGTTCAGTGTTTCGCGAATGGAGAGTGTGCAGCTGGGGATTGTATTCAATCGAGCTACTATAACTGGTCGAGCCAGTGGTGCCTGAAGATGATGGCCTCTCGAGGCCTTCCTCCTTGCTCGCGCCATTAGTATGGGGCCGAGCATCGACCTCCGCCATCTCTAGTTGCTCGTCGATGGGAGACATAATGACAGCCAGCGGGGAGCAGTATCTGGTCTGATCTGGACGACGGGGCCCTGGAGCCAGGGACAACAGGATTTGCTTGCACGCAGAAGGACCGACAGGGACAGACAAAGACTGAGCGATGGGGGTCTAGCCTGAATAATAAACGAAAACAGCTTGCTTGCCTCCACTGGTGTGGCTCCTAGGCCAGCATCCGATTTATCCGTCCTGCACTCGGGAGACCCACCGTGAACGGCTGCCATTCCTCATTGCGATTGCCGATTGAATGATCACCGGGGACATGCCAGGAGGGTATCTAGGCGGGTATTTAGTTTGACGGGGAGTATATGACTTCCATGGCATCTGTTGAGTATGATGGTGGCACGTCTCGTTCATAATTCCCAATGTTCGCCAGATTTCTGAGGGGTCGAGTGATCGCTGCCTGAGGCAGCATATGCAGAGCCCCTCGAACGCCAAGGCTGAACTCCGCCTCCCTGACGTCATGCGCACGAGTCATTAGTCAGGCCTGCAAATCTTTTTGCAGGATTTGCATAGAATTTTCGCCTGGTTCGATCCGCCAGCCAGACCACTCTGGCACTATCGATCCGCTTCTAGTAATGGACGCCGTGCCCAATGGCCCCCAAGTGCCTGATGGTAAAGAACATGCTGCTCAATGTGGACATATGATCCATCAATGAACCCCTGACTATCATTTACTCGAGACATATATACTAGTACTAGTTAGCATGCTCATGAGAAGTACAGTAGTAGTCATCTAGCGACTACCGGTGTACTGTCTATTGCTGGTCTAACCCTGATACCGCAAAATGAAAACGGACTGTGGACCATTTCAGCCTGCTGGGGGCTTATGCTTGTTTTGTTTTGGACCCAGTGTCCCCTTTCCACACCAATTTCTCGCCGGCCTTAGCGTCCTTGGCTAGTCTTAGCCAGGATTAGCTGGGTCAGGCACCGATTTGTAGGACATTCCAGCCCCAGTTGCTGGCCCCGTCGCACTATCCATCCATTGATGAACGCAATTTCCGTGGCTCGACCTGCTCGCACATCCTCCCGCATACTGCTGGAATTACTGGCCGTCTTCTCAATGTTCCCGATCAATTGCTCCTCAAGTCTGGCTACGGAAAATTGTTCCTGCACGTCGGGTAGACCCTGAAGCTCCGGAAGACGACGGAACACCAGCGAGATCTCCTGGAGAAGCTGATGTTGCATCTCCTGCAGCTCGGGGTTAGCTAACAGCGAGCCGTTCCGCACATCCAGCAGTGCCGTCAATGGATTGACCACACAGTTGGTCGCCAGTTTCAGCAGCTGGGCCTGGTGGAGCTCCATCCACGGCATTTCGGAACATCGGACGATCGGTGCTTCGACCAGCCGGTCGATGAGAAATCGAGATTGGGCGGACGCTGTTGATGGAGATGATAATGAGGATGCCTGCTGGCCATCGTTGACGATCCCCAGAGCACATGATCCGGTCAGCCCCGCCAGCACGGCTTCAAACGGCGCTTTTATGTAGACCCCATGGCGCATAATGCCAAACATGTATGTCAGTCGTGTCAGCGGGTCTGTGAATAGGCGCTCATTGAGCTCTTCGATCTGCCCTAGGCCATTTTGGAAGAGACAGATAACGGAATGCCGTCCGAGCCGGTGCTGGATCGATCGGAGAGCAGGGATGGTTGCGCTCGTCTTGACCGCTACAATTAGGTGATGGATGGGCGATTCACCCTGTAGGAGTTCGGCGTCGTACCCGGTACTCTCTTGTGTTGGTCCGTCTTCGCCAATTTGGAGACGCAGCTTGCTCCCCGCAGAGAGAAAGCCGTGGTATGCCGACTCGCGATGGAGCAGAAGGGTCATAGGCGGGGGCGCGGGGAGGGAGCGAAGCGAGTGAGCGATAAGGGTCCCGATGCTTCCAAGTCCGATGAGGTGAATCCGCTGGGATGCCATTGTGTATGTGTCACACAATGGTAGAATTGGCGATTAGGTGAGGTGATCGGTGGGAAGATTGGAATGTTTTGTTCATCTGTTTACCGGGAATAACTCCGCGGCTAGTTTGGTGCCCTTCGCTTGCGGAGAGGCATGCGGGGCAGTGCCCCTTAAATTCTTTAGTACAAGGTTCTGGTTCCTGCACCCCATGTTTATCACTCTAATTGACACCTTAACGAAAATAACAAGGCATATATTCATAACTTAGTCTCCATCCCATAAAGTCATCATTATATACAACTCCCGCAAGAATGAACAATAAATCACAATCTTTCCCATCCATAAATACAACCCCCATACCTATGAACATATCTTCCTTGCCCCCCTTCTATTCCCTCCCCCACGCAAGACTAAAAGATCGGCATCCTAACCGGATTCTCATAATCCACATTCTCCTCTCGACTCTCAATCCGCTCATGACACGTTCCAAAGATCTTATCCCACAGCCTAGTCTGCTTTCCATAATTATGACTCTTCTTCCATCCCTTGCGATGATGCAAATCATGATCCTCAATCACCAACTCCGCCCCAATCAACTTCAACAACCAATCCAGCGTTGACGGCGGCGACGCATGCATCCTCAATCCACTGTGGCCCGCCAACTCCGTGAACATCACATACTGATGGCAGATCCACCACTCATAGAACCCCATCGGCATTCCCATCAGCTTCATACTGAAGTATGTCATCAGCGGGATGCCCGCGATGTCGAAGAACTCCTGCTCTGTGTCCGCGTACAGGGTTAGGAGTGGGTTGGGGTGCTTGGTCAGGTGGTGCGTCCGGTGGTACTTCCAGAGACTGCCTACATCGTGCATCAGTCGGTGGTACCAGTAGAACCAGAAGTCGAGGATGATGCCGTATAGTCCGATTTCGAGTGGTAGCCAGCCCCAGCTCATCTGGGCCGGTGCTTGGCTGACTCGGTAGCTGAGGAAGACCGTCATGATGGGTCGGAAGGTTGATGTCGATAGCAGGGACCGGACGACCTTGGCTACTCCGACGTCGGGGACGCCGTCACGGCCGTGCTGGTCGCCGTCTAGGAAACCGAGGACGTGGCCCATGCGGCGCATGACTTGGAGTTGGTGGATGGCGATCAGCTTGAAGGCGACGGAGTAGAGGATGAAGGCGCCCACGGCGGTGAAATTGTGGCCGGTGTAGGAGACGTAGACGTGGTGGACTGCGAGGGGGAGGAGGGCATGGTAGAGGATCCAGAGGTGCTGAGACCATGATCTCATGTAGGGAACCTTCTCGGTCTTTGGATGCACGGGGACCTCCTTGTCGAGGTTGCTGGGGTGCACGCCGAGGATCTCGAAGAACCAGTGCCAGACGCTCCACTCGGCGCGATCCAGTCGACGCCATGTAGACTTCATTGAATCCTTAGGATTGGGGTGTGTACCGCTCATGATGGGTGGTAAGGGTGGTGGTCAACTCATCTGCGAGGATACCCTTGTGGGGGGGAGGAAGGGGTGGGATGGGCTATATAGGGCTGCTGGAGTGCCGGATTTTCACCCTGCAGCGGGAGGCCCTCTCCGAATGCGAATAGGCAAGTTTCTCTTGCCAATCGCATGTGATTGAGAATCCGGGGGGGTTCATGTGGGCATCGGATGTTCTGAACGGGTTAAGTTTTGGGGTTCGTTAGGCCGCTTAACGAGGGGAAATCGCCGCGGCTTTGCAGATCACTCGAAAAGAAGGCCCGTCGTTGGTTGGCGTAGCGGCTCAGCGCTTGACTCAACTGAGGATCCTTGACACATGAAGGTCGCTTCTTGTTGGGAATAAGGTGTGCCTCGGATTTGTGTCTGGAATGTTGGGATGAAGTGGCATGCGGCTTGGAAGCCTGATTGCGGCCATTGATCGATATGTGATGTCTGCTCTCTCCACTTGGCCAGTTGCCACGGGGCTGATGAGATGGTGCTTCTTAACAGTATGTCATCTTATCTCATCGTTACACATGGCTTCTATTTGGGGCTGGCAGTATCTCGTCAGCCTGTCAGCCTGTCAGCCTTGCAGGGTCTGCTGTGATCTGTCGTAGCCGTCAGGAATTATCCTGGATGATGGTGCCTATTGCTTGCTCGTGAGAACACCTGTACGGTTGATCAGGTCCGTGAAGGAAATTACACCCCGACTATGCATCGGAAGAATTCGAAACTATATTTTTGAAGACAGGCCAGTGAATGATGGTGTTGGGACAGATGTGACAGCGACTCGAAGTTGCAGCTTGCAGCAGAGTGGTTCGCGACCATTACCGCATTGGGAAATCTGGGCAGCGGCCTCGGGATTGGCAACTGGCAACCACCTGAACATGACGCTGCTGAAACTGGTCAAAGCAGTCCGTAGGAGTAGATCTCGAAGTCTAGCGAAATTTGTCGAAATGTGCCCATACTTGGTAAACTGTTGTTGATCTGAAACAACTTTTACTCGACTGTGCTGAAGTGTGGACCTATAACACATTGATTTATGCATAAACAAAGTGTAGGCGCCACCAGCGCATCAATAGCACGATTTGATCTACTATATTTACATCCTCACTTACAAGACTCATAGTATATCTACGACCATTCACCACATCTTTGGAGGTCATTGCGCGTCGTCCTGGGTTGTCACCAGAAAGGGATAAGGGAAATTGCCTAGGCAGGGGTAACAAGTGACCTACACGCCTGATATTTCAGTCATTGGGTTGGTGTACAGCCAATTTAGTTGCCAGAAAGAATTGAAGAAGAGAATACCATCTCAATCATGGTATTGCAGACGATCCTCATCTCAAGACAATCACTCGGAACAGACGGTAGTGCGATGCAAGAAAGCTATTATAACGGACGACCGTTGAACCCTAACACATCATCCGACCGGAAGGAAAACAAACAACGCAGTAGGCCAAATATAACCAGAATTCAGGAGCAACAAACATTAGGTTTTGAGCTATACTATTTATTGCTGGGAGAATCCATGTGGGCGACCCAAATTTGCGCCCGCGCGCCCGATAAATAGGGCGGCCATACCTGATTGAAGTGCATCTCCGACCGGGGGATCTCCACCCGCCCGGATAGCCGTTTCATCCTGACCCAATTCTGGCATCAGGAACCCTATGTCCGTGAGCTCGATTGTGATTGTAAACTTACATCCAGACAGGGGTCATGCAGGTGAAACCTAGTTCGGAATGGTAGGTAGCACTTCAGCTTGGTCGGACCGACGGGGATCATGCAGCATACTTAACCCCTGATGCCGACGGAATGTACACCATTCCCTGTCAAGCGCGTCTTTCTTTCCGTGTCCATCCCAGTCGCTCCCTCGGATTCACTCATTGTAAGTCCTTTAGCAGCGTGTTATATCGTGTCACTAATTCTCTAAGATGATCCGTCGCGTTCTCTTGTCACTCGCTTTACAGTGCATGGTCACCGCGACCATTGCCAACCCGGACACTCTTTCACACAACTATGACGAGCGCGGCCTGTTTGGTGAACCGGAATTCGATTACGTGGTCGTTGGTGGCGGTACAGGTGGAAACACTATTGCAACTCGACTGGCGCAGAAGAATTTCAAGGTGGCAGTGATCGAGGCTGGAGGATCATATGAACTCGAGTCGGTGGCCGAGGTGCCTGCTGCGGACGTGCTACCAGTTGGGTCGGATCCAGAAACTGCTGCTGCTCACGACTGGGGATTCGTCGCAGAGAATGTTCCTGGTGCGAATGGCCGGTCCATTCACTATGCTCGGGGGAAATGCTGGGGTGGATCGTAGGTGTCGCATATCGCTCAGAAGGGACAAAGCTAACGCATATACAGCTCCGCGATGAACTTTATGATTTATCAACGGTTTGTGTTTCTGCTCAGAAACAGCTCAGAGATGATCCCACTAACGGTCTGCCAGGCCAACCATCGAGTCTATGGAGCAATGGGCCACTGCCGTCAACGACAGCAGCTATACCTTCGACCAGACGCTGCCTTTCTACAAGACCAGCGTGAAATTCACTCCCCCTAACACTCAAATCCGGGCCAAGAATGCCACCGCTGGCTATGATGCCAGCGCGTATGAATCCACTGGTGGTCCGCTGAAGGTGTCATACGCGAACTACGCAATGCCCTTCTCGACATGGATGGACCTTGGCATGAAAGCCATTGGTATCAACGAGACGCAGGACTTCAACCTGGGCTCACTGATGGGCGGCCAGTACTGCGCATCAACCATCGACCCCAGCGGCGAGATCCGGAGTAGTTCCGAGGAGTCGTTCCTTGCGAACAAACCTTCGACCCTGACCACGTACGCAAACACCCTCGCCAAGAAGATCATCTTCAACAACCAGAAACAGGCGACCGGCGTGCAGGTCAAGGGCTCCGGAGGTAACATCTTCACCGTCAAGGCAAACCGCGAAGTCATCGTCTCCGCGGGTGCCTTCCAGTCTCCCCAGCTGCTCATGGTGTCTGGAGTTGGTCCGCAAGACCAGCTCGAGGAACACGGCATTCAGGTCGTAGCTAACCGTCCGGGCGTGGGCCAGAACATGTGGGATCACCCGTTCTTTGCGCCTTCATATCGGGTCAACGTGCAGACCTTCACCGCGATCGCCAATGACTTCCTAGGTATCGTCGGCCAGTTCATCAACATGGTCGGCTTCGGCAACGGCCCACTTACCAACCCTATCTCGGACTACCTCGCCTGGGAGAAGATTCCGGCGGCCCTGCGTAGTGCCTTTAGCAACCAGACTACCAAGCAACTGGCTTCATTCCCGAGTGATTGGCCTGAGGCCGAGGTATGTGTTATTTTTTGCATGTATGCATCATACTGCAGACACGCTAATGCAATACAGTACATCTCCGGCGCCGGATACATGGGCAACGTGTCTAATCTGCTCACCACCCAGCCCCAAGACGGGTACCAGTACGCCTCCATGCTGGCTGTGCTCATCACCCCGACCTCCCGCGGCAACATTACGCTTCGCTCTGCTGACACCGATGACCTCCCCGTCATCAATCCCAACTGGCTCGCCACTCAATCCGACCAAGAGGTCGCCATCGCCATGTTCAAGCGTGTTCGCGCGGCCTTCCAAAGCAAGGCCATGGCGCCAGTCATCATTGGCAAGGAGTATAACCCCGGTCTGGAGGTACAGTCAGACGAGCAGATCCTCCAGTGGATCAAGGATAACGTCATGACGCTCTGGCATGCCGCCTGTACGTGCAAGATGGGCACGTCTGACGATGAGATGGCGGTGGTGGATAGTCAGGCTAGGGTGCATGGAGTCCAGGGTGTGAGAGTCGTGGATGCGTCTGCATTCCCGTTCTTGCCGCCGGGACACCCTCAGTCTACCGTCTGTAAGTTATACCTTTCACCTTGTGGTTCGATGAGGATCAGATACTAACGCGGAATAGATATGCTTGCGGAGAAGATCGCCAACGCAATTATCAACGGGGCATGATTTCTATCCGTCATACCTTGAGTTCTTACATACCTTTCCCTCATATATTGTACAATATATAACCAGAGTATCATAATTGATGAACATAATATTATCACGGAGAGCATCTCTCTCGGGAAATTCGAAAATATGTATACATGATCATAAGCCATCCTCCTCCTCTCTCCCATCTATCTTGACATATCAAGTATCATTGCAAGATCAATCCCAACCCCTCCGCTGCACCTTCTCCTTCTCCTGTTGCTCCGACTCCAAAACATCACTATCGTATCGCGGATCGAGCTTGTTCAACAACTTGTTTGAATGCGGCTTCGAGGTGGAAGGGGCAGTTGTGCTCGAGCCGGGGCCCGGGAAACGAGGCTGGCTAGCGGAGTCTTCGGGATCGGTTTGGTCATTATGGTCGATAGGGTCGACGTTCTTTGCGTCGATGAAGTCGCGGCCCATGGGAGGTTGGTCGGCCATGATGGATAGCGGTGGAATTATTGTAATGGGCGGATGGTATTGTGAGGTGTAAATTATGTGTACTAGGAGTGATTGAGACTCGTTTTTTGTTTATGTGAATATGATCTGATAGAAGTACGTGCTTGGTAAAGGTGGTGATTATATACTGATTGTTGTATCTGGCAATGGCCACTATTACATCATTGGTATATCATCCCGACTAAACTAGTTACCAGTTAACGTGGAAATGACGATGTCTGGCACTTCCAGAAACCGGACAGAATGCTGGGCTCCGAGGAGATACATATAATCATTCAGCGCTATTATAATGATTATATAGCAATTGACGTCAACGCTAGCATAATGCTGCGAGTGGAATTGAGGATGCGGGCTGGGGGTGTGTTGTCCAATCTCTCGCTGGCGGAGAACATAATATCTGTCCGGGTATGCCGCGGGATGGCTCAAAAGTACACATAGTCCCCGATCCCTGAAAGCTTAGAAATCACAGCTTTTCGTGAGCAATTAACCTCCTTGTATTTAGCCTTTTATTGTGAACCCCGAACAATGGGTATCCTACCAACCCGAGTATTGTCTCGGATGTCGGATCTCGGATACCCCATGGATTGATTCATAAGTCCTCTTCTCCCACCGGCTCGGCTGTCCCATCCGAACCACAGCAACAAAGCATCCAGAACGCGGGGTATATAAGAATACAACAACTGACAAAAGCATGAATCTGTACAAACAATCAATATTTCTTCCGTACATACTCCATCCACATCAAAATCCATCAAACAAGATGTCCTCCACACAACCCACCCACCGTCGCGCCGTCCGCCGAACAGACGACTACACCCCGAACAACCCCAAAGTGAACATCGTAACAGAGCCACTTCCCCTCCCACTCTCCCCCACAGCAGTTCTCATACGAGTCCACGCCGTGGCCCTCAACTACCGCGACGCCAACATCGCCAACGGCGGGAACCCATGGCCTGTTCTCCCCCACGGGATCCTGGGCAACGACGCCGCCGGAGAAGTCATAGCCACCGGGGACAAAGTGAAGACCCTGGCTGTTGGGGATCGCGCGGCGCCAATCACAGACACTGAGCAGATTACAGAGCGTGCGACGAAGCGGTCGTGGCTGGCTGCTGATGAAGATGGGGTGATGGCGGATTACATTGTTTATGATGAGAGTGTGCTGTGTAAACTTCCAACTTACTTGGATTGGGTGCAGGCGTCGATGATTCCTTGTGCGGGGGTTACGGCGTGGTCGGCGTTGAAGGGGATGAGGATTGGGCAGACGGTTTTGGTGCAGGGTGAGTCTTCATTCTTATCTTAAGTAGTGGGTTTATTTGAGATTGACGAAAGATTTAGGGACCGGAGGAGTTAGCATGTTTGCGCTAAAGTTGGCGCTCGCGGCTGGTCTGCGTGTGATTCTGACATCGTCGAGTGATACGAAGCTGAAGGCTATTAAGGAGAAGTATTCTGGTTCTGCTATCTTGACAGTTAATTATAGGAATACGCCGGAGTGGGATGAAGAGGTGTTGAAGCTTACTGATGGTGTCGGTGTGGACTTGGTGGTGGAGAATGGCGGAACGGGATCCCTTGTCAAAAGTATGCGATGTACTCGTCGTGGCGGGGTGGTCAGTCAGGTGGGATATCTTGGGAAGCAGGATCCGTCTGAGCTGCGAGAGCTGGTGCCAACTCTTATTGATCGGAGGATCAACCTTAGGTGAGTGTTGTGCGAGATAGTGGAAACGGGAGAATTTTACTGACCTGCAAAGGGGCATTAATGCGGGCTCGAAGATTGATATGGAGGACTTTTGTGAGGCACTGTCGGCTTCGCAGACGCAGCTCGATGACCTTATTGATAAGGTGTTTCCGTTTGAGCAAGCCGAAGAGGCTGTTGAGTATGTTTGGCAGGGTAGGCAGGTTGGGAAGGTTGTGTTGCGTCTGTAGCTAGATGTCTATATATGTCGCATGATGAAGAAAGATACAGTGAGTTATTATCCGAACAAATATGATAGAGCTCTTTCAACTAGCAGTATCATATCATTTTGGTCTATATAGTAGTCATGACAAATCATCACATCTTTAATCATAAAGTCTCAACAACAAACTGCCTCCTTGCCAACTCTTCAGCCTAACATCAATCATAGCGACAATCAATAAGGATTCGTAGCATTCCACACCTCAAACCCCACCCCCGGATTCAAAATCAACGTTGGGTTCAAAACCCCCGGATCCCTCTCATACAGCTCCCTCTCATCCAGCTCCCCATCCCAACAATACTTCTCAAAGCACCGCTCACACTGCCTGGTCCTCTCCATCCCTACTCTCTTCAAACTCCTCTCCACAGCCGCACACCCGATACACTCCGCCCACTCCCCGTCCCACGACCCATTCGCCTGCGTCACAATGTCGAAACTATTGACGAAGATGTCCTTCATCTGCTCGCGACTCGTCGCCGTCTGCCAGAACGAGAAGTTCGTGTATGCGCTATACGGCGCATTGGCCATGTACAGCACAACCGGGGAACGGTCGTCGCCTGTGGTAGTGAGGTTCGCGTCGCAGCCGAAGAATTGCGGGTGAAGGGTGTAGTTCAGGTTCATCATGGTCTTGGAGGATGGAATTACGGGGAATGGTAGTCCTGTTGCGTTGGCGGCGAGGTACGTGTTGTAGAGGTTTGTGCCATTGTTCCAGGAGTATGGGTCTGCGTCTTGGGAGTCGTCCCAGGCTATTATGAAGTCGGCATTGCGTGCAGGCTGGATCTGACCCCAAAGCGGGATCGTTTGGCCTGTTTCGCTGCCGTCGACGAGTTTGAGGGTTGGGGATGTGTGGGCGTTGCCGGTGGAGAGGGGGAGGTTGGTGAATGGGTTGGGGAATGTTGAGTAGGCAACTTCTGTTAGGTTTAGATCGAAGGCGTCGGCAAACGCTTCGACGAGTCCGTTCAGGTTGGCGGGTTTGCTGAGTCGTTTGGCGAGAGAGGACTTATGGGTGGTGGAACGTTTGGCAAATTGGCCGAGGGTTCCGTTGGAGACGCTTTCGAGATACCAGAAGTTGAAGGCGCCGGCGGAAGTGCCGATGACCAGTCTAGGATGAGGTTAGAAGCGTGCAAGACGAAAGACTCTGAGTTACTTACGAGGACCGATCAAACCCTTTCCAGCATGTACTTGAATTTACTGGGTTTCCGTTGGACAGCTGGTTTCCGAGCCACTCAGTGGGTGTAAATGCATGCACATCTCCTTCCCAAGCGCCGAATTCGAAAGGAGTCAAGTCAAACTAACCGAATTAGCTTGGAGCTGGTCGTTTATTTAGAAGGAGCGCTACTTACAATCGTCCCATTAGATGGCGGCACCAAAAGGTCGTAGTACTCAGCATCTTCCGGTTCAACTGAAGCAAGGTGGATAATAGGCATCGGCATTTGGTGATTGATAAAGTTGCTCAGATTGCGGATTCCCGAAAACGTGGTGTTGAGGCCCCCGGATTGTCCGGGTATGAACTCATACGCAAATCCCCGCCCCAGATAATCGCTTATACCTATCTCGAAGCCAGCCATGTGCTTTGCAGCAATCTGTTCGAACATAACAACTTCGGTGGCAGCTTCAGCAGAGGTGTTTGTGACTGTGAGGAAACGGTCAATCTCCGGTTTCCAGTAATCGACAATCTCGTCTGCAGTAGGAAAGTTGTAGGATGGGAAGGACACTGCCGGCCAGGATCCTCCGGACAGACCGGACAAATAGGTCATGCTTTGCAAAAGTCCGCCTGTACGTTGCTCGTTGGCTGCAGGAAGACGGTCATCCAAAGCGCGGATTAGACCTGCCCCGGTGAAGGCGGACCCGAAACCCCCGCCGCTGATGGCCATTCCCATAATTGGGGTCTGGTTTGTGTAGTTGAGACGCGAGATGTATTCATCTGTGTCAAAGTCGTCCAGGTTGAGTCGTTCCAGATATGCGTCTAGTGAGCCCAGGACGACTTTCTTGCGCCCTTCGACCCATTCCAATTCATCTCTGCTGAGTCCAACTGCCGGTCGAATCCATTGTAAACTTGTTGGGCAGGAGACAGGATCTGGCGCATAACCTTGGGGAAGTTCCAAGGCAGAGGCAAGAGTGGCAGCAGCTGCTGAGATTAGAAGCGGTAGCATTGCAACGGTGGTTCTGAGACTGAAAGAAGATTAAGATCGTTGCTAAAGTTGTAGTTTCAGACTTGAAGGTACAGACCATTATATGCACATAAAAATGTGCGTTCAACATACTGGATACCATATTCAGATCGAGGTGTTGTTGCCTGTATAGCATATAGCATTCAGTGCCACCCATTCAAACTCGCTGTGATCGGTCCCCCGCAAGGCCTTCCTAAACAAGTATGCAGTACTCCGTAGCAGTACGTCATATTCAGCCCTAGATTAGTATTAGTATGAATGGCAGTAACGTCCCAGCGCAGCTGAAGCCCTTAAACAGGGAAGCAAAAAGAAGTATCTGCTGCGCATATTGCGGACAGTTCACCAGCCACGGGTTTCCGGAGTCTGCGATTCGTTGTCTCGTATCCACAGTGAAGGTGCCACGATCAACTAAATCCACTTGGGCTGAGCAGATCTGCATAGCTAGTGGTCTAACCGCCTCGATCAATGAATAGGAATTGAGGCAGTTCACAGCCTTACCCATGGTAACGGCAAACCATACTCCTTCGGGTGCCATCGAGAGCTTCGATCGACATGTCACATATTATTGTCTAAGCACAGTTGTGAACAGGACGTTCCATTGGTCTGGAACTGCGCCTCCAGGGCATTATATACTTATCCGCGGTCAATCGGAAGGATCATGAGTTGGCACGGACCTGTCAGAAGCTTGGAAGGTGGAGCGTCACGGATGGCTGCGGGAATCACAATCCTGCTGCCTACAGGGCACCAACAAGCATCATTGCTGTAGGGTTAGACTTTGGGCATGACATCATCCTCGAGTCCAAGAAGGGTATCTTTTGCGACTGTTCCTGTATCGATGCCCTAGGAGCACAGCCTCATTTGCGACCGTGCAGAAGGATAACGTGACTTGCTCGTCGAAAACAGGGAAGAACTGCGAAAGTGGGATCAATCCCAAACATCATCATTACTATCATATTCATGCTTTGCTTTTGTCATACTAAACATATTATACAAACACACTCGGCATCTCAAGCATCTAGCAAATTCTTTCCCCGCAGTCTCTCGCCATACTTGATGAAGATCAAGGGCATCAACGAGAACACCAAAACAATCAGCGCCAAAAGTGTTCCGCCCCAGTTATATCCAAGGTGCTTGAACAATGGCGGTCCTGCGAGGGGCAGGAATGCGGCGCAGGCATTTCTGGGAACCAGCATTGCGCTGGTAGCACTCGCGGCGTAGATGCCGAAGAGGTCCACGACGTAAGTTTGCAAGGTGATGGTGGTAGACACCAGCCCAAACCCGATGATGCCCGTGCCAATAATTGGCGCAATCCATTGGACATGGTACTGCGCAGTCCAGCCAAAAAGGAAAAGGCCGCCTGACATGATGAAGCATGCGATCAGGACAGGGGGCAGGCGCTGCTCTGGCTTGGAAGTGCCGGACCGCGCCCGGGCTGTGCGCACATAGCGGTCTAGCAGGAAGCTGCACAGGAAGGCCCCGAGAATGAGCCCAAGACACAGTCCTAGGAAGGCTAGACCGGATGCTCCCTCGGAGAAGCCGTACACATCCTGGAACAGTGTTGCGATGGTTGTCATCACCAGGTAGGTGTAACCATAGACCACGCTGAGATACAAGGTAACAAGTATTAGCATGGGAGACCGGATGAGCAGACGGAGTGGCCGGAGGATAGTCTTAAAAAATACGTGGCTGGCCGTCTTTTCTGTATCTTCCGGGCTTTCAGTGCCACTTTCGAGGCCCTGCTGTTTGGCTTTGCGTTTTTGGAGAGTGACGCTGTACGTTTCACGGTACACGACAAGAATGAGCAGGGACAGAGTCCCGGTCGCAATAGTCGGTAACCAGAATGCCCATCGCCATCCGGCCTTTTCACCCAGATAGGAACCGATGATAGGACCTACGACTGGTCCCAATGCACCGGTCAAGGACATAATAGACATGGCACGTCCGCGATTTTCCTCGGGAAAGAGATCGCTGACGATACCAGGACCGATGGCTGATGCTGCGGTCGCCGCACCACTCAGGAACCGGAAGGCAATCAGCATCTGAATACTGGTACTGGCAGCAGTTCCAGCCAAAAAGGCCACAAAGAAGAGATTGGCAATATTCAGAGGCCATTGTCGGCCATACAATTCAGAGAGCGGTCCCCATAGCAATGGCGCTATGATTTCTCCGAGTTCCCAGATGGATACAATGAGGGTGCGGTAGAGGGCATTGTCGGAATGGAAATGAGACAGAATGGACGGGGAGACAGGAGCTGCTATGATGGTGGACAACTGACTTTCCCGGGCGCAACTGTCAGACACCTTGACATTGAGTTTATTTATGGGGGTTTAAGCTTACACCATGGTTGATAATCCCGCGACAAGGACGACGGTGATCCACTTGTACGTGGTGGAGCGGGTTTGGGGGTCAAAAGGATCATAATCGGCCGAGTCCACGGGGCTCGTCGAATGGACGGTGACCTCGGTTTCTTTGCAATGGCCATCTTCCTCATCCATTCTGGACTGGTTTAGTAACCGTCAATGAGAAGGTAGGGAGAATGATGCAAAAGTTAATGGATTGGCAAGAAAGACGGAAGATGAAAGGGAGGAGCCAATGTGTGTTAAAAAAAAAAAAAGAGGAACGGGATGAAAGGAATGGAGGGGAAGATCGGACGAGCAAAGGGTTTGCGCTCAGACCGAGGCTGATCAGGCTTGATGCTCCTTTGACAGTAAGCAGATAAGCAGATAAAGTACTTTGTCCACTCAGACCAGGCTAATGGACTAACAGAAAACAGAAGGTGGTACTGTTTGGCCCCCAGTGGGTTTGCAGGGGGGCTTGCAGATTTACTGGCCACTAAACGTTGCTACTTTCTTAATTGCATTGAAGCTAAATAAGCTAAATTAGGTGCTGACTAGGGTTTTCTGCGCTAAAAGTCCCTTTTCTCCTCCTCTCGGCTGCCCTTCTTGGCTAGTTTCTCACCATCTCCCCCAGCCGAACCAAATCAGCCTCGCCCTTGTCTATTCCGAAAAAGGATCGGCATAATGCCCGTGTTCCTCGAAATATTTGCTCATTGTCGGGTAGTGCGCACTATCCGCAGGACAGAAGGCGTAGCGCTCAATGCTATGGACGATCGGCTTGTAGTCGGTCAGTCGCTTGTAGCAGGCATTGCGTTCCGGTGCCTTCGACCAGGCTACCAGCTTATCAAAGTCCTTGCATTGCATCAATTGGCCTTCTCCACCACCATTCAGCAGCTGAAGAGATGGCATTGGGGTATCATCGGCCTTGCACATCAGATCCTGTCGCAGGGAATCGAGGCAGTGTTCGATATGAGGAGCGGGGATCGAGCTCTCTTGTCCGGACCAGAGTTCATGGTAAGAGTGGCGCATAAGTTTCTAGTAGAGAAAAGTAGAATGTCAGCGTCTACCCCGAGTATGAAATGTTGCGACGGTTACTCACCAGACAGTGGAGTTGATGGAACACCTTAATGAAGTAGATCCTCCGGTTCGGATCCCAAGGGAAAGCCCAAGAGTCCGACAGACCCTTGCTCTGAGCCCATTCCCAGGTGGGAGCAATAACCATAGGGTCCATGCTCAGGTTCTCCCACATCTCATCCGCATGGGTCTTGTTCTCGCTAGTATACTCGGAGTGGTGGGAGTAAGGCAGGTGAGTATCCCATGCCAGACCGGCTGGTCATAGGAAGTAATGTTAGAGATGAAACTTCATGTTGAAGCTTGTGAGATAAGGACGTACTGTAAGGAGACCGCTGCTTAGCCATGGCCGCATCAGGATCCAAGTCCTGAATAGGGACATTGTGACCCTTCTGGAACACAAACCATCCCACGTTCAGTGAGAGCGAAAACAACAGTCCCAAGAGCAGCAAAGCGTTCGTCCAGCTGGGGAATCTGGAGACTCTGGGCTGAGGTGCGACTCTCTCCGAGTCCTCAGCCAAAAGCCCCTGGTCACTGTCGTCGTCACGGTTGACTTTCTCGTAGGAATACATTGTGAGAGGGGGGGATGAGCATGGAGGGGTTTGACAGCCGGAGGGGCGTCGGGGGTCAACGCAATGCTCAGATTTTAAACACCGAGCCTTTGTCACATTTGTCACATTTCTGATGGAACGTCGGCTCCGGAACACATCATGCGATGCCGGCAATGGGGCTGTCGGCGATGTGGGTTCACTTTGCATGAAAGAGCTCAGACTAATGCAAGGCTGGTCAGCACGGCACACCGGTTGATAGTAGCGTCGCAAACAGGTAATCTTTCGCTATCTGAGGCTCCACTATGTGACGGCCTGCTTCTATCCCACCGGATCAATTGTCTTCGGACCTTGCCGGTCCTCCGCCGCTGGTTCCTATGTAATCCCCTCAAATCCCCCCTCGCTCCTCGTTCATTCAGCAGCAAACCCTCAAGTCTTCCAGTCTCACACTTCTAGTCCTCCTACCACAAAAGGTATGCTCACCTCAAGCTGGCGGACACCATTCTGCAGTGTCCCTCTGGTTAACATAGCTCTGTGACAGACTCCTGCCTCCACTTCGAGACCAACCATCTCAAAACATCCACATCTCACAAAATGCGTGTCGCTACTCTCGTCCTCGTCGCCTTCTCGGCTGTGGCTCTTGCCCTCCCTACCACCAACAACGTTGAGCGTGCGGCTGCTGACGCCAACGTCCGTCAGATGGATGAGCTGACCGTTGCCGCCATCAGCAAGTAAACGGTTAAGCGGGATATTACAAAGAATAAATGATACAATAGAAAGATTTATGTATTTAGTTGTGAAATTCAAGTTAATTAACTAAGTATCTTTTGTCGATTCCGGTCTCATTAATTCTATATCACTGTCCGAACACTTGGTCGCATTGTATGCCGACTGCACCGTAGGATGTTTGAGCTCCGTCGGCTTGAACATACCACTAGGGAACGACTCCAGAAATTCTCGAAGGTATGGCACACAGGCAGATAGGATAGCAACTGTTTGAAGCACTTGACTGCAAATCGCCCATTGCCAGACATTGGTCGGTAGAGGAGAGTCGGCGTGAAGCTTGAAATTACGGACGTAGCATAGCTGTACAATGCTGCCCGCGATATCCCTAGAAAAGAGGTCAGAAGTGTCGAAGTCTCGGTAAATTATTGCGACATACAGGATTCGGATACCGAAGCAGCTTATCACCACCAGACGCCTTTTCAGACTCAGTTGCAGGCGGAAGATGATGAAGGACGGAACTGCGATGATCATAATCTCGACCAAGACGTTCATGACTCCGAATGCTATCCAAATCCCGGACTTGTAGATGTTAGCAATGTTTTCTCAGCTGGACTAGCATATCGCAATTTACTTACCAGGTCAAGACACTTTCCGCCGACGATATTCCAAACTTCGGGTGGATGGCATTGTAGGCATACCACGATGGCCATCACCACAACCCATATCAGAAGTAGACCTGTCGCTGCCAGGACAGACTTCGACTGGCCTGTCGACGAGAGCAGACTGTAGAAGAGAACCATGACAGACAGCTTTCCCAGTCCCAGCGTCAAAACATACAGCACCTCCATGGAATAGAGGGCCTTCTGCATGACGACCACCTGGCCATCTGAGAGAGGGGATTCTTGTCCCAAGCCATGAGTAGCAGCGACGGATACAGCTGCCCCGGAGGCAATCGATGCGATCTACTGACAGTCAGTTTTACTATACAGATGGCATGAAGAAAACATTATATCTGAGAGAGCTAGCTAACCAAAGTGCTCAAAAGGAGCGCCACACTAGACACCTTCCTCCTCAGAACCTGCCAGTTTGTCGTCAAACAGGCTACGACAGCGATGAAGGAGACGATGAGGAGGAAGCATGTCACGACCTTGACTGCTGCAGAATGGTCTGTCATGACTTTCAGGCGTGAAACAAAATAACCTTCATGGTACCGAATCGGATTCCAAGGCACAGGTAGTGAAGGATTTTGGCTGGCTACGAAACTGATCGTGATTGAACGATTTTAGGCATATAAGGTAAATAAGACCGCTGGCTGAAGAGAAGGCAGATCCTACTTGTGAGCAGTGCGTGAACAGCCCCATACACAGCCCAGCAAGCAAACATGCTCTGCACGAGCGGAGATGGAGCACGGGTCGCACTGGAGACACACAGGAGCGACAGGATACGCTGGATAAGACTGGATCCCACTGGGGCTGGCGCGTGCCGCCCGGAAAGTTTAGTCGGGGAGGCCCGATGATCGCCAAGGCCGTCGGCCTATAAGCGTCGCACTATGGCTCTGCGCCCCTCCGCCTGGATTCTCTAGCGGCCGCCCTCTCTGCACACTGCAGGAATATCTAACCCTAATGGGAAATTCCAGTCAATACATGTGAGACGGTTGGCTGTCTCGGTCTTACTGCTTATGGCCAAGACTGCTTGAGTAGCCGAGCTGCCTTGGCTAATATGCTTCTTGGTTTTGTGCTGTGTTGGTGGTCGTGGTACGTAGTGGTGGTGGGTGGGCTTTCCCGGCCAACCCGAACAAGATGGACAGCTAATAGACTAGGGCTGACGTTGGATGGTCCCATTGTTGTGGTGGTGGTAGACTGGTGGTGCACACCCTCCCCTCCCTGTCTACTTCTCCACTTTCCAACTCCACCCCCCCCTGCTTGCCAGCCTTCATTCCTTTCTCTCTTCCTTCCGGAGTCGCTTGGGCGCGTTCCAATTCCAATTTACGCCCATATGAGACACGCGGCAGCCAAGATCGTCTAATTTAGTAGTAGTTGAACATTTCTCGATAGGCTAGATTACTAGACTAGAACACTGGGGGTGCAATTTCGTTTCCTCACACTCAGCCATCCTTCAGATCGAAATAACGGCCCCCAACTTGCAATGCATCTGGCCCCCAATCATCGCACGATAGTTTCTGCAGCCGATAACGCAGAAGGGACCCTTTGCTTCTTCGGGTAATCCGGCCGATAATTGGTCTAATAGCAGGACTGTGTGTGGCAATCCTGCAGGGTTTACCGTCTACGTTGGATTTTATCCGGCCGCGCTTGCATAAAATGACTCCAAATCAGTTTCTTAAAATCCATGCCTTCGAGATCACACCTTTCTCTTACTTGTCTAGTTGCCTGCGTCTTGGACTGGTCGTGACGAGTTCCCAAAATGGCCAGGAACAGCGATGTTGAACATTCGATCGAGCTGCGTGCTCCAACGAACCGGGATTCTGGCACGCCGAGCAAGGCTACCTTTAGTAACGATGCTTACGAGCTGGCCAGGGTCGGGAAGAAGGAGGTGTTGAAGGTAACCAACACACACGTTATCCCCGAGAGTCTACTACCATCAGCCGCTGAGATCTACCCTTGCTAGCGACGATTTGGTCTAACGAGTACTGTCGGGTTTGCCTGCAGCTTGATGCTGACTTGGGAAGCGGTTATAATGTATGCGATATTTTTTTTTTTTCAATATTCTTTTTTTTTCTCTCTCTTCTACCCCTCTTTTTGTTTCCCCACTCCCCCTTGCTTTTTATCCCGTCAGAACTCTACATGCTAATAGGATATTTAGGAACATTGGCTTGGGACTCACCAAGTAAGGCCTACCACGGAATGATCTTATCACCCTTGAAGAAAACTGTTTGTTAACCCTCGTGCAGTGGTGGTCCCGCCGGTTTGGTGTATGGCTTTCTTGGGGTCTGGGCGGGCATCATTTCCGTGTTCATTTCGATGGGGGAGCTAGCAAGCATGATGCCGTCGGTATGTGTCCGACACTTCCTGCAGCTGAGAATGAGCCTAATTTCTCACCACAGGCGGGCGGACAATATCATTGGGTGAGCATCTTGGCCCCCAGGTCGGCCAGGAAGTTTCTCAGTCATGTCACTGGTATGTGTGCGACTCCATGTGCCGAGTATGCGAACCGCGGTCCGAATTAGCTAACGCAAGGAAACAATCCAGGCTCGGTCTGCATTATTGCGTGGACAGCGGCCCCCACAGCCGCCATCTACCTGGCCGCCAGTGTGCTGCAGAGCACCATTGCCATGAACATCCCCAGCTATGATCCCAAAGGATGGCACATCACGCTGATCATGTGGGCGATTCTGCTCATCTGCACAGTTCTCAATACTTGGCTGGGGATGATCTTGCCGGTCATTGAAGTGCTTATCCTTCTTGTCCATGTGCTTGGCTTCTTCGCCGTCTTGGTTCCGCTCGTCTATCTGGGGCCCAAGGCTGATCCGCGATCGATCTTTACTGTATCCTTCGATTATGGCGGCTGGGGTGATCTGACCTTGGCTACCTTTATCGGGTTAAAAGGCACTGTGGCTGCGTTTGTTGGTAAGGCAGACTTTTCGCGTCTAATCAACTTCAACATGATATACTGACTCGGGTTTTGTGTTCACTAGGCACTGATGGCGCGGTTCATGTAAGTGCTTCCTTCTCGGTGTTTAGCCGCTGTTTGAGTCAGTTGCCAAACTAACCCCTTACAGATGGCCGAGGAAGTCGCCAACAGCAGTCGGGTGGTCCCCCGTTCTATGCTGCTAGCCCTCATGATCAACGGCGCAACTGGCTTTGCCATTCTGATTGCCTTCCTCTTCACTGCTGGAGACCTGTTGAAGATTGTGGAATCCAGTGCCTCGTATCCCTTCATGTACATGCTGGCGAGCTCGACGGGCAGTAAGGGTGCTGCGGTTGTTCTCTCCAGTATGATGGCTATTCTGCAAGCGTGTGCAGGACTCGCGGGTATCTCTTCCGGCAGTCGTATGCTGTGGTCATTCTCCCGCGAGCAGGCCATTCCCGGCTGGCGCTGGGTGCGACAGGTAAGTGATGGGCCTAGCCTCTATTCGCCCTCAGGTTGTTTTGTCAGGGATATTCTAATTGCGATTGCTCCTATCTACAGGTGAACCAACGGACTCTAGTGCCCTTCCACAGCACGTTGGTGGTGGTTATCGCGGCCGGTCTGCTCAGCCTGATTAACATCGGGTCGGCAGTGGTGCTGAACATCATTCTGTCGCTGGTGTTGGAGGCCTTCTTTGCCTCGTACATGATATCTCTAACCCTCCTGCTCTATCGTAGATTGCGCGGCGACCTCACCGAGCCGGGTCAAGGCGGCGGTGTCCTCAACTGGGGGCCCTTCCGAGTCAAAGGGTGGTTGGGCACGGCAAATAACATCTTTGCCATTGCCTACTCCATCATCATGATGTTCTTCGGGTGCTGGCCACCGGAGAACCACCCTGCTCCCAAGAACATTAACTACAGCATTGTCATTTTCGCGGGAGTTACCCTAATCAGTATCGTCTACTACGTGGGATGGGCGCGGAAGCACTACAAGGGCCCGCTAGCCGAGATTTAGTTGGATGCTTTTGACTAACTAACAGCTCGGGAAATGGCGCATTTTTCCACTTGATTCAGGGACTTTTCCCCTACTTACCAGTGGTGTCGCCCTAAAATAGTCTACCTTATACCATAGTACTACTTTTTTAATTTAAAAGAGGGATTCATTTAGTCCGTCCGTGACAGGGTAACATCGGCTTCCGGCTACTAAATTAGTTCATTAGTTGAGAGATAATTTAGTGAGGATAACTAATCTAACTAATCTATTTTCCATTCACTACTCTATTAGTCAAGTCAGATACTTTTTCTCTCTTTCTCTTGTTGTTTCCCCTCATCCCGCGCGCGCCCCCTCAATTTCCCCGTTTCAATCAATCATCCATCCATCATTCAATCCTTTCCCAAGAGTCCAGCCAGCCAGCCCAGCCCATCATGACCAAGTCGCAGTTCGAAGTCCGGGAAATCCACACCAAAGAGGAATATGCCCGTCTAGTCGACGTTCTCTGGTCGGCCAACTTCAACCCTTACAAGTAAGTGAGCGCGCAATTTACCACCACACATTCCTTTGCTTCCTTCTTCCTTCATTAATCTCCTCCCCCAATCCTCCCTCCTATCCTCCCATCCCCGTACAGTAGAGTTTCAAACTAATCTCGCCGGTCGCACCACCACCACCACCAACAGCCCAGTATTCACCGCCGTTCACCCTGTAAGCGGCCACACCGCAGAAGACCGCGTAAAAGACAAAGCCCTCGACACGGAAATCCGCTGGGCCGCTCACGAGAAGAATCCTGCCTCCCATCTCATCTATGTGATTGATACCGAAACCGGTCGCGTCGCCGGCGGCTGCGAATGGCTCATCTTTCACAAGAACCCCTTTCCCAATGGCCCTCAACCGCTGTCGTGTACTTGGTACCCGGAGGGTTCGGAACGCGCGGAATATGCTAGTCGCATGCTCAGTCAGGCTTTCTTTCCGAGACAGTGTTGGTTGCAGAGGCCTCATGCTGGTATGTCCTCCACTCTTTATTTCCATCTATTTTATTTTACTTGAAGAGAGCTAACTGATGACTGAATAGGCGTAAATGCCATGGGCGTCCACCCCGATTACCGCCGTCGAGGCGTAGGACGACTCCTCATGCAATGGGGCCACGAGAGGATCGATCCCCTAGGATACGAGAGCTGGATCGAGGGCAGTCCCATCGGTCGCTGGTTGTATGAAGAGAGCGGATACAAGCGCGTCATCAGTCTAAACATCGACTTTGCGAAGAAGAATCCCAGTGATGAGTGGAACAGGCTGGTGCATGAATGTCAACCGCCCGCGATTCTCTTGCTTTGGCGCCCTCCGCGCGGTGAGTGGAATGATAAGGTGCCCCCGGGTCCGTGGGCGGTTACCGAGGATACCTGGAAATAGGTTCGTCGGTTCGTCAAGAGTGTTGCGATCTTAGATGTAGAAATAGATGAGACGATGTTGATGATTGACATGATGATGGAATAAAGACTTCTTTCTACTCACTGTGTTTCTTGTTCACTGATACTCGGGGAAACTTGATGCGGAGACGCCGTTTCCCCTCACGCATTTAGGTTTCGCGTCCAACTCTTTTCTGTGTCCAGACCAGCCTTCATGCGGTCATAGTGCACGCCTTAATGCCAAAGCCTGCTGAAGCTGGGTGTAACGATATGCTTATATTTTTCGTGTTCTTTCATTGGCCGTGTGATGCCTTTTGGATGGCAATTGACATACAAAGATTCCTTTACGAAGAGCTGACTCTCATCGTGTAACAGCCATCCACGTCTCTCTGGTCGGTTATTCCGCAAGCGGACGAGGTCTAAGTATCATCAATACCATCTTGCCCTTCAGGCCACCCGTAGCTGCAAGTATATCAATCACCTGTTGCAAGAGGCATATAATCTCCACCTTCTACTGTGTCTACAAGTCACCTCATACCTCACATGAACAACATGAAGGCAGAAGAAACTTTCGACTTCATCATAGTCGGGGCAGGTGTCGCAGGTAATCCCCCAATCACAATATCTCCCCCGCATACTGATAAGCAACAGGCTGCGTGGTAGCGAGTCGAATCTCACAAAGCCGTCCTGATCTGCGCATCCTGCTCATTGAGGCCGGCGTCGAGAACGATGATCGGACATCCGGCGCAATGGGCTTCGTGGCAGGATTCGGCTCGGATATCGAATGGCCCCATCGCTCGGTGCCGCAGGAGCGCGCTTTTGGAGGTGATACGGTGTGTCTAACCTCTGGCAAGCTTGTCGGGGGAGGGTCCGGGGTAAATTATCAGGTGTTTACGCGCGGGCCGGCTGTTGATTAGTGAGATTCCATACTATTGATGGTGATATGGTTACGAAAATTGTTGCTGATGTGACTCTGTTGGTGTAGTGACCAATGGGCAGATCTTGTTCGAGACCGGAGATGGTCGTGGAATGGTCTTTTGCCGTATTTCAAGAGGGTCGAGACGTGGTATCCTTCTGTGGAGATGAAGGAGAGGGGTTGTGTCACGATTGATTCTCATGGAGATCGTGGACCGATTAAGGTAGCTATCGCACCCGCCCACTGCATGAGGTACTTGTTGATATTGTATAGGTCAGCCATGCGACAAATAGTGGCAAGCCACGCAATTACCCGTTGCGGGAGAAGAGCCGTAGGTTTCACGAATTGCTCGGTCGCAAACAGGTGGATGATATGAATAGTGGACAGCAACTGGGGTACTCGGAGGCTTTCAGTTCCACCTATGCGGGATTGAGAAGCTTTGCGAGTAGCTACCCTTTGGGAGTTAACGTCACCGTCTGGACGAATTCAACTGTGGAAAGGCTCATCATGACTGGGAGGACTGCGGAAGGCGCCGTTATTGCGCGATCAGTAGGAGATAAGATTGAGCGTGTGCATGTCAGGGCTCGGAAAGAGGTGATCCTCTCAGCAGGGGCATATGGATCACCCAAAATCCTTCTTCTTAGGTGGGTTAGAACTTACTGCTTCTGGGAGTAGTAAAACCTAATAACAGTGACAGCGGCATCGGCCCAGCAGAAGAGTTGCAGCGACATAACATCACTCCAGTCGTAGACCTCCCCGTGGGGAAAAATTATGCTGACCATCCTCACATATTCACCTACTGGACGATTGACCAGCACAGTGCTACCCTAGGTGACGGGGAGATGGAAACCGATCAAGTCCATTGGCTAGCAGGCTTGCCATACGACTGGATGTCTTTTGCACCTGCTGATGCAAAGACACAAGAGCTGGCCAAACAAATTCTGAGCTCAGCCGAGCGCAGTCGGTATTTGGCTGAGGGGAAGATGCAACTCGAAAACTTTATCGTGTACGCGATTCCTCAAAACGCGCCGATGAGAAAGCACTGCTAATCAAATCAGTTACACCGCCGTCGACACGTCCGCTCGCAAGAAACCCCTCGAATGCTGGCCCGGGAAGCGCGTCATCAGCCTCATGCACGTTCTTGTCGACTCAGTATCACGGGGTACTCTCACGCTGCGATCATCTGACCCTGCTGACGCCCCCGTGCTGGACCCCAGACTCCTTGCATCCCCGATTGACCGATCGGCGATGTACGAGAATGTGCGGGAGACTGCGCGTGCCATACAGGCCGTCGAGGGTCTCAATGCTGTCGAGTTTGGCGTCGACGATTCCCTCCGTGATAATTGGTCCGATGAGGCGATCGATATCCGGGCGAACCGGAGTGGTGGTAGTTGCTTTCACTACTCGGGGACTTGTGCGATGGGGGGAGTTGTCGACACTGAGTGTCGGGTGTATCAGGTTGAGCGATTGAGGGTTGTCGACTCTGGTGTAATCCCACTACCGTTGGCGGCGCATTATCAGGCGCCTACGTATGGTGTTGCTGAACAGGTAGGTATTGGAGCATGAGGGCATGGTGCTGTTGCTAATATGTGCATTGTAGGCTGCTGACATGATTCTTTCCTCGGTGGATTGACCAGCTGGATCTCTCACCATTATCAAGAACTAGCATTGAAAATAGAAGATACATGATGATTGGATAATGCGGTTATGTACGATGCTCGATGCAGGCCATTGTTCCCATAACGTGCCATAAAGTTGCGATGCCATGGCGGGTATGATGAGGGCGGAGCCGGAAGCCATGTCCACTTTGATGGAAACCTATGAATCAGATCCTACCGAAAGCGGGGGGAAGAAAATAGTTAGTAGTATAGCCAATAAAAAGAAATGATGCCGTCACTCACTCCTGGTAGGCGGGGGGGATGAATGCAAAAAGAAAAAAGAACGACCGAGACGTGACTCGAACACGCAACCACTGCCACATCCACTACCGGAAGGCAGCGCGCTACCATTGCGCCACCCGGCCGTACTTGATATTTGTCGGAAACACTTTCGCCTTATATCTGGAAAGTATACCTTGTTGCACAAGAGCTTTCTTTACGGACCGGCCAGGTCAACAGGCGGCGAATCTGGGTGTCAAACTTATATTTCTCATACGAGCTCGCTTATATGACCTGTATGAAGCATGTATAATGTGCTATCTAATTTTTTAGCCTTTATTCCCGCGGACGAATATGCTCACGGTTCCCCCATCTGGACCAGGCAAGATATATATTCTTTATCCAGTATAGCGTGCAACATATTTTGGATTGCAGACTGGCGATCCAACTGCAAGCTTCATCTTATCTGTCCTGTTGCCGACATTTAGCACTAATAAACTACCATGCAGTGTCACCTCATAGTGTACACAGTGCTATATATGCGATCGAATATACTCTCTTTGCCAAATATCACCACATACTGATCCAAAAACCCAGTGACACAGTAAGCCTAAACGTCAAGTCAATGGGTAAGATCCACTAATCTACCACGTAAGGCTGCTTCAAAAACAAAAAATATGATTATTGGACGGAAGAAAATAAGCGATCAGAAAGCTTAGCAATTAGCGCATCACTAATAAGCCAGTCTACCAAGGTTTCATTGGCCCATTTATCCGTCTAATCCCGACCTTGTCCATGCTTAGAAGAGGCTGGAATCGGAGTCGCTATCCATCCGCCTGACGTGAGATTTGGAGTGGATGTTCAGCTTTCCTTTGTCTGGGTGGAGCAACTAATACCCCATGTCTACGCACTACACGCCACTGCAGCCCACAGAACGTCATTGGCTCGCCGAGCCCCAGTAGGTACACATATAGTGAAACTTAGCAGTGTATGGTGTCCTCAGTGACAGCCTTGTACCCCTCCCTCATCTAGGCTACCATAATGCGCTAGCGATAAACCCATATAATTCACAGCCGCCCCTCCCTATCACCCACAGTCTGACCACCATAACCTCTCCAACCGTACGATTACCTTTTGGCCAAATGGCACCCACCATCCTCTTCGTCCCGGGTTTCTGGGAGGGGCCCAAAGTCTTCACTCCCGTATGCGATCTCCTGCAGGCCGATGGTTTCAAGACGGAAGTCTGCACTTTACCCAGCACGGGCACCACCTCGCCCGGAAACCCGGCTATGACCGAAGATATAGCCGCCGTGCGTGACCATCTGACGAGCATCGTGCACCGCGGAGAAGAGGTCATTCTCGTATTGCATTCGGCCGGTGGGTTTTTAGGCAGCGCTGCCATGAAAGGCCTGAGCAAGTCGGCTGTCGGACAAGGGGGAGTCGTTAAGATTGTCTTCTTGGCTGCGGCGGTTTTCCCGGAAGGTCATGAACACGAGGATTTGCCATTTGCTGTTGTTGAGGTTGGTTATCCCGCCTATTTATGTTCTCGTCCCCTATTGTGAAGATATCTGGTTGACGTGTGGTTTGACAGGGAGGTGCGATGTACTGCGTCAATCCTGAGGTGCTGCTTCTCAACGACATTACTGAGCCAGAGAAGACAAAGTGGCTGGCTATGCTTGCCCCCCAACCGGCTGATGATTGGAATGGCAGGGTGCCCTACGCTGGGTGGAGGGATGTGCCCAGCGTGTACCTTGTCTGTGAGGGTGATAATGCTCTTCCAGCGGACCTCCAAGAGCAACTAGCTAATCTGGCGGGGAGCCAGATCGAGCGGTGCAGTGCTGGCCACATGCCTCAGCTCAGTCAGCCATCGCGGGTGGCAGAGGTTATACGTGCAGCAGCAGCAATCATTTGATGGGAGCGAAAATTAGAACATGAGTGTGATCAAGAATAAGATACATCGAGCAAGATTGAGGTGATGAGGCACTGTATGTCTGAAGCGCAAAATGATGCGGAAAAGAAAGAAATGGTATATGATGTGAACATTAATGAGCAAGTTGGATAGTAGTGTACAGTTATTCAGAATCATCCGACTCAATCCCTCGGCCATTGATGGCGAGTAGCTGGACATCACTGCACGACTGTGAGTCAAGAAAAGCCTTGGTTTGGGGTAAGAACTTACAAAACGAGGGTCGAATTGCCTGGAATAAACGGAGGAGCTCCCCTGGCAAACAAATCAGCGCAAATTTCAAATGATGGCCCATAAAATAAAAATCACCTCTCGCCATATCCAAAGTGACTGTCATACATATGGAATGGTTAGTAGTGGACATGTTGAAAGGAGATAGCCATTGTGAATAAGACATACGGGCCGAATGTAAGATAGGCTCTTTCACCCAGACTCATCCCCAAAATGCCAACATCCCATCCTGAAACTGATCAGCCTAACATTCTGCAGGGGTTGCTGCACTGACGCACCTTTGATCACCTGGCCGACGCCGACCTTGAAAGTAAAAGGAAATCCCCGTTTAATACTGCTGTCGAATCTATAGTGAGACTAATATCAGTATGAAGAATAGCCTAGGCCATGCAAGTAATAATAAAACAAACGGCAAGCCGTGTGTCCCTGACTGTTAGGAACATACCGACGCCCTCGGTTCCTTGACCGTGCCGGGTCGTAAAGATAGCCGTGGTAATGCACTGTTACCATGTCACCCGGCTTGGGATAATCCACGCCATTGCCCGGGCGCAAAATGTCCTTGATGAAATCGATAAACCCCATATTTTTTGGTCAGGTAATCTGGTAAACTCCAGATGGATTGTGGGGAAACAATGGGGTTGTGAACGGGGCACGTCTCCCTGCTAGCAGGTCACATGACCAGTTGAGATTGTGCCGGAACGGAAAAAGTTGATTTGAGCCCTGCAGAAGAAGCTGGGTGGAAGGTATGTCTGCTTCACTGCGGTAGGATAGATAAACTCTGTGGAATGAAATCATACTAGATAGAATAACACAACAGAGCACCTGTTTCAGCTAAGTTTGATACTGATTTCCTTTGACTTTGACTACAAAATAGTAGTTGTAGCATATCAGTGCCTGAGGTATCCATACATTCACAGACAGCTGTGAATCCCCGGTACGGAGTACACTGGAGACAGTGAGTGTATTCACAGCTTCTCACTAGTTGCCCTGAAACGCGTCCCGTCTTTCACCGAGCCAATCATTCACACTACTCTAGCATAATGAGGGTTTTTTGCTATTGGATAAAAATATAACGAGGTTGCACAGCAACTCAATCAAAAGACGGCGCATCCTCCGCTAAATCTCGAGGAGGGAGTTAACCGTTGTTATCCCATTTCCCTGACTGGAATTCGCCACGGAATACAACGGCACTGTCAATTATCATGCATGAAATGTTATTGCCATTCATCGCATTGCGCCTAGAACCAATGGGCAGGGCTCAACGGGCTTGTCACTGTCATGCCGCTAGCGAAAGTCTCCCTTTTATATCCCGATTCCCTCTCCAGGGACCAAGATGTTTCCTTTCTCCTGCAGTATCGGTAGCAAGACACTATACTATCGCATCAAGACATTATCAGAGCAAGTGTTCACTGCAGCAAAGCAGCTCTGAGCAGACAATATGCCTGCCTCACGCCCCAAGCGACAGGACAGACCCAAGCACTCTGAGCTTGATACGAAACGACATGCAATACGCGCCGGCATGGAACGTGGAGAAAGCAACGTCGAAGAGACAAACGAATCAGAGAGGGAGACATGGGCCAAGGCAAATAGACATCTGCTGAATCAAGTGTCCGTTTTTAGCGAAGAAAGTTTGATTGATGAAGTTGATGAAGGCCGGGCTGGACGGTACTCATGTCCGCCACTTATGTCGGCAGATTCGGAGGCCTTTCTAAGCCCCGAAGAGACCACCGCCATGCCTCGTCCCGCCTTCTACAGACAAGTATTGAGTAGGCCTAGTCTTGTCATGCGGCCAATGTATCCATTGACGCCAGACGACAGCCCCGAGGACGAATTGAATCCTAAAGCACACAATGCTTCGAAACAACTCTACCAGTCTTTGGAACAATTTACCACCGGCACTACCAGCTCAAGTTCCGACCTTGCGAGCTCCACCAATTCCAACTCACAGGGGCACATCAAGAGGTGTGCACGGCACCAGAGACGTTCGACTCCGTACTCTCGGCCTAGCCGTGCCCCCCGACCGAGCCGTATTCATTCGCCGAATGCGTGGCTCGGTCGGATGCAGGCTTGCTTGAGCGAGGTTGACATGGAGGTTATCGATCAGCAAACGGACCTTGTTGGGCTCCGTAATTGCGACCTGAGCCATGTCATTGTCAGCCACCGAGAGTACCCCTTCAGGGAGATCAACTTTATCATGCTCGTATGGAAAGATGTTACGGGCCCACTAGACGTCGATTGGCCTGCTTTGCAGGTTCCCCTTAAGAATCGCTTGGCAGCATCGTATCACGAACAGAATGACCATGGAAGCCGAAGGGCCCTCTACGGTGGGATCGTAGTGGGCCAGTTGGCTCAATTTTATGTCTTCGTGGGAGAGGGGCCGGCGCAGTTGAATCTGTCCATTTTCGGGGACAACAAACTGACGCTCAACCTCGAGCACGACCAGCGACTCATTGACGGCCATCTGTCCTGGATAGATAATGAGTTTCCGCCCAAAGTATACAAGGAAATCGAGAACGATCCCAGCATACAGGCAGCTGCCTGTTGCATCGAGGACATTCTTGGGTCCGTTAGCTCGTCTTCAACCGTGTTCGACCCACTGCCCGAGTCTGAAATCGCGCCGATAACCGACTTATCCAGCACATCGGCACCATTGCCTCAGCCCGAGTTCGTGCCGGAAGAGCTGTCATCAACAACTTTCGATGCCGAGAACTCCTTCGAAGACTTCCTTAATGAAGTAACCTGGCAAGTCGAGGAACCCGAGAATGGTCAAGACGAGAAGGACCAAGGCGACAATGATGACGAAAGCGATGGAATTGAAGAAAGCAAGACAGATGAGGTAGCCGACATCATTGATGAGGACACCCTCATCAAAAAAGCCCTGAAGTACGTGGGTGAAGGAGCACTCGACACAGTAGTCGGGTCTGTATGTCTAACAGACGAACTGAACTTTGAAACCGACGACGAGCAGGGACGTTATATCAAGAACGAGCTCTGCTGAAGTGGTTGGAGGTTCTCATGGCCACCACTTGAACCAGGGCATAAGGCTTCGAAAAGTCCACGATATTGTACTGCAAAATTTCGAGAAAATTCGTTGAAGGTAGGTTGAAAATATGACTGTTGCTTACCCATCTAGAAAACCGGATGCCTTCGTAGTACGATTCAGCTAAGAAGACCTTTGGAGTGAGAGATAAGGTAAGAAGAGTACACTGTCAGCTGGGGCTTATGAAGAGTTGAAATAAGGTTGCTAGGTTGCGCACGAACCCATGCATTGACAGGCTGCTACGTAAGATTCATGGGTTATGTATGTTATAATGTGAATGACTGCTGGAGCTTCTGATTGATCATTGGTCCACAGAGCCAATTAAGTGAAAGAAGGCACACAGGACGATTGCTGAAGCATGCGGTCACTAGTTGGAGGCCACATGACACCAAGCCAGATCATTTTTGACCACAGTCCTCGTACATTAGCTCCTCTTGTGTGCCTGTCCATGTAGACCATGTGAAAGTGGCTTCCCTACTCGGTTTCAGAATTTCCTGGGTAGTGTTGAGAATTATTATGGTTAAATATTTCCGATGCATTCCATCCCTTCCCATTGAAGTGCTGGCTATACAGGTGCTTCGCCGCTCAAATAGTATATAGCAGTTTGTAATCCCATAAGAGCCAAATTAGGCTGCGAGTTTCCCTTTGATGAACATGATCATCGCATCTGTATACAATTTGCTGATCGGCACAGAATGACCACCCGGGTGAATGAGCACTTTCTCTTCCTCAGCACCTGCGGTCGCATCAATCAGAGTGCGGCTTCTTTTGTAGTACACAACATCATCAAATTGTCCATTCATATGAAGCATTGGCCCTGAAATTTTGGGGGAATAGAAGGCTTTGTATCGAAGGTTCAATCCAGCGAAACCACAGCAGCTGATCGAGAACTTGATAGGCTCGACTCCATCAAATGACTTAGGGAAGGGAATACCTCCACTCTCGACTTCGGCTTTCTCGAAGGCACTCTTCCTGCCTGGTTCAAGCAGGCTCGTGATGAGCCCGGTTAGAAATCCTCCTTGGGAAAATCCAATCACCCCGGCAAAGGGACCCTGAGTGCGCATGATATTACCAAGCTTTTCCAGTGCATCGGGCAAGCCTGGAAATTCATCGTCATCGCTGACCTTGTAGAACCATCCATAACCTGGGTCGGTTCCCGGTATATAGCGTGCCCAGTCGGTTGGCTTAAGTCTCAAGGTGCCATCAGGGTACACAAGCTCTACACCATCCGGGTATTCCGGATGAAATCCAGGGGCAGGCGCTGCTGGAAAGGCTTCGATAAGGGCCTTCTCCAGGTCAAGTACTTCTTCGCGGAAAAACTCTCCAGACTCAGTATAACCTGTCGAGAGTATTTAAGGTCAGTGGTGATAATGGCATCCGTGCTTAGAGTCAGGATAGTACCATGGATCATAAGAATCTTGAGCTTGGAGGTCGTCATTCTTGTCATCGTAGCGAATGATTTGAGGAGCTTTAGATTCAATTGAAGTTGTATGAAATGGTATTATTTTTCTCTGAGGGTTTATGTTGATGAGGTGATTGACATCGTGGTATTCGGCTTCTTATACATGACTAGATGCGGGGTACTTGCATGTTAGGTGCACACACGTCAACTGACTTCTTGGAAATTGCCCAATGGCGCTGACTAGATTGATATGTGCCATAGCGACATATAATGTGCTCCTGTAATCAAATCCATACCAAAGCGGTTACAACGTGCAATAGATCAGTAGGTGCACTATATCTGTATCTTTTTTGTCTTGAAGACGGTTAATAATAATCAGTACTTTCCATACTCTACCAAGAACCTTTCGAACTTGATCAGATTCCCAATGAACGGAAGCGGTCATTGTAGCCAAGTTCAAATATAAGGCTGTCTAGAACTGACATTTCGTGTTAGTAGTCGCATGTATTACGATCCGCTATGGTCAGGGTAAAGGATTGGGCGCTTATCTTAGATGAGGCAATACGTAGTCCACCTGGCAGATAACTAAGCGGCTTGCAGGGCTATGAACTAATTAGTGCTATATCGCTCCGAAATTGGGTTGCTGCAGCTTAGCGACAGCATGCAACTTATGGATAAGAAGCGTGAGAACCGCTTTGATGTGACTGATAAAAGCACAACTGTGTCCATACTTTGAGTGAGCAAATCCAAGCGTGGTCAAACATTGTACACAACCTGAGGAGCATAGGAAGATGGATGCTTTCTTTTCCCCAAATCAATCGATCCTTTAGGAGACGGTGCAATCAATACTCCTTATCAATTGTCGTTTATCGAAAGCTAGAACTATTGCATTCTATCCAATCACTTGATGCGTACTGATAACGCTCTCCCGCAAAACACGACCCACATCGATAGACCAAGTCGGACTTCAGCCCTATCTTGCTCTGGCCTCTCCATGTGGATCACCCTATGTACTGCTCCTTTGGAACTCGCTCGCAAACGCAAGAGACATGGTAAATTGAATAAGATCAAGGCCTTTCTAACATTTAACCACCTGCACTCCCTTATGTCGCAAATGATTGAATGCAATTGATTAGAGATCGCATAGTAATGACCAATAGAGATCATGTTGTCGCTTCGAGTCATGTGTACAGGTGTAGCAAATTGTCTGGCATTTTGCAAATGAAATTATGAATTTGCGTCAAATGAACAGAGGGCATTGCACGAGAATAGCTCGTTACTTCCATTTATTTCCTCCCTTGTGGGAGAACCCGAGCATCGGGTCCCCATCCAATCCATACAACACATGAGGCACATGCTCGACCCATGCCATACAGACCGCGGGCGGGCGAGCTGAATTTCCCGTGTCCAAGAACAATCAACCGACCTGGCCGTATTTCGATTTTGTCCCGAATTGTTCCTCCAATTGTTCCTCCGGTTTGGCGACGCAGATCTCTGTGACCAGAAGCAAGTCTGTTTCGGACAACGCCGGCGGAGGATTATTAGGGGTTCAAAGTGTGGAAAGCTCGGAAAATTCCGTATTGTAAATATCCAGCACTGTCCGGGTGAGTTAGAAACCCGTTTCGAATAGTGACCCTAGCCGGTCATTGAGTGGTGGGATTAATGCGGCGGGATGGATGTATGATAATGCCTCCTCACGGCCCAAGCCGGCTCAAGGCGGCTGTCGTTTTACATTGGCCCTGTTGTAATTTCTTCTGGAGGGAGTTCGAAAAGCCAGTTTGCGGGCGATCTCCTTGTGGCCTGCATATTGGTTGTACAAGGATCTACCCGAAAGCGTCGATTCTCTTCTGAGGGAGCCGACAGGGCACTCTTCGGATGTGCTTCGCTTAACCACCTGACCGTCTGTCAGGGAGGATGCATACTCCAGTAATGGTGCGCACAACATGCGACTAAGTGTGCCCGGCCGGAAAGGGTTATTCCATTGTCGAGTGAATCAGAAATCCAGGGAGATGCAATCTTGGAAAAGACAATCGAGATTATGGTCTTTCCCATGGAAGAGAAGGCTTGTAATCGACTGGCTATTGTATCCAGTAAGCTTGGGTGTTCCACCCCCATCATCCACTGGCTGAGTGACAGCAAAAACATCCCGGCCGAGTGCCCTCTGTTGATTGATAACCTTGACCACATTTAAGGTCTGATAGATAGGAAACGCCCCCTCTTCGGTTGGTTGCAGATGGATGAGCGTCTGTAACCAGTCTTGGATCTCCAATCCGACTGATAGACTCTGGCATCGGAGAATACCCGCCAAGAGTAAGCCCGAGAACCCGATAGTGTAGCTATTTCTGGTAATGGACGTTTGCATATCGCTCCACTGTGCAATCCGGACTAATGTCTGAACCCAATATTCCTCTTCATTACACTCCCATTCGTGAAGGCCGGATTCGCGGTCATAAAGCAGTCGCAGAACACCCGTGCACTGCATGGCTCGTGCAACTACGTAGTATGCATAGTTCAGCGCGGCATCGTGGGACTGGAAGCGGATTGTAGTGCTGTCTGTGTCGTTGAGCTCGTAAATTGGCTGCTCGGATGGCGGAAGTTGCAACACCCACGCACCCAGCTTTGCCGCTTCTTGGTGCAATAGAGTAGTGCAATATGCATAGCATTCGTCGAAATCGGAACCACTAACGTCGTCTGACCGAGACTTCCGAAACTGCTGCAGTGCGGCACTGAAGTTCAATCGGTGTGATTCACACATGATGCTAAGGACTTTCACACGTCGCTCATGTAGTGTCTGGGGTACGTCTAACAGAGAGGCTGGTAAGGGTATCGATGGAAGATGCTGACAAACTTCTAATGAACTGAAATAGGCTCGAGCCCACCATACAACATAGCGGATTTGCATCCACGAAGCAAGCAGCGACTTGGTGGCTGCGTCTTTGACGTCTTCATGCCATTCAAGAAGATTCATAGTCCCCCGGACGTGAGTGTAAAAGCCCTGGAAATTGCCCATGGCTTGCTCCAGATGAGCGAACAGAACAAGAACAGTTAATATTGTGACTGAGTTCCGTTGGTAGTCTTGTGATTGCATGATGGCCAACTTCTGGATTGCGGACGAGTAGTATAGATGACTCCGTGTCTGGTGGATGAGACTAGGACTCATTGAACACATCGTGCCGGCCGAGGGTGTTCTGCGCTCAGCATGAAGGCGCCCGATATTGCACGAGGATAGGGCCAAAAGGGCGTCGTTGAGGATGGGATGGTCAGTGGCAAATGAAGTAGCAAAATGAAATATCGGGTGCAAGGCTGGTAAGCAAGATCCTTCCCAGTAGGTGGTATAGAAGACATCGCGGTCCGTCATTTGCAATGACTGGATAATGCTATGGCTTCCGATGGAGGGGACATCTTCTGCAGCTCGGACAGCCAATGTCTGGTCTTCAGTCGGTATTGGTCCTGTCTCTTCTGACGATACACTGGATGTTGTTGCGGATGCTAGTTGATTTGATGATGGTTTTGGGTCACCGACTGTCGCGATTTGAAATTTGAAAGCTGGTCTAGCATATTCGCAGATCTTTCCAAGTCGTGCGCAGGTCCCGCATGTGGGCTTTCGCTCATCACACTTGGTTCTGCGGCTGCGGCAACTCCGACAGCCATTGCGGGAGCGGATGATGTTTGTCTTTTTGGGTCTGGGTGGCGCAGGCTTGTACATGTGATAGAATTAGGATGAGGGAGACGTATTAACTTCCACTTATTCAACCTCTGATGTCAGTAGTAGCAGAAACCCATCCAGTCTGTCGGATGGGAGCCGAATGAATGGTGGGGGTTGAGTCACTATTAATGTGATGCACGTGATTGTGTAACCAGTTAAATGTTCACACGCTAAACCGAATCAAGAAATACTTTATCGCCGATCTATTCGGGGCAGAGTAGATAGTATATATTCTTTTATGCTATTCTATTCTATCGACGAAGACTTTAGTGCCTTCTTCTTATCAATCAACTCTCCCCGTTCCTGAACCAAAGCTGAAATAGCCTTCCCAGTCTCTCCTCCCATAGCCGCGAAACCCTTAACCACGCCGTCCCGGTCGCCGGGCCTCATCTCCTGACTCATCTTGTACTTGCCCTCGATCTTGGTTATCTCGATCTTGATTCCTACCACATTCCTCTGCATCACTTCAATGTATCGATCGGGAGCGTCGGCAACCTTCCACGGCTGCGGTCGGTCCCCTCCGGTGAATCCCATGATTCGTCGCTCGCATTGCTCTGACAGATCGTGCATTTGTTTCGATAGGAAGGCGCCCGCCTCTGGGGTCCTGGTATCATAAAACAGGGAGAGCTTCCCGTAGACTTGAACGGCAGAGTAGTTCCACGTCGGGACAACCTTGCCGGTGTCGGGCTTTGTCTCAGTGTAGAATTTGGGGGTCACATAGTGATCATGGCGTCCGTTGAATACCACCAAGACATCACGCTCGAGCGGAAGGATGCTCGGTGGTGCTCCGCTGGCAAGCTCGAGCATGGCTTTGGCTTGGGGATTCTGCTTGGCGATATGGGCACGTAGTTGCGGATTGGACGACGGGTTTTCTTCGGTCTTGGGGTGGTCTAGCACGAAGGGGACGTGGGTGCATTGGAGAAAGTCTTGGGCGGAGGAGTCAATGCCCGTAATGAGCATACCCAGAGGGTTCTCCTTGATGAATTGGAGGAGCACCTCCTCATCAGATTCGGCATGTGTACTGGCAAAGAACATGGTTTGATGGACTGGAGGAAGAGTATACTGTGTTGATTGTTGGAAGACTCAAGGCAGAGTATTGGGGAGGAATAGATCAACTTTATACTAATGTGATGCCTACGTAGATTGATGTGCCACTGGCAATTCTGGAGCAATCAGGATTCTCGCCTTATCTGTCTCAAGCATAATAATACAAAGGATTTGATTTGACCAGCGATTTTGACTATAGTGCTATGCCTCTTTCCATGTCAAATCTCCGCTCGGCGTCGTTTTCGCGCACCCGATCGGGTAATTTATGGGTCCAGATCCACTTTCGGCCAGAGATTCGATCGCTCTCAGTAACCCAGTTGGGGTAACAGTTGCCTCCGCCCCTGTCAGTCATGGCTCGGTATTTCGTGGTGGCCTCTTAATCAGCTCTGCGAAGGAGATCTTACTATAACAGGTGTGCGGGTGCAATGTACTGTCTCTCTGGAAAGAAAAGACTCTGTTTTTCGGGCACGGCGTAAACGACAGCCAGTAAATCATAGAAAGTATAAGTATCCGCCAGTTTTCGCTAGCATAGACGAGGACTAGCATCCTGGAAAGCGTATATTGTCCATTTAGTCTAGCAGGAACTATCAGCGCATCCAGCACAATGGCCAACCAACCGCCACTACGCATCGCAGTTCTCATCAACACACCTCCTGGCAATGAGTTCTCGAACGATGTCCGCGGGTCTTATCAAGATGCCTTTGATGTTATTGCACCGAACGCCAAGGTCGATATGTACGATCCCGTGTTTGAAGGAAATTTCCCTAATCCTCAAGAGTATGACTCGATCGTCTTGAGTGGAGGGAAAGCCGATGCCTCATCCTCGGAGCCCTGGGTCCTTGGTGTTTTGGACTTTCTCCGTAGGACTGCGCGGGAGTCACCAAAGACTAAGATCCTGGGTATCTGCTGGGGCCATCAAGCTATATCAAGAGCATTTGGGGGAGAAGTACAAGCAGTGCCTACGGGACCCATTGTATGTGTCGCAGCCCGCCCAGCTCATCATCACCCACAAACTGACTTATCTTCTATGATAGGCCGGCCTTGAAGATGTGAAGTTGACCGAAGCTGGAATGAAGTTTTTCTCTACCCGATCAGGTGTTAAGACCTACGTGCGTTGTTTGATGGCTGCCCTTTGATTGTTCGCCCTGCTGATGACTCTCCCCAGAGGTTACCGGAGTTTCATGTACGAGAGGTGGCCCGACCTGGAGTAGGCTTTGTTCACCTGGCGGAAAATCATGAAATGTTTGTTAATCAAGAAAATACTGTGTTGTCGTTTCAGGCGCATCCAGAAGTCCAGAATGAACTGGCCAAGAAGATGTTGTTGGAGGAGGATGATGTGTACAATGGCAATCTTTCAAACTGGGAACTACAGGATCAATTGGCAAAGCTGGAACGGCCAACAGATGGCTCTGAAGTGCTGAGACGGGTTATAGAGTGGGTTAGGGAGTAGATTGACCCTATTTGCAATATTAAGCATGGGTTATACTAGCATGATAGAGGGGTTCTTGATCTTAACAAACTGTCATCCTTTGCTCGTGTACATTCGCGATGTGACACTGGTAAATCAGATACTTAATCTACATAGTCATTTTGCCTGGAACGTTGAGGTCTTGCGATAGAGCCACGATGACTCATGTTAATTCCCTAACTATGGCCGATTCTCTGTATGCAGTGTAACGGGGAAAGCTCACATCCGGCGCCACCTGATCTTACGAAAACAGCAGTTATATCCCTGAATGCTGCTATAAAATAGAGTGAGTCAGTATTTTGAATTTACCGCTTTCATTAGCCGATATGTTACGTTCCTCTTGTTATGGCGCCAGATGACTCAATCGCCTTCTCCGAAATGCCAAGAACTATACTCGATCTCCGCGGTGTCAATCTTCCAAGATCTCTGGACCTGGCAAGTTAATTTAGTCAAGAACAACCATAGAAGCCAAAAGAGAATTAAAATCAAGTATGAATCTCTGGTGACATATGTACCGATAGATAATTTCATGAAGGGAGATGGACAGGTAGACGTAAGCTTAGAGATGCCATTACCGGCTGTAGCCTTGATTTGGCCTGGAAGAGTCTGACTGTGTACGACGCTTTATTACCACATCATTGGATGCTCAAGTCCCATTTACCGGCATCTGTTCCTATGAAAGTCTCACTGTAGTTACTGGTCTCTGCATCGTCTTTGCCGTTCCGATGCTATCCGGAAGAAAACATGCCTTTGTTGATGCTACTCCGAACGCTAAGGGCCCACTCTTCCCCCACATCCATCACTCTCTTGCTCTTCCGGCGCGATCAAAGCAACGTATTTCATCTACCATCTACCCTAGGCTACAGCAATCCTGAAAAATTCCTGCCTTAAAGTTACTTTCTGCTCGAATTCAATCTATCTGTTAAGTAGCACTCATCTTGACATCTAATAACAGCACACCATGTCATCCCCCAACCCCGTCGATGCCCCGCAACATGTCCTACAGCTCCTCTCCGAACTTCACAAAAAATCCCTAGAACAAGAAGCTACAATTTCCAAGAATGGCAAGTTCATTTCTACGGCTGTTCTCGGCAAGGGCCCTGCCGCCAACCCGCAAGCCGAATTGGACCAACTCATGCTCGACAAGTTCATCGCGCTGGACGAAGACAAATGCCAATTTACCTATCAGCTGATCAACTCCATGGGCGCTACCAATATCATCGAAGCAGGCACCAGCTTTGGGGTTAGCACTATCTACCTTGCTCTGGCTGTCGCAAAGACCACCGCGGCGACAGGCAAGTCTGGCACTGTCATCGCGACGGAGAAGGAGAAATCAAAGGCAGATGTTGCGCGGGGCTACTGGCATCAGTGCGGTGAAATTGTGGAGAAACAGATCGATCTGAGAGAAGGTGATCTGCTTGAGACCCTGAAGGAAGGGCTACCGGAGATTGATCTTCTCCTTCTTGATAGTGAGTTCTCTGATCCTTGATAGACACTCCACATGCTAACTGAGATCCGTAGTCTGGACTCCACTAGCACTTCCTACCCTCAAAACCGTTCTCCCTCGCCTTCGACACGGTGCAGTGGTTCTTACTGATAATACGATCTCCGGCGCTCAGGGCTACGCGGATCTGCTGTCCTTCTTGAGATCACCTGAGAATGGCTTCCGCAATATGACGTTGCCTTTCACTAATGGGCTTGAGATGAGTGTTTACCTGCCGCAGGGAAAGTGAACACAGAAGCAGGGTTCCAACAAAGGGGATGAACCAAGATGTATCCAGGCCAAATTTATACATAGTTGCATGAGCTCCTTGACTCAATAATAGTACATATTCACTTGACCCATCTCATAAACTCAACACGAAGTCATGGCCTGACCTGCCTCCTGGTCCGCAGATTCCAGTTCCTTTCCTGTTTTATGTGCAATGAGAGCTTTCAGGAACTCATCGACATCCTGAGCACCACTTAAAGTCAACGCCCCACCTTCAGCATCCTCTCCTCCGCTAATCCGAAAGTATGGCACACCGTGAAGGCCCTCCCGACGAGCCTTCGCCGCCATATCATCAACCTCCTCCACTCCTTGCCCCTGCTCAAGCCAGGTCCGGACTTTCGCTTCCTCCAAATACCCCTCACTAGTGTACACAGCAATGCGCACCAGGGTTTCAATATCAGTGATATCCAGCTCATCCTCGAAATGAGCCCGGAAGATACCTTCAGCAACAGCCGTAGCGATATCGCGATCGCCACGTCCATAATTATAATTCTCTTCTTCCCGACTAACCAACTCGCTCAACAACATCACTTGATGCGCACGTAGACTATTTCCGAATCGTCCTTCGAACTTGAAATGGATCCCTTCTTGTACACCTAGTCGCTCCAACCGAGCTTTTGCGGCAGGAACTTTATCAGCACCGAGTCTTTGGGTCATTCGCTCTGTTGTGGGTGAGAATTAGTATTCGCCTCGATTTTGGAAGATGTAAGGCGACAGACCTATGTAGGGAACACTTTCCATTGGAGCATCGCGGTCTAGAAAGTACGGTTTCCAGGAGATGCGGATACGATCTTGGCTTTCACCGGGATAGGTTTTCTGGTATAGGCGGATGGCCTTGGTTAGGCGGCGGTAGCCGATGTAGCACTGTCGAAATGGAAAGTTTAGATTGAACTAGGTTTTAGAAGGCAACGATGGAATGTGACATACCCACGGGCATACTGGATCCGAGATGACAGTGATTTCGATGAGTGCCATGGGTGCGGGCAAGCTGGATTGAAGCGAAATATGGTTGGGAGGATTGGGGAATCTAGGTAGAGGGATTTTATGGGCTATATAAGTAGTGCTGACATTTGATTCGGGGTGGGACGAAAGATGCCGACTAGAAGAGTGGCGTTGTAAATGTAGTTGCCTCAGACGGAGACATGTTTCGACTGATTCCAGGCGGCAATCATCCGCCGATCGAGTGAAGCTAAGGTTCTTCGCTGGACGCTAGTAAGAGTGCATTTGAAAGTTAGCCTGCTGAAGAATATCACTATTTCTGTCTAACATCTTAGATATAAGATGCTATCACTGGATTATTTATCGCAGTACGTGGGCCAGCAAGAAGTACCTGCATCGACTCAAGGATACTCTAATCGGGCCACTCACGCTGCGTCCCCCCCTGCCCCTCCTCGGATTCGGCGGGAATAACCTGCTCTGGAGGACTTTCCATGCTAACCGACCAATACTATCATCGCCTGCGACTCTTGCATATCGATACCTGCAGACCCCACTGAGCTTCAAGGCAAATGATTCCCAACGAAACGTTGGAGCTAGGTGAGCTGGACAACGAGGTGCAGTTGTAGGGCAGCAACTGTCAGGCCAAACAGCTTGACACATCTTAACTTCGAATTTTCTGTACCTCCTCACCCGTTTCATCTTCAACCTTGCCAGTAACAGTTTCAAATCGAATTATCTTCTTCTTCGACTGATTATAGTGTCTGTTGAGACGAGATGGGTGACGGAAATACCTTTGACAACAAAGACAACACGGTTCACAACCAGGCTGGTAGTCAAGTTGTTTATGGCAGTATCTATAATAATACTTTCTATGCCTATGATCAAGGTATATCATTCGGTCAAGCTTCTAATAATTACACCAGTACTGATATTCAGTCACAGATGGCGCACGGCATATTGCTGAGGATAAGGTAGACATATATACTGTTCAGCACCCAAATTTATCATCACAGACTAATATGACACCTCCGATGCCAGTCTCATCTTGATCAGAAGCTCCTAGAAGCAGCCGCTAAAGGGGAGACTGCGAAAGTGGAACATCTACTGGACAACGGCGCAAACGTTTCGGCCGCGGATTCGCAGGGTCACACAGTGCTTCATGTCGCTGCATCTGGCGGACACGCTGATATTATCAGCATCCTATTGCGGCGAGGGGCTGACAAAAATGCGAGAACCCGCTCTAATTACCGTCCTTCGGAGCTCGCCAGGTTGCTTGGTCATATCCCCCTTGCGAACAAGCTGGAGCTGAATTTACTATGAGAGAAAGACCACCTAGATGGTAGACCGCAAATCTATGAATCATTAAATATAGTCTTGTTCTGAGTATATTCCAACTTTGGCCAAAGTCATACACTCAACTCTCAATGTGTATAGAAAGCTTAACAAGGGCAAACCTCAATTCTCACGGGAACCCGTCTGATTCTCTTCTCATCATCACCAAACAATAACTACACAAACTCGAACTGAGATGTTCTGACCAGAGTCTAACGTTGCAATTCATGATTGCCTCGATAGAGTAACTAACCGGGTACTACTTGACATGCGCATCTACCGTGCAAACGACCCAAAGTTCATTCCCCCATTAATAGTCTGCTGGCCTGCCTGGTTCATGATGGAAGCTCCATCATTGTTGAAGTTGAAAACAGGGCTCTAGAATGCAAATTAGCAGGCGTAGCAGTGAACATCAAGCAGCAGATTCTTACACTCGACTTCTGCTTCACGGGTACCTCAACCATCATCTTCCTCAGTGCACCAAGCACCAATCCGTATCCTTCATCATCCTCCCTCGATCGGAACTTGCAGATGTTCTTATGATCGGCTTGGATGGATATCATGTCTCCGCGACCGGGGATAGTGGCAGAATTGCGGTCAACCACCTTTGCTCATGTTAGCCTAACTATTGAAACTTACAGGATCTGCAGTTTATTTACCATAACTCCCTGTGTTTTCAACTGCTCATAGAAAAAGGTGGTCAGGATAGTGTCGTCGGAGTTGTCACGTTTTCGCAAAACGTTCGCAAACTCTTCGATCAGGTGCTGCAGTGTGTCTGATTTGCTTTTCAGGTCTGAGATATTTGCTTTGTTGCTCTCGAAAATATAATCCGCTACTTTGTTGAGACGAGACACCCAGTTTGCGATTTCGGAACCGCAGAATGGGGTTCCCAGGAAGACTATCCCTCGGACGTGTTTGCTGATAATCTGTGTATTGTCGGAGGGGGAACTGCGGTTGCCTGCTACGACAGCCTTCGATGGCTTGTTAAATCTCCCCAACATTGGGAATAAATGAAGGGTTGTCAACTTACCTGTGCGCAGACCAAGCCACCCAAGCTATGAGCTACGAAAATTATCGGGCGCTCTGGCTATTTGGCATCCTTAGTGACGATACTCAGAAGAAGTAGTGTTGCTTCTTACCGAAGAGGCTCTGAACCGCGATAGCTGAGCACAAAGATCCTCAGCATTTCCCACAATTCCGTTCTGCGATAAAGCGGATGTGAAGCTGACCACCCGTGAATCATATCCAAAAGTCATGATACGGGTCTTGGGTAAGTCCTGCGGAAGAAGGGCTTGGGGCCAGCACACATCGTCGATCGTCCAGGTTGCGTCGCGACTTCCGCCAAGACCGTGGACAAAGACGATACTGAATGCAAGTCAGCGATAGGAAAGGATATTGGCTTCTAGGGATTAGTCACATACTCTACCTCCGCTTCGTTGGAGTCGTACAACACTTTAATGCCATACTGAGGTTCGCTCTCACTGGCCTTTGCCGAGCTCCGGAAGATAGTCATGATGAGTGTCTGCTTTATGCAGAGAATGGCGGGGTAAGTGCTTGAAGCTCTTCAGTCAGTCACTGAGGATGTAAGTAATTTGATTCCATGTCTTGAGTGCCGAAGGAAGCCTGGATGGCTTTATATCTGCCTGCATGATACGTGAATAGCCAGGCACTCAACTTGAATCTCGCTATAGGTATTGCCTGCCCTCTTTCCTTTCCTCTGCCCCGCCCATTCCTTGGGCATCCTGCTGGTCTACCAGGCGAAAAAAGACAGGTCCAAGCCATCATGCATAAAAGCCCGGCGGATGTCGATCATTCTCAAGTCGAGATGCTGTTGGCTACTGATGCGGCCATGTCACCCTAAATGAACCCGAGGTCTCCGAAGGAGTATCATGGTACTAAATTCTGGTTACTCCAAGGCTTGCATTTTTAGGTGGACGCGGTCGAATTGTATCTGGTCAAGATCCCTTCGGGGCGAGTGATATAAGGCTCTGATATAGGTGGAACCTTCTATGATGTTGTTTCCATTGGCCAGTGAGGCACATGCAACTTCCCCTCATTCTTGCATGAGGCCATTTCGTTCTTTGTACCTCGCCACAGAGATTTCACCCCGGGTAGAAAACCCAGAAAATGCAACAACCCATCGCTATAGCATAGCATTTTGCGCTCTCGGCAAAGGTAGTATTGGTCGAGGATGACAGAATCACTCTCACATCTATAGAATCAAGCTGACATTCAGAGCTGAGTAACTAAACTTTCCGAAGCCTATCATATTATGTGGCCCATTCAGATGATTTAGTAAAATATCATTCGTCTCATTAAACATTAATCATAATATGTATCAATAGTCCATCCCGGATATACTACGCCGAGTCTACTATATCATCAAATCATATCGAGCCTCTCTTCAACGGAGTAACCTCATCCAGAGAACCCAGTCCAGCCATGCGCACGCCATCTTTCCCTTGAATTTCCCCAAACATGACCTTCAAGTTCCTCAATTCATCCGGAACATTCTCTCGACCTCCCAAGCACCCCTTAGCCGCCAGGTCGTCTAGCCGTGCACTAGCTCGAGTAGTACACAATGTCTGAAACAAGCCGGTCATGCTGGCAGAGATACCGTTGCTGATTAGCGCGTGTCCACCAAAGAGGATAAACGCCAACGCCGATCCAAGGCACACAAAGTACGTGGCGATCAGGCGTGCCGGTCGGCTAAAGGAGTATACGTTCACCGTTAGATGGTTCGTAACGGTAACCTGGGTGGTTGTTTGATTCATGGTCAAGAGGGAGATTGTAATGTTTTTCAACAGATCTTGCATTGAAGCGCCTGTAATGTTGAAGGTTGGTGTGTTTGATGGGCCTGTGTATAGGTCTGTCAGGGAGATGATAGTGTTGGCTGATGGCTGGCCGTGGATGACTACAGTTGGTGAGCCTCTATTGATGTTAATCTATTACTTGCATAAAGGAGTACTCACTGAGCATGTCAATGTATCCTGAGAGTGCTAGGACCAGTGTGTCCTGGATAGCGGCCAAATTCGCCCGGCGGAAGATGTCAATAACATTGCCTCCGGTGTCTCCCGTAGTGGTCGCATTTATTCGCGAGTCCAGAGCCCCAGTCCGAGGAGATACGCCACCATCGTCGTACATATGCGAGCTGTTTAGCTGGCGAATTGGGTTAACCTCTGCCGTGACATATTGTTGGCTCCCCGTGTAAGTGATGTGCAGATTGTAGGTCGCCTCGAATGCTCGGCAGGTGAGGTTGTCGTATTCATTGTCCCTCTTCCAGCGCAGGCCGAAGTCAAAAACATTTTCTGAGCGGTTTGTGCGAGCAGCACTGTCTTGCGATGCGATGTAAAGATACCCTCTCATGTTCGTCTGAGGGTAGGTCTGGTTGACCCAGTTGTAAAGATCTGGAGAGGAGTAGTTGCGGCACTCGAAGCTGGGGCCCGGTATGTTAATACTGTAGGAGCAATCGGTAGCACACGGAGACGAAGCTGGAAGGTAATGCCCCGCCATCATGGCCTGTCTTGCGACGCGGGTAAGCTTATAGGTAGGTCCACTATTAGAGTCGTTAGGGCCTCTGTCCACAGTGCAATCAATAATCACGTTCAGTCTAACCTATAGGCATCGTAAGAATTGGGCTGCCACAGTGCTTCGGTCATCATGCCAGCAAAAGTGCCATTTCCAATGAAGGCTGGGTCAAATGTCGGAACCGATTGGTTGGCCAAGGTATGGAACGACTTGGACTCGACGGTCAGGGCACCCGCTGGGAAGATCATGGCGATGGGGATACACCAACATATTAAGGCGCAAATAAACGGGATAGGAGCCACTGTTAGGAGCTGCACATTTCCGAGGTAGAGGGGGTTCGTCAGCACTGAGAGGAAGGCGTCAATGTCGCCGATGCGCATCGGGCGCGCGCGCAGGTCCTTCCACAGCATCTGAATGAAAGACATTCCCAACGCGGCGGCCAGAAAGGTCCGGAACCCGTTCACGAATACAACAGATAGGGCTGTCACGTATGGCTGCTTGATGGTCTTTTCGACTTCACGCTGGTCCAGCCAATGAAAGAGACCGAGATGCATGGATGCCACAGAGGCCGCTGAAACGCACCGTTAATAACCCATCCATTTTGGTGGAGAATAGGCGCCGATATAACAAGGCACCTCATCCTCTACATAAGGAAAGCCTACCTAAGAGAAAGCAAGTAATGATGGAGCTTGGAGTCATCCACCCAATGGTCCAGTGGGACGTGCTGGGTGTGCCCTTTTCGATCGTGGATGCGACCGACGAAGGGGTTGCTGGAGGTTCATCGGAAAATCCTTTTTCATTTTGGGGTACAGTAGCCTCTGCGTGTGCATTCTCAGTTGAGTTTGTATTGTTCTCCGATAGTACCTCTACTTCCGGTTCTCCTTGATCCGCCAGCGTGTAGTGATGCTGAGGCGCCATGAGGAAGGCTGCAGTCTGCCAAGCGGACGGCGAACAAAAGTGGATGAACGGATTGCAAGACGGCCTCGAGACATTTAAGGCCCGGCTCATCTCCGAACAAAGGACGGAAGTAGGCCAATGCGGCGCAGCAACCCCGCCTCCAGGGATGAATTGCAAATTTGGCCGCAGGGCCTAGATAGGCTGAGCTTCGGAACGAGCCACCCTCCATTGCGTTCATGGATTACGGTGCAACGGAGACTAAGGACATGCATCCGGACAGCAGCATCACATGGAGGGGAAATTCAGCTAGAGCAGCCGGGTTGAGAACACAGCGAGCGTGTCAGCGCTAGTCAGCAACGGCGCAGAATTAGCTCCAACCGGGCCCTGATCGTGAGGTTATTCCCTGCATTCACCCGCTTTCAAACGGTCAGCTATTGGCTGGAAAAGCCATCGCAATCAACGAGATACCTTTAATAACCATCCGCAGGTGCGCCAGGCAGGGTTCATCGCAGGCCACGTACACGCGACCGAACAGTCGGGTGGAAGCACTGCCTCGCTCTGCCTGTCTGCCCGCAGCAAATAACCCATTATTCTCTGGTGAATGCAAATCACAATACATTAAATCCACACTACGAAAATGGCTCGGAATAATTAAACAGCGTCTACCCAGGACTGGTCGTCCCAGGCTGGCATGCATTTGATCTGCTTTGGTGGCTCTTTCTGCCAATGGACGAGCTCATCATGAGGGGAATATCGCCCTTCCAATATCGTATGAACGTAGCCCTTCTCCTCCTTAGCCCTCAATGACCAGCGATACTCATATGCAACATTCACAGTGGGAATAGCAAGCACTTTCCCAAGACCCAGGCGCCAGAGATCTTGTGCCAGCAGTGTAGGCTCCCCCATATAGCACTCATCCTCCTCTGAATACCGGAATTCCACATGCCCGTCAATGAATGGGCCACTGTCTAAGGTAACCATTCCACCCCAGCAGCTATAGACCTGCACTGGAAGATGCTTAGCAAAGCGCTCACGAGTGGGACCATGATGGGAGAAAAGGTTATGAGAGTCCCATATCCGCCCATCAGATGAAATGTCAAAGAAGAGATCTCCAGAGAGGTCTCGGGATACCCAAACATCATGAATGACTCCTTCCTCTCTCCAGTCAAATGCACATGTCATTGTCGCATCTTGCACCTTTTGCTGGTACACTAACTCTAGTATGTCCTCCGCACAGATACCGATGTCGTTAATGAAGATAATCATGGGGTCGTGGCCAAAGGGACCGCCATTCTGTCTGGCACCTGTGATGAGAGGCTCAAGAGCCATATTCCGAAGTTCGGACAGGTCCTTGATGCGATTTTCCCCGGGGCCGAGCGGGTTTATCGGGCTTCGGGAGAAGTAGTATCGCACCCCCATAGCATCCAGCTCCGGCTTCAAACGAGACAGGATCTCATATGTTCCATCTGTTGACCGACCCTCCACGATCGATAAAGCGCAGTGTTCCGGCCCCAGGTATCGAATAGCCTCCAGAATGCTCCCCATCAGAGGGAGGATAATATGAATCACTTGGTAGAGGTTGAGGGCAAAGAAGTATTGAATTTTGGGGTGCTTTCCGTCGACTGGAATCAGCGTATGGTAACGCTGGCTGATTGTCGCGGGACACTCAAGGTGAGCTGTCGCAGTCATGTTATGGTTGATAATGCCGCACACGAATTGGTGGATCTCGACCGGGGTGTAGTCGCTTTCAGCCTTCATGCGCGAGTGGAGGTCTTCGGATACTGATGCAAGGTCGAACCCAGTGCACGAGCTGTGGGCACGAGTCGCTAACCACCGTGGTTTCTCATCGCTGAGGAGAAGGAAGAGAATAGTTGAGGCCCCAAGAATTAGCAAAAGCCTTCGCCATGGTTTCGGACGTCCGAATGTCATCCTGGCTCAGGCATCAGAGGAATTGAAGATTCGCGCAGACAAGATGAAACAAACGGGTGGTCAGTATTGATTCGGGTGTATCGGTCTTTAAAAAAGAAAGCGAAGCCTTGACGCCCACGCTAACATTATAGCATTGTTAGCATGGGTGCTGGATCTACATTGTGAACTTCCCTGACGGGTCCTGAATCCTTCTCCGCAAATGTTGACTGTCAGCGGCGGTTGTAAGCAATGATACCAACTTGATACCTACTGGTCAGAACTTGTCAGATCGAGAATCGCACCACTCAGGGCTGTGTTGTCTCGGCAGTGCATTCCTGTGACGACGATGCCAACTGCAAGAAAATCATTGTTCTGTTAGAACTGATTTGATTGAATCGAGATTTCCCAATCTAGCTACTTGTATCTGACGTGGCTTGCGCCAACAGGCTCAAACTTTCTGCCCTCCCAGATGGCGAACAAAGTTAAAATAATTGAGATGATTGAGGCTTCTGCCTGTAATATCGGGTAACAATACAATACAGGTATGGCCCCAACAGACCAATTCGAACTACGAACCCTTAAGTAGAATTAGTATGATTAGTATCAAAGTAGTGGGCAATGGCGGCTGCACAGTGGAGATGCGTGTCGCCGCAAAGCTTCTCTCATTCGAGGAGCATCCACACTACCACCTCCAGCCTAGCCGGGGTCCGCGTCACTAACTTCATGAACGGCGCGTATCGCCAAGCGAAAAGTCAGCTGGAGTGGAGATTCAGGGGCTCGTGCTTGCTTTCAGTTCTTCCGACTCTCCGAGGGTTCCGTCCAGAGAGCATTCAGCCTTGCGCCGCGGAGGTCGATCGGAAATTTGCCAAGTAAGAGGCACAACTCAACGCTCTAAAGCTGACGTAGAAGCACCTACCCTATATGTATTAGCCTCTTGTTCTTGAGTGCTTATGGTGTCAATGGCCAATGCTATTTATTAATTGAGGATAATCAATCTCCGCTATTAGCTGTTTGGACTGACTTAAGAATTGTCTGTTTCATCTCGTTCTCGGCCCCTACGGAAACGAGCTACCCGACTTGGAAGCTCTCTTTCGAGCTGGTCTAATCTAAGCAAGTCTAGCCCAACAAATGAGCGAATGGCCCTCCGTTGACCCACTCAATTTCGAAAGATTGGAGAAAGAAAGGAGGGGAAAAGAAGACTAAAAGAGAGAGATAAAATAACGATTCTCGGCCGATCACACCTTTCCACCTCTATGATGAGCTTGTGTCCGCTCCACATTATGGAGGACTCTCTAGCTCTCAAACAAAGGAAAATATCACGTCACTGTCACAGAGTAGAGCCTTCGTTATCAAGGCAGTTTTCCTTTAGCACCGAGACCGGCTAATTGCAGTCTCATGTTGCTAGTATGCTGTCTTAGTGAGCGCAAGGAACACTGTGGGCTTCCACGCAGGCGCTGATTAGAAGCACCAAATCTAGCTTTTGAGGCATACCCCCTCTCGTGAGATAAGTCAATCCTACTGCTGCATATACGCAGGTCAGCCGTTTACCTCTTTCTCCTAGTTTTGATGCTCTATACGAGGGTAGTCATGCCTGCTCCACAAACTTGGCAACCGTACTGCTTAGGCACTCCACTTCTGAGGTAGAAGTCATTAAGATACCTTGACCTCAAAGTTCAGTTAGTTAGTGATCAGCGATACCTAAGGTAGAGTTTTGTTGTTAAGAATTAAGTTAAAGTTATAAGTTCACCAAACCAGGAACCACACAACGCTATAATCAGGGTGACTTGGTCAGGTGATCTACATTTCCTGTTGGGTATGTATGCTGATTGGGTCGATCTTGGGTAATTCAAGACTCGCGGGATCATTGGACACAAATCTCTCTGTGTGATGGCTGTGCAAGCCATACCCGGCCTTGCGCGTCTCGGCGATATGCTTACGCGTGAAGCCTCGGAGTACTCCTAGCTAGAACCGTAAACAAGCATAATTTGGTTGTGGGTCAGATCTGGCACCTTGGTCCAATGGTAGCAAGCACGGAAGTTTCCTCTTCTGATACATCTAGTCTAGGGTCGAGAATCCCTGGCCAATACTATTTGAAGACTCCCAGGATAATACCGTAACCTATATAGCATACACCAGGCAAAGGTCCGTGTATGGGTGGAGCTTACGTGGGTTTTACGTCGGTAAGAAGGCTAGTCTGCTTGGACTTCCACATGTACACAATTGCCTTCGTGTACCGATCTTCTTCACTGATAGAGGCCTGAGCTACCCGGATTCGGCAAATGGCACGCCTGTCTCCTGGCTCGGCATAGACATATAGACCTGTTCTAACATGTCATACGTACAGGCGTACGGGGTTACCGTGAACGGAGCAAGGGGCGCTGCATATAACTTTATCTCAATATGGCAGTAAGCTGTCGTTGATCTTTACTTCACACGGCTGCCACCGGCTCCCCAATCGGCAATTGGCCTAGATATCAGGCGTACTGTGATGATACGCCGAATACCTATAAAGCTTCGATGGCTGCACGAATACTTCATGCGTAAAAGTCCTCACTAGACCCAATTCAAGGATATATCTGCAAAAATGACTACATTTCTCGTGCAAGAAGACACTTACAACACAAACAACCTCGACTTCAAGATACAGGGAATCCCCGAATCTTTTAGCACTCTCGTCATTGACTTCAAGGCTTTCTTTGGTCTCAAGCCCCAGCATGTCAGCCGGAGGTTCAGCATTTCCCTCTCAGACCTCAGCTACCAGCCGAAGGTACGTAGTCCCTTTACCTTATCATCCCGTCTCTCGGGTACCAACACCACTGTGTAGATCTATAACCCCCGTGCCGACTGGGCAGTAACTGCTGCCTTCAACTCGTTCCAGGCGCTCCAGGCTTCAAGTCACAATCCAGTGCAACGCTTTGCAACCATCGGTACTGGCTCAGGCACCGACGCCATTGCAGCGCTGGATGTCTTCCCTCACCTCCACAGCATTGTTATGACAGATCTCCATGATGAAGTCGTCGATAAGGCCAAGATCAATCTGATGTCTGCCACTGAAAATGTCGACGGCCAGGTGAGGGCGGTTGCCGGGGACGCTACTGGGCTGTCTGGTCATAGCTTAGTGCCCCTCAAGGATCAGGTGCCTTTTGACCTGATATATGAGTGAGCTTCTCACGATCCTGAAGTCGAAGAATACTGAACAGCATTCTAGAAAACTCCCCAATATTCCCCTACCGGATGACGCTGATCTCCTGGACGGTCAAACCTCCTCGACCTACTTTGATTGCTCAGACGTGTCGGGAATGGTTCCCTCGTTCGTGTCTACGGCTCTTCTAGACCTTCACTATGTCTGTCTTTTGCAGGCAAAGACCTTCAATCTGCTCACCGAAACTGGCGTCGTCCTATCAAGCATGGGCGGCAGAATCCCAATCGACACCATGCTTCGGCTAGCAGATGCAACTGGTTTCACTGGAAGAATCCTGTCCATGTCTTGGAAAGTGCAGAGTGAGCCAGACTCAGTGATTGAAGGGTACGCGACTCAGCAGGAGAAGGGACTTGGACCGGTAAGTTTACTGCCACTCCGCATCAAGGGCTTCTGAGACCTTAGTAAGTTGAAACAACAAGCTAATCACGAACGTGCAGTTCTATTTCTACCGCGTGAGTACGCTACGGCGCGTTTTCGGTCACCTAACAGCGGCTGAGGCCGGAGTTCGTGCGCTAGAGATTGAGAATGAGCTTTTGCCTCACCGATTGGATGCAGTGACTGCTTTGAAAGCTCACAAGCAAGGTATCGATATCGGTCACCCAGTTGTCGTTATGGCTAGCACTAGACTTTGAGGTTTCTTTGTGATTGATTGTTATCGGTGTTACCTTTTTACGACATAGCTCGAGCCCTGGAAAAAGGAAATCAGAATCTGTTTAGGAGAGGAATAAAATTATTGGACGTGAGACGGGTATAGGAGCATAAAGGTGACAAGGTCCAAGGGCAGAGTATATTAAATTATTGTTGAAAGTCCTGTGGCGCCTTGAAATAATTGACACTCAATTCCTGCGTTCCTCAGCAGATAAACAAAAGTAGACTTTGCGGGCAGCATCAACAGATAATATTAGAAAAAAGTCTTTCGAATTGTATTACAGATTTTGAATATTTCATATCTATATCTTATAATTGTTGTTTGCGTTGATGTGATCAATGAGTTGGATTGCGATAGAATAGCATCCTATATCTGATAAAATATTGTTTGTATTAATGACGTGACAAATGATTTGGATTGCGATAGAATAGCACCCAATCAAATGTTATAGTTCCACCGTGACCCCTGATGAGCGTCTTCAACATTTGTACTTTTTGCCTTCGTATATCCTAGATGGATTAATGGAATTTTGCTTAATGGCGTCTTTCGCGGCTCGATATATGCCTCTCTTCGAAGACTTCGTCGATAAGTTCAAATGTTCTTGCGTCATTGCGGATACTAATGCAATGCATCATTGTAACAGTAAGTTTTCTGGAAATAGTGGAGATGGGCGGCTCGGGTTCCCATTGTGAACATTGAAATTTGGCACTATAACGCAGATTGCCGAAACCTGCCTCGGTTAAACCGGTGTCCGGTGGACATGGAATATATATTGAGGATCATTCAGGTTCGAGCGATAAGTTTCATTGGTTTCAATTGATTTGAATTTGCGACCATGAAGCTGAACTTGCTGGTTAGAATTCTCTCTGTGGCAGCTACTTTTGCCGTTACTACTCTGGCCGCGTCGGTGACCGAAGCGACAGAATTTACTTTGACAGTACACTTTTTCACCTCCTAAAGATATGATATATTGCTGACAGACACACCTTTAAAAGTATGGTTATCCTCTCCCGGAGTTTGCGCGGGCCGCTGTCCCAATTCTAAATGAGGTCAATTCCACCAACCGCTTTATGCATATGAGACAGCTGGCAACATCTGCCTCCCAGTCTGTGGTACGCCCCAATGTGGATACACTGTACTCGACAGCTGTTATTGATCTCTCCCATAATGATGTTGTGGTGGATATTCCCGTCGTCGAGGACAGATACTGGGTCTTCCCGTTCTACGATGTGTACGGCAACAACTATGTCAATCTGGGCAGCGTAGAGAACAGCAAAGCGGGAAAATACATTCTCCGTTTTAACCCCGACGAAAAGCAAAGTTCTGGTGTACAGCTGTTCAGTGACCCGGAAAAGCGCGATGGCCTACAGGGCTATGTCAATTCGCCAACACCATATGGACTTATTGTCGTTCGATACGCCGTTACAAACGCTGCGGGAGACCTGCAAAAAATCCATGCTCTCCAAAACCAGAGCCGTCTTCATACCGTTAAAAAGGATGGTAGAACTAGTTTTCGAGCAACAGTCCCTCCCCTGACCATATCTCTGCTCAATTCGTCGCTACCTTCTGACCCAGCGACGAAGATTATGCAACTGACAGCGCGCATTGCACCGCACAACCCCCCGCGCAACATCTCCGACCTGGAGCGTGTCAATAACATGCTCAGTGAAGCTGGCATCAGGGACGGGGTATATGAGCCCCAGAAAGGCCAGAACCTAACTGCAGCATACCTTGCTTCGGAAGTGGCCATGGCCAAAGTAGCCAGTAAACCCCAGAACGTGCGTTCGCTCGGAAATGGATGGAAAGAGCTAGCTCCGACAGTACAGGGTGATTATGGCGAGAATTATGTGATGCGAGAATATGTGACATATACTGGCTTCCTCGCTCTCAGGGCCACGGAAGTGCTGTACCCATCTTATAGTACTGGCCCAAAGGGGCTATGCCTAGGCCCCAGGGAGTCATACATCTTCACGTTTTCCAGCAAGCCGCCTTTGGAGCAGTTTGGGTTCTGGAGTTTAACTGCGTACAATGCGGAGGAATACCTGGTTCCCAACACGCTGAATCGATATGCGCTGGGCGACCGCTCAAACCTCACTTACGCTGATGACTCTCTGGTGTATGACAGCAATGCCAATGGTGATAGAAGCTTCCAGCTGTTGGTTCAGCCTGCAGATATTGAACCCCCAAAGAACTGGACGTCCAAGTATGTGGCCACTCCCTTCGTGTATTTTCTACTAGCTGACATTAAAAAAGCTGGCTCCCAGCTCCAAAGGGCGGAGGAGATATTTCCCTTACGCGTAAGTCCCACTTTTTGCTCCCTGCATAATTGTTCAATCAAAATCATGGTCTAACTGAGCAGTCCGGTTCTATGCCCCAACTGAACAACTGCGCAATGGCTCATGGCCCTACCCGGTAGTGCAGAAAGTGGAAGCTATTCAGCCGTAAAATACCCATCGCTATAGGCTCAGTCCTGATGCTGGATTGGTGTTGTTTACGTTACGGCATCTTGGCAGACATGAGGCTATATGGGTTACATGGGTTATGTCTATACCTCGCTATGCCCAGCCCATGGGTGGGCAACTACAGGCCAAAGTTTATGGGCTGCAGTTTATAGGCTTCCAAATCCACCGGTCTATGCCTGTTTATGGACAGTCTATGAGCTGTCTATGGGTCGTATTTGCAGTATATCTGTAGATTATTTTCTAACATTTGAATTAGATTGTATAAAATGATAAGTCATCAAGTTAATTCTTTGTTTCTTTAAATATGTAGTTTGGTTATAATATAATAGAATTTTGGTTTTTGTTAGTGTATAATATAAATAGATTATTTTTATTTTATATTATATAAAACGGAATTCTTAATATAAAGTTTTTTTCTAGACTTTTTATATTTTTTCGATTATATTCATAGAATGATGCCGTATTGCGGCGGGAATAGATGTTATTTTCAAGTTCCTCTGAACATCCAACGGGGTTGGTTGGTACCTGACAAAAACGTGTGCATTTGGAGATGTGGGAGGAAGCTTAAGAACTTCAAATGTTCAAGTTGAATCATCTTATCATCCCTTCTAGTAGGCTTCTACTATGTTGTTGACTGTGAGGGGATTCGTTCGGATCTTTCCACTTAATTCATAAAAGAGTGAAACTTTCTAGTAGGTCTGACAACTTTAATAGATCTGGATCTATCCGAATTTTCTCTAGACGGACTAGTAGTAGATCGGGTCTTAGAAAGAGCGAGGTGCATAAGGGAGAAAACATCTGCGTGCGTCAAGGTATCTGATCATCAGTTGTTCCAAGATCATCCACTTTGTCTGACAAAATCATGAAGGCGACATACAAGCTCACTTTATCAATCTTGGATCAAGTACTCATGTGAGAAGGTACCTGGCATTCCCATCGAAACTAATATGGTACAGTCCAATAATCCCTTCCCATAACTTTTAGGTCGCAAAGCGACTTCTGCTTCGAATCTTTTTTCCGTATCTAAAGAAGATGTACCTGTAATCAAGCTATAAATTCAATATGCATTAGTCCTTCCGCACTTGACTTACGGAAATGGAGCCATAGCAAGGCTCAGGAAAGCAAGCAAGGATGTAGCCCACTGATCACCCAACTTGTGGTACACTAGCAGGGTGATGTAATTGTCAGCTACTGGCAGAATGCCTACCCATTACAGTGAGACAACTTACTCGCCACTCCAAAGAGAGGGAAAGCAGCTGCAAAGGTACTCCTGGTAAAGCTGTTGGCACCAAGCGCACTGGCTGCGTACAGTGGATAAGCGTCCACGAAAAACGTAAAGACCCCTTGAAATACGAAGATCATTCTATTTACAGTGTCAGTGAGAGCGCCATCAGGCATCCAGTCTCCAAGACAGTGTGAACTTACCCAGCTCCAAATACGGCGCTTCCAATGATAGGCACAATCCAATGGACTGAAGGGAAGCTGTTGTCTTTCAGTCATTTGCCACGTCTTAGGGGTGAGACAATGTACTCACGTTGTCCATCCAAACCAGAACAGTCCGATCGTCATGAGCGGAGCTCCGATGACAGCGGGTGGTAGACGACTTTCCGGCTCATTGTTCCTGGTATTTCCTTCCTCTTTGTGGCCTCGGGAGAAGTAGGGATAAATCTTGCAGCACCTGCTCCGCTCTTAGTCCCAAATTGCCTCCATGATGCAAGAAAATGTGTGCGTTCACATCGAGTTGCTCATCACCTACCAAGGGTCAATTACGACTGCCAGTATCATCCCCACGAATAGACCAGTGAATGCCAGTCCTGACTGCCATAACCCGAAATTATAGGCGTTTCCATACACCACCCCAAACGCTCCAAAGAAGAGATACTGGATGCCTAAGGCGATGGACGAGAGTAGGCAAAGATTAAGACACATCGGCTCCAGGAGAAGTAGCATAAATGGTCGATATAGGGAGTGAAGAACGGTCTACTCCGGACTCGCGGTTAGTCATTTATCAACGACCAGATTTTCTATTATATCTACCTTCAAAACAGATCGATCCATTTTTTCGATCGCTGCCCTCCATCGATCGTCTCCAGTTTCCTGCCGCAATTTGCGAGCCCTGCTTCGGAGCAGCACTGGCGCATATGTCTCGGGAACAAAAATGATAACGAGAATAGACTGGATGCTTGACCAGATGAGCAAGACGTAAAATGGCCACCTCCTGTACGCTCGTTAGACTCGATTTACTGGGATTTTCCAGGCCCCAGGGGGATTTTCCGGCCTACCATAAGGCCCACGAATTTATCAGCCCGCCCAGAATAGGTCCTATGCTGGCCCCGGTACTGCAAGCCATTAGTCGCAAAGCGATACCACAAGCAACAGATTTCGTACAATGGTGAAGCTGTGTATAGCAGCATGGGGGTGTGCAAGGTGCTTTTGGTGTACATGTCGCGCACGGTAGCCCCCGCGACATAGGTAAATGCCGCCCCTGCGAGTCCGTCTAAGAACCTTGCGACTAGCATTGTTTGAATATTGCGAGCAGCAGCACAGGGTATAAGGAAGACAATGTATAGAGGAAGTGAAACGAGATAGATGGGCCTCCTGCCGTAGAACTCCGACAATGGGCTCATTACTAAAGGTCCCCATCCCAGCCCAGCAATGTAGAAACTCAGCCCGAGAGTTGCGACGGTTCGAGAGCAATTGAATTCGGCCATAATCTGATTGTATGTCGCTGTGTAAAGCGAGCTGGTGACGCATACGCACACCGTCATTGTACTTACTAGGCTCACGATGATCCATTTGCGCTTCGATGTCATAGCGTGTGGGTTTGCTGGATCGTCCTCCTCCCAGTGAACCTCGTAATCGTCCTGGTGCTCATGTTCTTCACTATTGATAATCGCCTCCTGGTCACCGAGCTCAGCCTGAGCCATTGTGCAAGGCATCGCCTTCCGGGCCGGAGGGGATGATGATCTTTCGTGGTGGGGCGCGCATGGCGCTGAGAGAAAGTGCAAGTTCGTTCTCGGTCGACTAATCTTCTCTTCATGCAGGTCAGCATCAGGCAAACCGGGTTGTTGGGGTGTTGGGCGCCACTGGTGCTCGGAACCGGATTTTTAACATCTCATAGGGTTCCGGGTAGTACGCCGAACTCTGTATTTGGAAATAAGCCGAGATAGGTCTGGGAGTGCAACGCAGAAAAGGTCTCACAGAGACATACGGTTGGAAGGTGGTACAAAGCATGGGCAGTGGGTTGACAACAGCAAATTCGCCGACAAGGAGGTCAAAATGTGAGGCAAACATTGACTTTTATCCATTAGGATTAACGCAGCATTCACTGCTATCTGCGCCCAATAGAAGCTTTCAGGCAAAGTAATGACACTGAGAATTATCGAAATAGCGGATTGCAGGTGAGCTTTTGTTCCTGGTCGGAGGTTGCCAAACCTCAATCAAAGGCCATGGCATGCCAGTTCACCTTGTAGTATCTCTGGGGTCATCCATATTGAGGACTTGTGTAGCCTGCATTAGTCTCTATATACATTGAAGAACCGCCATTGGTGACACTAGTATTCCGGTCCACGTGGATGGAACCAGGTGTATATAAGGCCACGTCACATATCCTTTTCATGATCAGATCTCTTCCCCAGCTGCTCTTCTGATCGCCGTTGTTACTTCGGTTGGCTTCGAAAGGAAAGGACTATGGGAGGCGTCGAGGAACTCTGTGTGGATGGGATAACCTGCCGCCCAATCCTCCACCATCATTTTCTGGATCTCTAAGGGGATAGCATTATCCTGAGCACAGTAGAGGTAGGTACTGGGAACTTCTTTCCAGGCAGCATATGTGCATGGGCTGAGGAAGGCCCGATAACTGTGCGGACGTAAAGATTTGACTGCCGCCTGAGCATCTTCTTCGGATACGTCATTGTAGAAAACCTCGTCTGGTCTGTCTGGGTTGACTTCCAGGCGATCCGCAGAGACATTGAACCACGGCAAGTCGGTTCCCTCGAAAGCTCCGAGGAGAGATTTTCCTTCAGGAATGATAAACGAGCAGCAGAAGAAGATATGAGCCACGCCGCCGGCTTGGCCGTTATTCTGCCGGCTATCGCAGTCCAACCCCTTGACGGCTTCGCTTGAAGGCACTCCTCCGTAAGAGTGTACTACGAGCACGACCTTCTTGCCGGCATCGACTAGACGCTCTAGATGGCTTCGTATCTGGGCCACATCGGCAGAGAAGTCTGGCAAGTGCTCAGTTGGTCCCACGGAAGAAAGATGAACGAGGTCCGTCTCGTACCCCGCAGCTTCGAGTTGGTCGATCACTCTGCGATAACATTCCGGGCTGTGCCATGCGCCCGGCACGAAGACGATAGTGGGAAACGGTGCCATAATAGGATTCTAGCAGAAAGAGTCTGATGCCAGAAGTGGATGGATATTTAGTGCTCCGGCAGGGTTATAAATGAAGACGGGGAAGGCTATGGTTGCAGGTGACCGCATGCGGGAAAGTCATGAACTCATCACGGCAAATGGCGGTTTCGTATCAACCCGAGGATTGACTCAACTGACCTGTCGATTGGTGTCAGTGCAAACTAGTTGAGTACCGGGAAAATATCGGATAATGTGAATTGGCCTATCTCGATGCAGAATGTCTGCAGATGCGGGGAAGGAAAAATCTTCCATATGCGCGTGCTCCGGCTTCATTCTGGGTATGCCAGAACCTTCAATGAGATCCCTCAAAATAAGGGTTGAGCCTCCATGGCCCACTAATTTTATTAAGGAAATCAGATAAGTAGGATAGCAATACTTAGAGCTGTCAAACCAGGCGGCCGTCATCGCTGAAGTGTGATTGTAGATACATCAAGGGGACGGCAGGCAGGAGGCCAGACCCACGGAGCCCTCATTCTCGGGGCGGGGCAATGCGAAGGTGGGGGGGAAGCATCCCGTGTCAGAGAGCCCACGCTTCTCGAGGATAGTGTGCAATTCGTTAAGTAGCCTTCAGTGTGCATTTTCTGGAGTAATAAAGTGCTGCAAATGTACACAAGTTTGGTGTAGGGAGTGGCATCGACTCTAATTTCTGGGCCACCAAAGGACTATCTCACAAGCTGACCCCAAAAAGTAACTGTAGTGGTACTGGAGTCCAAAGTCAGTGTTATCAATAGATTGTCAAAACAAATTGCAATCCGATGATGAAGCACACTTCCACGGAATGGTCCAAGCGCAGGAGCCGTTCATGTGTACCAGGCTAGCCTTGGCATTTGCAGTCTACCTCATACACCAAGTTAGCAGCTCAGGCAGCTACGTACCTTGCCTATCCATATGTCCTCGTACGAGACTAACTAGGGTGTATGCTGTCCCTGCATGAATCCACTGCCAGGGTTGTATCCGATCAGTCATAGTCATGATCGGAAGGGGCGATCGAACCTGAGCCAAGCCAGATTCTGCAGATTGAGATGAGCATAGGGAAGAGGTGGAAATCAGGGGGGCAAGAATCCCCATCTGTCAGATAGCAGTTAACTTTCTACAAGCTTTATTCATTTTTCAGGTCATTCCCTCTCCATTTCCTCTAAGTTCTATTCATCCCTCTCCAATTGAATATTAACATAATAATCACTCCATCAAATGACTTGGGCTCACATGACTGGACTGTCCAGATGCAGTTAGCTCCAACATACATATCATCCATTTCATGCCTCAGGCACTTAGGTGTCAAACTCAAAGTGAAACACGGTTGCCTAATCGGGAAATAGTCAGGGGCAAAGCCCCAAAAATGGAACAGAATTGATTCCAGACACCCTAATGGAGGATTGAGACTGCCAGCCTCAGCCTCGAACAACTGATTCAGAGCAAGAGATTGTGCCCTGTTGATCGCCACCAGGTTCACTACCTAACTCTGCTACAACTCGAAACCGCAAAGACACTTTAAAGGGTTTTAGGGAATGGGTCAGTGGGGAATGGAGAGGCCGCCGGTGCACAGTTGGACAGGGGATGAAACTATTCCCGGCAACAATCTCAAACCGCCCAGGGGCGCCAGGCCGTGAATTGGACCAAACAGCATTCCGCATTCACTCCCCCCTGCTGGTCCGTGCTGAAGCCACTAGTCCTGGCAATGTCTTATCCCCTTTTGAGGGCGCCAGAGAGCAGGTTCGATTCAGAACGCGACCCTCGCGTCCCCTTTTTTATCTTCCCCTTCCCCGTCTCTTCCCTACGGCTCTGCCCGTTCCCCGGAACTTGCATATCAGGTCCCCCCAATGGAATCATCCCAAGCCTTCTCTCTCTCCCGGCGAGCAGTCGCTATTGCGATGCCTCTGTGGGCTCGCGACGACTCGGATTCCTCGTCTGGCGAGAAGCCCGTCAGTAACTTCCTCAAGAGCGGCGTGCCAGGCATCATCGTTGGCATGTGAGTACTGCGTGGCTTCTTCGCCTGCGACCTTGGACATGCTAACAACGGTCCCTAGATTCTTCCTGATCGCAGTCTCTGTATGCTGCTATTTCCTTTGGCGCAACAAAAAGCGAGATGCCAAAGAAGCCGCGGCGGTACGAGACTGGAATGATGCATGACCTCGGATGATCTGCAGCATCATCGGCAACCATTCTCGACGTTGTGCTACCAGGGCTGGACCGATTCTTCCTTTCTCTCTTTCTCTCTCTCTCTCTCTCTCCCTCCCTCCCTCTCTAGCTCTACTTCTCTCTCATTTTCCTCATCCCATCTCGACCTCCAGCTCTTCCTCTCTTGCTCCGTTGCTTTCTATCGGCCTTCTTTCAGTTTCTCTTTTTTATCCGGTCTCTGGAGTTTAAGTGGGTTCGGTTCTCTTATACCTCTGTTATCGTCCTCGACAAAGTTTGCATGTCTGTTGCCATAGCATTTTTCAACTGGTTCGCCATACTACGTTTCGCATGGCTCGTCGCCCATAAAATTCACTGAACGCATCAACGAACATGTACTCTCAATCCTACGTCGCTGCCCTTTTGATGTCTTGGCGCCTGGCCTACCCAATCTGCCATGTATTATTATCCAATTGAGGCTGGCACCCCTTGGCCGATACCTGACTTGGGATGGCCTAGCGACAATCACTCACTCATCGTCTCTTTCATACCCTCTGTAGATCGTCCCGCACTGATTAGTGCATATGTTGTACAGTATGCATTGCATGGTTGTTCTAGAAACAACATCGACAAAGTTTTTTCAACAGTTCTCAAAATAGCTTATGCCTTCTTGTTTGGGCTAGCAAGGTTTGTTTAGTTTTTCCGTTACGGGCAAGTATAATATGTGGGACTACCCAAAAAAGAAACAAGGCCCACGTGAGAGCCAGACCCAAAGATACCCCATACATAGATAGAAGAAATCTGCTCTTACAACCGTCAAACTGCATATGGCAAGGTCTCAACGTAGTAAATCAGACCAAAAATGATAACTCTCGGACGTGTAACTGCTTCACACCGATAAGCAATTTTAAGCATCTTATAAAACATCTGCGGTGGGTAAGAAAAACTCTGCTCTGAAACATAACCCACAACAGTGGCCACCGAAACATTGTTCCACAACCTCACTATAACAAGGAACATAACACACTTCCCCCTTCAGCTAACTCTACATATACTACTACCCGCTTCTCTCCAACATCATCCCACCAGAATAGAAGGCCCAGCTTCTAGCCTCAGCCTTGCAGGACCCCTACTTTCGACGTGTCTCCACAGAATCGCACATTGACCGCTAAATTGAGCATTCATGGGCGAAAAAAAATTTAATAGAGTGCTATCATAGACCACCAGGGAAGCATTCAGCTGCCTTGAATTCGAGAAAGCGGCCAAGCCTCAGATGATAGGCGGATCGATGAGGCTTGGTGTGATCCTGACGGATTCTAAACTGTTATGATTCGCTTGAGTCCTGGGGGTTAGGGGCCAAAAGATGCGCCGTGGAACTCCTTCGGGTGGTCGATAACCGAGAGCACCAATCATCTGGATTTAAATCGAAAGGGACGGGTAGACAGGTGTAGCCGATAGTAGAGTCATCTAGGACGCATTTTTGGGTTTTCGAGATCTTGTTTAGCGATGGAGACTGAACTTATGAAATTAACCTTGGATTTGTTGTCTAGTGTAGGCGAGCCGGAGAAAGACCGACAGAAACAAAGTCAGCTAATTAATAATTATTGCCGTCACTATACTCGGATTGTCTATGTCTATGGCGGATGGTCAAATCATCAAGCACTCTCACTACCAATCAACCCAGATCTCTCAACCGCTACAGAGCCTTCCCTCACATCCGCCGAAGTCGATCTAGATGTATCCCAATTCTTGAAAACGTACACCCCACCCTCAGTTTCTGGCTCCACAGCCACCCGTCGGCTCGGCTGGCCAGCATACTCCTCGAACATTTCATCAACCGAATGAACTTCCTTGCGCGATCCGGGTTCCTCAAACCGATCTGCTACGAGGCCCGAGATTCCAAGCCGCGCATGAACATCAGGGACTGCTCCCCGGGCGGTGCTGATAGCGATTCCCGCAAATATCAAGCCCACGATGACATACAAGAAGTCCACGGCAACCAAGGTGAAGAGCGGAGCCATGGGAACCCGCGATACAAGGGAAGTCTCCCTCTGCTGCGCTGCTAGTGCCGGGCGCGATTCGATCCCATCTGCTCCCAGGGCCAATATCACCTTGCTGAATGACTGTGCGATCTTGACTGCGAACTCCTGGCCTGATTGGCTGAACGCGGCTGCCCCGATTTCCAGCTCGATAGACGGTTCCCAGTCGACTGTCTGCGCGATGCTCGTCTGCCAGATGTTGGATACCGAGGTGTTGCTGTCGGTGGGTACGAAGCGGGTCACGGAGTTGTTGACTCGGTCGTACACGATGTCGTAGATCGTGGTGTTGCAGCCAAGGACGTAGCCATACACGCCCGACTCATTCTGCACGAACTCTGTCGAATTGGGAACGGTCCCGCCAGAGGTACTTAGTACGCCGGCGATGACGTAGTAGAACGGGTTTCCTGTGCCATAGTTGGAAGTCTCGTTGTCTTCGATGTCAGTTGTCATACTGGAGTCTGTAAAAAAGCCCGTAATCAATTCGGTGGAGTCGATGAAGCCGGCAAAGGCACTCGAGCAATTGTATCGGAGAGAGGTCGTCACTTCGGTCAGGTTGCATCTTTTGGAGAACATCTCGCACTGTGTCGCAGCACCATATGTTTGAGCTTCGTAATCCCGGTCGGCCACGGAGGCCGTGCCCTCTGGTAATCCAAGGTAGCTGTACATCGTGCTGTTGTTGTCGTAGGTGTACACGGTCGCAAAATCAGAGACGTTGTTTAGCACGCCGAGACTGACGGTTGCATTTGCCAGGAACTGGCCCGTGACAGCCATCGAGACACTACATAGGCCAGTATCTTCCTGTGCTGCGACCGAATTGTTGCCTTTCAAGCACTGGGCGGTCAGGCCAAAGCCGTAGTCGGTATTGTCCGTGGCGGCAGTGGCGCGAGTGAAGGAGACTGTCGTCGTAGTCAAGTGAAGCCAGGTATCTGCCAAAGAAACCAACGCTCTAGTTTGGGAATTATCAGACAATGTACAAATCAAATAATGGGTTTGCATGCAGTAGCTCTCTGTACATACCCAAGTAATGTCGCTAGCAAAGCCACAGAAGCGGCTGAGAACAGAGTGGAAGTCTGAGGCTGGCGCTTCTTTTTCCACGAAACCAGGTAAACAACCCAGCTCCAGGTCGCTCCGAGAGTGCCCCCGTCAAAGAACTTGAGCATGAGCGTCAGTTGGTATGGGGTAGGCAACCGTTCAAAACGTCCTTGTCGTATGTCCTGGAGGTACCTTCTCGCGATGGGAAATGACGCAAGCGTGATGAGAAAGCCCGACAGCATAGGAGCCAAGGTACTAGCCCATGAGGTCACAAATAGAAGAATACTCGAGTTCATATTCACGTAGTACGCATCCGATGAACCTTCTGTCGCGAGGCCCACGCGGAGATTCTCAAACGGGGAGTCTCCATGGTCAACCCGGTAGCTAAAGACCAGTGCGAGGAAGACAGCTGTCAGTGATGAGAGGGGAATGGTGAGTAGAAACCAGCTCCAGATTATGAAGATCCAATGAGAGGTAATTCCAATCTTTTCTTCTTTCGCCTTAGGGTCCTTTTTTGGATTGGATGACGTAGGGTCACTTGCGACAGAGACAACGGTATCAGACTCGGCCATGGTCAAGCTGTCTTGTGGTCAATCCGATACTAAATCTTGGATAGAGGAAAAGGATGGTTTTGAGTTGCACCAACTCTGAGAGATCCTGCATTATATACAGGCGAAGTGGTAGGCCATTGCTCGTGCGTCTCGCGAGGCTGAGCGGCTGAGCGGCTGTCAAAACTTCAGTGCTATCGATCGGGGTCATCTTAGACCTATATTGAAAAGAGAAGTTTGCTAGACAGATCTGACATGTGGAGACTGCATTTTAAAGTCTTCCAGGTTTCCTGGCAGCACTACAGCATTATGTAGAGCCACCAGGATGTAGTGGGTCCTGTCTGACTGGCTAGACTAGGGAACTGATCCTCTCATTTGTTGAAGTCAGAGGTAGAAGGATCACGGGCTGGCGTCCGTCAGCATTCACTCCGCCCACCTCATGACCATTTAATTATTTCTCTTATAACACACGGTCACTCCCTGTTAATTTAGCGACTGTGCCCATGCTAGAGCGGATTGCCTGCAGGCCTTGGTTAGGAGAGCTTTATCCGGTATCGGCCTTTCCCTGCTCATGACTATGAGAATCGTTTGGATTGGTCAAGGAACATTTGCACTTAGGCAATCTTTGTAATATGAACTAGTTATCTATCTGTGGTGGTATAACAAAGAATATTCTGTCAGCTTGACAGGGCAACAAGACGAACTCCCATGTTGACAGGTAGTCGGACATGCCGAAATCCATCGAAATGGTGCTAGGCACATATTATGCCACTTGCTCTTGTGCTCCTGCATTATTTTGTGTATATAGTCCCAGCCTCCACCACCGGATATGCAGGGATGCACGCAGTCCGTCATGCTCCTATGTGAAAGAAATGGCGAGCAAATTTCACCTCGGGATAGGGTGTCCAATGGTCGGGCAGCATGTTATAGTTTGGATATTGGAGCCGGGAAAGAGATTTCGAGAGGCTTCGAGTAGAGATGCCTTTCATGTCATCGGTACGTTGTCGAACAATATAACGCCGGGGAAAGCATGGGAACGAAGGTCCTCTCAAGGAGTTGAGGTCGCAACCACATTCATTCCTTCGATGTTTGTTTCCACAAGACCAACCTGTCGTTGCGTTTTAAAGAGAGATCGTGTTTCGTCATGCAGGTTCGTTTCTATGTGAGGTGCGTTAGTGACACAACTTCGGTCAGCAAGAACGCTTCTCTGAGCCTGGAATGCCTCTATTAGTACTCTTACCAAGCCAGTTGGTGGCCCGTGGAGCTTAGCATAATGTTCCCAGTTCTTGGTAGAAACAGGGCAGACTTGCTTTGGCAAAAGGTATAGAAGATATACGCATGTCAACTCAAGCGTTCAGTCTTCACTGTCATGCCGGCTCCAATGTGCAATACGACAAAGTACACATACCATGCCTCTATGGCGCTCTCATCGTCTCTCAGTGCCGAACAGGTCTTTCCACGGTCTATCTATATGGCTGCAATGCTTGCTGCAAGTGCCAACAGGAAAGCCCAAAAAGATAAGTTGGAAGAAAAGAGTTGCTAGACCTTTTGGAATGGGGTGCCAATTGAAGGGGAGGACAGTTTGTCGCAAGAGCTTGTTGTCAAGCGAGTTCACAATAAAATAGCCCCTAAGAGAATCTGAGGGGGGACGACATAGCCACAAGGGGTTGATCCTGCTGTGTTGGGTGGAGCGTTTGTTAAGGCCCCGAACCCTGGGGATTTCACTGCAACATCAGCAGATGCCAACTGCGGAAACATTGTGAAATACTGGGCCGGTATATTGGAGTGGTGTGACCCAGAACGTGACCGATGTGGTTTATTGGTCTGGGTGACCCGGGGTAGAGTAATTGCTCCGTTAGAAATTTCCCATGTCAAAGAAATCGCCGGAACACCAGCTCCGAGAGATATAGTAGGTTGTCCCGTGTCTGACGAGCGGTACCTGCATTACATCTACATGTCATGACGAACACCCCCAACAGGATGGAGTCAGAGTTGGGGGCCGAACCTGCACTGGGCCAAAGCAGTTTCTGCATCATCCATTGAGGCAGTGAGACGGAATTAAACTCCTCATGTGTGTTTATTTGTCAAGTAGTACTTGGCATACAACTCGCGATGTTGCAGAGAGAATGGGTAGTCGAATGCCAACATCTCCAGTTTAGAAGGTGTAGCTAGGACCCCTCGGAACATTCGGATAGGCCGGGGCTTTAGTAACACATGAATCATGAAGTTCCTGGTCTTAAAGCATACATTCCATATGACTGTTATGGTAGGGTTAGCGATGGAGAGGATACCAGCAGTGTGATGGGAAGCTGAAAGGGGGGTAACATCTGGATAGCTTCTGATCCGACGCTAAGGGAAAGTCTGCCAGACTAGCCTCTCTCGCTAAAGGACGAGTTCGGCTGGCGTGCTCGCTCATGTCCAGCAGCGTCAGACCCCACCCACCGCCACAGCGCTTGGCCGGATCCGCCGTCTGCCAATGTCAGCTTCCCATGAGCGATCGAGGCGCCCGGAGAATAACCTGCGCAGGAACGGGAAGCCGAGATGTTGGTTCTCTGCCCCCAGATTGGATCGCCACAGCCACCATCTGAAACACAAACTCAATCCCTAGAAGCTGAAACCGGCCCCTTCCGTTACACGGTGCCTTACACAGTGCCAATGCTGAATAGGGGCATCTCCACTGCACTACATGACTGTTCTACAAAGTTTCTCGGGGAATCTCTGTGTGCCTTAGGGCTGCTGGCATGCGTGTAACTCTCGAGTCTCCGAGAGTGCGTCGATGCGCAGTCACTAGAGGAGGGAAAACGACACAGCAAAGGCTTGAGTATATACCGGATGACATTTTTCTTTTCTTTGAGTGCGTCTTAAACAGAATATTTCTGGCAGTCGGTGTGTGTTTGTCTCGGTGAAGATGGAAAAACACAAATCGATGGAGATTTCGGCCCCGCACTAATTCGGCCTCAGCCCGAACATGTCTGCCTGAACTCAGTCAACTCACACATTGGACGGGTCCCCCTCCAGTCAATGATGCTATTTGACACAGGCAGTGTGTGCTCTCGGTTCCTGATTCCGACTCGCGGTGGCCCATGCAAAACCTAACGTTGGCCAGTTCATCCTCCTCACTGGTTCCTCGCGCCTGAACCTGCGACAGCCGCGGGGTGGAGACTTCGCCCAATGATGGCTCTCATGGGCTCGGCCAACACGGATGCTCGCTGAGCTTGGCTCTGTCGGCCTTGCGCACATGGTTCCTCGGGCTTTTTTCTTGCGCTAGTCTCTTTCATGGAGGGAGGATTATCCATCCTACTGGTCTTGGATTATACCACCGGTGGGCTGGTGTCGGCGTAGTGCCGCACGATCTTAGGTTTCCGCATCTTCAAGATGTTGGACGGACCTCTCAGATGCATCCTGAGGGCAGGATCGGATATACGTGATGACATTATCCTTCATTTCGTACTGTCACACGTCAACCCCGATTGGCAGCTAAATTAGCGGGCCGTTGGTGATGACCGACTATCATCGCTGATTTGCTCGGACCCCTCAAGTCACTCAGCCCACCGTTCACAAGTAGTATCCAACCAACGATGCCTTGGAACATCTCTTGCAAATTGGGGCCGCTCACAATCCTTCACACCTGCTGTTCCTGAGAGGGGCTGAAGAGATGCCATACCGCCAGCTCGTATAAAGAGTGCGAGTGCGCTGCTCCAAAATGTCTCTATCCAAGCAGAGCATTTTCACAGTATCAAGTCGGTTTCGACAGTCCTTCCTTTTTTTTTTTTTTTTTTCACTTTTTTCACAGTTTATTCAGAAGCTATTGACTAGCTTCATCACACTCCTTCAATCACATACACTCCTTGCAGAGCACACAATCATTAGCATTTGTCCTACTCATCAACCAATTTTTTACAATACCTTTCTACCAAGATGCGTTTCACTCAGTTCTTCAACGTAAGCAGCCATCCTGCACATATCCGGCTCTCAGCAACAGAGTACTAACATCCGTCCTACAGTACCTTGCTGTCGGCTCCCTTGCCGGCATCGCCGCCGCCGCTCCGTTGGGAACTCGGACCCTGGAGGTCGAGGAGGGAGAGCAGTTGGCCTCCCGTTCCACCAACGCAGTGGTGAGCGTCAGCGCATTGGCTGTCACTAGCGTCAACGACAGTGTTGGCAAGAGCTCCGGCTCAAACTCTTACACCAAGTACACCGGCGATGGTTCGACGGCTGATGGATGGCCCGCCAAGTCCGACTGGCTTTCCTTCGATGCGATGTATGCTTGAGACCCCCCTTTCGGGCTTACTTCCAAAGCACCCGTTATGCTAACCCATCACTACTATAGGTGGGAGGCCAACAAGGATGCTGTCATTGCCAAGTCCTGCAGCAACAATGGCTGGGGCAAGGACAACTCGGCGACCGAGACCGCAAACATCAAGAGTGCCATTGAGAAGGTCGCCAAGGAGTCCAAGGTCGACCATCGCTTCATTCTGGCCGTGGTTCTGCAGGAATCCAAGGGCTGTGTCCGGGTCCCGACTACGGCCAACGGTGTAAACAACCCTGGCCTCATGCAGAGTTACCAGGGTACCGGTACTTGCTATGGAAAGAGCACCTGCTCCGACTCGGAGATCGTCCAGATGATCCGCGATGGAGGTACGTTATAATCCTTGTCAATATCCTTGAGGGACCTGCAGTTTCTAACATCAATCTCCCTACTTCAGCTATTGGAACTTCCTCCAGTGGTGGTTATGGCCTCGCTTCTTACCTGGACTTGGCCGATCGGACTGGAGTTGCGGCCTACTACCGTGCCGCCAGACTTTACAACTCCGGTGTAAACTCCCTTAAGTCGACCACCAACCTTGATCTTGCCTCTGGTGCCACTTCTTGCTACGCCTCTGATATCGCCAACCGTCTCACTGGCTGGACGACGGCGACCTCTAAGTGCTCTAGCTGGTAGGCTGCTTCGTTCCCACATAGTAGTGGGATTGCAGATATATCCTCCCAGCGTTGGCATGAACATGCCTTGAACACTTGGATATGGCGATTATTTCCGTTCATTCTTTTTTTTCTATACGATAGGGGTGGCACAAACCTGCTCAGGGAGCAGTTGTCCCCTTATCGCGATTTTGCCTAGCTTTTTTTGTTCGTTCCCGTGATATCATTCTGTCTTTGTATTTCAATTGGTTTTTACCTTCAATTAGAAGCATTGCTCGCTCTGAATGGATACCCGTCACCTGCAAAGCAGGTGACTAGATGTCATCTCAACAGCTAAATCTACTTACCGAAACGGGTAAAAGGACATTCCACGGACCCGAAAGAACCCGAACGACGACAGCCAGAAGAAGTGTCATAAGTCTGTTTGGTTCAATTTGTAGGTTAGAGGCAGTGTCATTCCTATTTGTGATTGATAACAATTCCCCGTCTAAGAGCATCTCATATCAGCGATCCACTTTCCTCGGGTCGGCAGTCGCCGGCCGCCGAGCAAACCACAACAACTTCATACTTCAGTTACTGTCGAACTTGGCACTTTTACCATGCGCATGGTTGCGTTTTCTGCTCTTTCGACATTATGATACCTGGGATGGAGAAGAGTGGCTGTCGCGAGAAGCCAGCGCACGGCATCGCACCTGTGGCCCGCTTCCCTCAGAGCCGTGGCGATGGCTATCGAAGTACTACCCAGCCAGGTACAGACCTGTCAGACTGGAAGTGCTTGGCGGACGTCACTATGTGGAAGTGCACCTTACTAGAATGTGTTGGTAAGATTGGTGACCCCAATAATGATGTGATTACGGTTGTATGGAGCGCTAAACCAAGAGATACAGCCAGCATGATGTACACGTTCATGTTGACATGGGTGACGATTGCACCAGCATACAAAGATCGAGACGATACCGGTAATCTTTCCTACTACACCATGAACTACTACGACTGGGTCCGCTACTTACCTGCGAGTATCGTCAATGTGTGCCTCTTCCCTTTGATCATCTTCACTTTTGCGCGCTCGACTGGCGGCTATATCAATCCGACTGTTACGTTGGCTGCGTACTTTCTTCGCCGAGTGTCCTTATCGCGGGCTGCTATGTACATTGCTGGACAAGTTGTTGGAAGTGCCTTGGCAGTGTGGGCTGTGCAAGAAGCATATGGTAGCACAGAGTTTGATATGGGGTGTATCATCAGTCCTGGAGGGGTTTCGATACGCGATGCATGTGTTGCTGAGATGATCGGCAGTTTTACTATAGTAGTGGTAGTCATGTACATTGCTGCTGGTCGCAAAACCAGAGGGTTATTTGGAGATGCGATGTCGCCTTGGATGGTGGGCATTGCCGTGGAGGCTGGGTTCTGGGTACCTAGACTCATATGGCAGGGATATCCCCGTGCAAGTATACCATTGTGGCCTGCGTTGTGGGACGCTATGATCAATGGCAGCTGTTAACAAACAGACTTGAATGAAACCCCGTCTGATATTAACAAAAGTTCTTATTTGGGAGTGGTAATAGTATCGCTGCAGTCTACGGGGCTGATTCACTATCTTCAAAGTTTTAGGAGCGTTGCGATCAATTTTGACTGGAATGAATATATCCAGCATCATGAAAAATAGCAAACATGGTCTATACTAGTAGTATTGGGGGGGAAAAAGAAATGAATAATAAGAACATCACACATGGCGCTTAGAGATAAGATCACATGTGGCGCGATCGGGCGAATTCGGGATGCGGAAGACAAGAGCACAGGATTGGGCCGGCAAAAGAAAGAAAACAAAAAAGAGATCTCCCCGACTGGGAGTCGAACCCAGGTCTCCCGCGCTTGTTCCCGAAAGGGATTGACAAGCGGAAATCATGACCGTTAGACCATCGAGGATTGGAGATACTGTCTGTTTCTATTTTTTGCTACATAAGCTACCGCTGAGGCACTACATCATTAGCTGTAAATCAAGCTGCCGCTCAAGATTTTCCAATCAAAACCACATGTCTCGAGTATTATTTGACATTTATAGAACTATTTGAAGGCCATTATTGACTGTGATCTGGTATTTCCGCTGCAATTTGCACATTTGGTTCGTTTTTGCTTTTCGTTCGGGATGTGCCGTGGAGATATATATAGGTACAACCAATCATGGTAGGTTGAAGTATACTACAACAGACTGCAACTACTCCTATATTATTCTATTTAGGCCATTCACCATGTCATCCCACATAGAGAACATCAGTGACATTGAGTCATGCTACTATTTAGCCGGGCGCAATACATCCTAGGTAGGTCGCTGTGCTTGCTCGCTGCAATGACAGCGTTTGCGACATGTGGGTCGACGCTGGGCCTTGGCGACAGCAGTATATCTATCAACCATAGGAGTGGTCTATGTACGAGGGTCATGACTAGTGCTTTTTATAAATTCGAAACATATTGCGATATTTCGATTATCAAATCTAGTGGTTACCTTTACCCGGGAATTACTACCAAAGGAGCGAAAGAGAGAATTCAAACTTTCAAATAATGTATAGTATTACTAGGATACAATATCAGAAAGAAGAGACAACCCAGCAACGACTGAGAATGCACACCTCGACTATTAGACACTAATCCCGCAGCATTCTGGCTCAGATAGAATGAAAAAGGAATAAAGACAACAGAGCAAAAACATCACACGCTATGGAGCAATTTCGAAACCCATCATCAAGTCGTTATTCGTCGCACCACCAATCAATTTTTACTCGATGGTAATCTTCTTCGATGAAGGAGCAGCCGCCTTAGGCACGAAGATGGACAGGATGCCATTCTTCAAGGAAGCCTTGACAGCATCCTGGTCGACGCGAGTAGGGAAGGAGAAGGTGCGGTGGAACTCGCCAACGGAGCGCTCGCTGACCCAGTAGTGGTGCTTGGTCTTAGACTTGTTCTTGGAGACTTGCTTATCGCCCGAGGGGACCACAGCGCTGCCCTCGCCCTGGTGGTTGTTGTTGGCGTTCTCCGGGGCAGGGGTGTTCTGGGCCTCGTCATTGTCCGAGGAGTGGTATTCGCGCTCGGTGCGACCCTTGATCACGAGAGTCTGAGGGTCGGAGAACTCAATGTCGACGTCCTTCTGGGCGATGCCGGGCAGCTCACCATCGAGGTGGTAGCCATCCGAGGTCTCGCGGACGTCGAAGCGAGGCGCAAAGGTGCGAGCAGAAGTCACCGAGGAGCCTTGGCCGGAGCGGTGGAGATCATAGTCGTCCAGCAGGCGGAAGAGAGGGGCGAAGTCGCCAGCAGTAGGGATGGTTCGGAAGAGAGACATTGTGGTAGGTAGATTTGTTATGATAGTGGTAGTGTTAGATGTAGTAGACGTTGGGTGCGATTGGTAGAGTGGTTGCGAGAGTTGTATTCGTAGTTGTAATAGATGCTTGATGTCTGTTGTGATGATGAGGATCGACTGGAAGAGACTTCGAAGGGCCTTATATAGCTTTGGGACCCCATGATGGCGACTGGTAGAGGAGGTACCAGCTCGTAGGGGGAGCTGCTGGAGGAAGCTGGAAGCTCCGTGAACGATCGTTGGCACCAGTGGCCCAGGATGGTTAGTGCCCGCCAGAGACAGCGGGAAGGCCCCAGGCACCCCCGGACGCTTCTGGCGGGTTCGACGCGTGATCACGTGATAAATACCTTGTTTGCCACCCGCCACAAGGGAGGGAGAGATGGACTCTGGATTCATTCCAACCAACTACACTGTGTGCTGCTGCTGGTCATCGCCCGGGAGCAGCTGTCATGCCAACTCATTCCCCGCTCCTTTCCAGATTATTCCACTGGCGTGCAATCCCTTCTGTGGTACAAACTACGAACCACAAACTACACGGGTGCCACTGCAAGCTGTCGTCGGTCGCTTTCGTCATGGTGAAGCAATCATCCCTTCCAATTGTGCCAACTTGCGTTTGTCTCGCATATTCGCCCATATTCGACGGATATCTGGAGCTCGATATCAACAAACAGGAAGTTTCGATGGTTGGAATCGCCACCTGAGTCTCAATTGAACTCCACGCAAATGATGGCGTGCCGGCCCGCTGGTTGACCATGTATGGCCACAAGCTGCAAAGGGCCGTGATGGCACACCATATCATCAGCCATACTGTGGTGATGATAGACAAAACCTGACCTTAGGGCCACACAGCAGTGCTGACTGTTTCCGTGAAAGGGCTGGCTTCCTGGCACGGTCCAGGGGCCCTTCTAGTGCAACAGAAGGCGAAGTAGGGTGGCCAGTGAATTGCCTGAGGTAGTGCAGATAGGAGGGTCACAAAGACCAAAGCACCAAGGATTCCACAATGCGGCCATGCGAGCCGTGAGTATCGCGAAGGGCAAGGTCTAGTAGACTCCAGGGACTCCGCGTATGTCCCAACCAATGAACAGGGCTAGCCGGGTTATAGGGGACGAGGTAGAGCTGTAGCCGCTGGACGGAAAATGGCACCGGAATGGTTACCTATGACGAAGGAAATAAGCAATACTACAATGTAGTACAGACATGTGAATAATGTGGGTAGCATATATGAGGGGTTAAAGATCTTCTTGAACGAACCTTCAACAACCAAAATATCCATTCCAGAACAAACACCACTATACTAGGTACCAGTCGCTGTTATATTAACATGCCTTCCAACCAGATGAGCAAGTCGGATGCTTCCCGCATCCAATCCACCCAAGTTAGCTGGTGCTGTATGTTGGCATAAGATTGCAAACTCACAAAGCTACAGGCCCAAGGTGGAAAAGATATGAGCTCTGGTGGCTTTGCTGCTCGAGCTCAAGGTGCTGCCGATCGCAATGCCAACGCTGCAGCATCCAGCACCCGTTCCTCTCAGGGCCCGTCAGCGGGAACCCACCAAAGTGGCCAGCAGTCCACGCCCGGAAAGAGATAAGCTCATGAAGTAGCACAAGATCTCACAGTTTCTTATGGCCATGATATCAATATGGAACTTTTTGATTGGGTTCTGTCTTGAGCACACATGAATACGAAGCTGGTTATGCCTCGTTCGACAGTTGTTGCGGGGTGCTTTCTCTGGGTGTGTCGGTCTGTTCTTGACGCATTAGCTACCAGAGATCTGCATATGGAAGCCTGAAATTCCGAGAAATCTTACACATTGAACAAACTAGCATCCGTGTGGCAGCTTTTTCCCTGGGTTAAGAGGAAGCCGTAGCCATAATGCTGGCGTCAGGATGGAGGCAACACAAGGAGTTGTGCGTTCACAGTGATGCATTTTGCATAGTAGGTGACGTAGATCTATCAAATATCGTGATGTATTAAGCAATAATTGATATGGTCATATTAGAACAGGACCGTAAATGGCAATTCGATGGGGACACCAAAGAAGAGCCGTGTCGGCCAAACATGGGTAATTCGTGTAGACAAAATGAGAAATAATATCATCGCCTTAAATTGACGCCATTTGACATGCTGAGCATAATCATGTTACACCCAAGCTCCGTATACGGCCACTGGCTTTAGTGCCCATATGGACGGGTGGTGGATACATTGTGCAGATCTTCAGGAGGGGCTTCCTCATGCGCAAGAGTGACATCTGTCGTTATCACAATGCCCATGTTTCGTTCGGAGTCGCCCGCGTAGCCCTGTTGTGGTGCCGGCAGGGAATCCATAATATGTTCCTGGCTCTCTCCTGACAAATTTTGCCGTTTCTTTGACCAGCCCATAGACGAGAGCTCGTACGGCTGAGGTTCACAGGTGCTGACCATTGTAACATCTCGACCCCCACTCTTGGAGTTGAAAAAGGTCGTTCGGCTTCGGTCCTTTTTGTCGTATCCGCGGGAAGAACTGTAGGATGCAAACCAGGAAAAGCGAGAGAGGAGAGGCTTGATCCCCGGGGCGCAGACAATGATGGCTGAGACAAAAGCCTGCCGTGATGCCCAACCCAAAGCTGTAGCGAGAGTCGAAAGGTCTTTGACGGAGTAGTATGCGCGAAGAGCGGCAGCGATCATGACGAAGATGCCGGAGGAAAACAGACCCGTGAGGATCCATTTCTGAGACGTCGGGATTTTGGCGACTATAATCAGTGGAATCGGGACACACATGATACAAAGATCGGTTCTGGTGCAATAGGTGAGCAAGCAGAGATGACCGTGGGGGAATGCTGCACTTACAAGATGCTTAAGACTTCGATGACGATATAGTTCAATGGGCGCACAGTGCAGTTATCTTGGTTTGTGTTAGTCGAGGAGGATAACCTGCAAGGCATTATAACTCACTTCCTGCATATGGCTTGACCTGCCAATTTTTCTCGATCGGCTTGCACATAAGAAGGTCGAAGAGCAGTGAGGTGACAAATGTGCACATTGTGAAGGCGCCCACAGCCAAGGCTAGTCGGTGTTGCGAAAGACCGATCCTATATTCTGTCAGACTTATGCCTATCCCTTTCCCGAAGCAATGGGCCTAAGCTTGATGCTTACGTGAGTCTGTTGTAGAGAAACACAAGCACTCCCTTGAAAGACCACACCATGAGAATGTACGAAAGCCAGGCAAGAAACGCATAGATTGAGCCTTTGGTTAACGATGGGACCTGATCATCCGGCACCTCAGCGGCAGTGGTGGCATTGAGGCCTATATTGCTGCCATAGACAGCTAAGCAGGGAGTATTAATGAACCAGTGCCAACCAATTAAGGTACGAATCAAATAAGCTTACCGGTGCACAGATATAAGAATACAACAAGGAGAGTCCAGAAAAGCTGATGCTAATTAGCCCGCCTTTCGCCGCAAAAGGCATACTGGTCTCTGGAAACCTACCGTTCCAAGCACCAGGCATACATCGTCCCAGCGGAACATTCCACGGTCCACGGAGAAGCGCGTGTACAATCGAACTGCAATGACAACCAGTCCTATTGCCCATTCGCTGAACATCTCTGCGGTAAGATTGTAGCCCATTTTTTCGACGAAAAATCACCACACGCAATGGGACTTGTGTGTATTGACTGAAAGTCGAAAAAGACCCAGGGATAGAAATAACGGTCGGGGTTACGGAGACAGTGTTGTATCAAAAAGTCGCGACATGGCTGAAGCCCTTACCACACGGCCAGAAAAGGGGAAAAGCAGTCAAGGGAAGGATATGGCGACAATGACCGTCCCTCTGCACTTTACATCCAGTGACACAAACATAGCAGACTATCGGTTACCCAGCAAGGAAAAAGAAAACCCCCCTCATAATTCCTCTGACTAGATTGGTGAAGCTGGAGTGGAGAGGCAACTCAGCACACGCTAAAGCAAAGGATGTAGCACTGGCCTTCTATCGCCAGACAAAGAGGCTATGTACGCCCATCTGTGGCCGATTCTCGTCAATGGATCCGGTTTCGGAAAGCCGCAGATCGCTCTCTCCCTCTCTCGCTGCTGCAGGAAGATTGCGAATCATACATGGCAGGACCCAACTAGTAAATCTTCAACCATGAATGAAGTCGAATTAAGCCTAACTCAAATGGCCACCGGTCGGAGCCAGCCAAACCTTGTAGGTACTCACGCCTCATCAGACAGGATGAGGGACGTGCCTTGCCATGGGGAGGACTGTGGCAGGCGTCAGGACAGCACCAAGATTGAGGTCAGCATGGACCACTAAATGTTTCCAAATTCTTGGACGGATCTAGAAAACCTGAGTAGTGGGCAGGAGCACCGTACGCTCTTTGCGTCGAGGGGGTTACAAAGCTGAGGCCGACTGTGGACCCAAAGCTTACGTATTGAAACCAAGCTGCAGGAACTTAGAAAGACCAGATGTTTGAGCCAGTTGGCAGGCGGCTCACAACGTGGGCTTGCCCACTCGTTCCGCCTCCAACAAAGAAGCATATTAACATAAGGTTCCGTGGTCTGAGCCCTCCGCTGGATATAGTTTTTCCTTCTTAGTGACAGATAAGATTGGGGCGTTGAATCCGTCACCCCCAACACGGCATCGCTGCCTGCGATCGACGTTTAATTTACCAATCGGAATCATAGTCCGGGACATTCTCCACAGGAATTTAAGGCTCCAGTATCAATTGTCGTCCCGTGTGAGGAGCGGGATCCGCACAGCGGCTGACCCATATCGGACTTGGCCCTGAAGAGGAAAAAATGAGACCCACGAGAGCCGCGGAAGCATCTCTCCCCGGCGGACCGTCAAATGTTGCCCACCACAGTCGATGCATGGACCAGATTACTACTGAACGAGGGCGGTTGAATGTGAGAGAGGCTGAGACGTCAAGGAACTGACGTGAAGATGGACTGAAAAAGGACAGATCTACTGTATACTATGGAAGATGAGCCAGGTCCCTCAGGTGCTGTTTAATTAGTTAACTATAGACACTGTATCGTAGGCAGCGAAGGATTGGCACTAAGACCGTAGTCTCTCTTTTTATTCTTCGAATATTCTCCACTAAACAGATTATTGGATATAGTTATTTTGTATTATGTTATTTTTTCTGCCCCCTTCCTTTCAAGTGCTCTCTTCGCGGACCCCTGGATAAGCTGTATTCCACGTACATCCCAATGTCGTATTTCATCATCCTCGTATCAAGATTGAGTTAAAGTTAACCAGTAAAGGATACGACTGCACGACTATCTGGTAGGAGTGTAGATCATAACCTTGTCGACGAATCTTTTCCACCGCGAAGCTCAGAACGCCAGGAGGTGCTGCGCAAAGATGCGGAATTGCGGGTGGTGGAGCCGATTTGGGGCAGCAAACGAGGGAAGACCAGTGACGGGGCAATGCTCTATACCAGGTACGAGACATCAGAGACATAGCGATACATCTTCTTGGCGCGGCATTGTGATCCCCACTGCTGTCTGTTGAACGGTCGAGACGTATTCCTTCTTAAACGGTGTTGGTACTTGCTAGTTACGTGATCGACGGAGTGGAAGGAAATGCTTATGATAACAGGCTACAATGATCTTAACCACCTGTCACTATCGTCGGAGCGGGACTCCAAAACTGTTGACAGCCTGACAGAAGGAACCGTCTTAGTGGTGTTCAGCCAGGTCACCTCAGGGCTAGTTCACATTGGCGATGAACGCTACAGGATGCCACCCACCTGCCAGTTGGACATCCTCCCGGACTGGACCTGCCATTCTCACTACCCCCGCTATGTCTGAATCCTTGGACAAGCGCACCCCGCAACAGGGAGGCAAAGGATTATAAAAGGAGGGGTGTCTTGAGCCGTCGATGGCCGTTCTTCCCACATCGCCCTTCGCTATCTCAGAGCACGTTTTCTTGACACGATGAACACAGATTCACTCCAGAGTATTTGGACCAATGTCCAGTCATCGCTAGATGCTTTTCAGGCCGATGGAACTGAATATAACCGGATCGATGCTCTCGAGAAGGCAACCCAGCTGGCGAGAGCGCTGGAGAAACCTCGCGATGCGATTCTGAAACTAGCATATACGGTGAGTCAGTAGGCCCTGAACCGTTGGGTTACTTCATATGGACGCCCATGCTAATGATGAAAAAGCCGACAGCACTGATGGCTGTGAAGGTGGCTCACGACATGAAGGTGTTCCCTGCTTTGGCCAACGCGACGAGCCCAGTCCCCGTGAGCGAGCTTGCAGCGTTGAAGCCTGCGGATCCCCTCCTAGTCGGTATGTATAAGACCCGTGCCATGCATTGATCAACTAGCTTCTGATGCTGATCGCTCGAACTATACTAGAGCGAATGATGCGTCTCTGCGTGGCATTCGGCTTTGCGGCTGAGCCAGTCCCCGGTAAGTATTTGCCGACCGCAGTGACCAAGGAGATGGTCAACCGAACGTCTGTTGGAGTGGTAGAGTCTTTGTAAGTAGTTATATGGGGAGGAAAAGTCAGTTGCTTCGTACGGTCACTAAGACGCAGGCTTGCATCAGGTTCTGTGAATTCCTTCCCACCATCCAGAAGACCCCAGAATACCTTCAAGTCACCAACTACCGTAACCCCGAAGATCCTCTGTTTGCGCCCCTACAGTACACCAACAACATGAAAGAAGACGGATTCATGTGGCTCTGCCAGAACGCTGAAGCCCTAGCTCGGTTTAACAACTTTATGGAAGGCCAGCGTGCGGATCGCCCGCACTGGGCGGACTGGTTCCCTGTGCAAGAACGGGTATTGGCCGATGCTGACAGCAACCCCGATCGGGCCATGATTGTGGACATTGGTGGTGGCCGAGGCCATGACCTTCTGGGATTTAAAAAACGGTTCCCCAATGCACCAGGGAAGTTGGTGTTGGAGGATCTGCCGGTGGTGATCGACGAGGTGAGAGGGGCGCAGGACTTGGAAGGGGCCAACATTGTCCCCGTCAAGTACAATTTCTTCACGGAGCAACAGCCCGTCAAAGGTGAGATTCTTCGTCTTTTTTCAGTGTGCTTGAAAACGACCAGTGACCTGACGAGGGTATGCAGGTGCTCGTGTCTACTACTTCAAGAATGTCATGCACGATTGGTCCGATGAGAAAGCCCGGATCATCCTCAACTATGTCGTGGAAGCGATGGAGCCGGGCTACTCCAAGCTAATAATGGAAGAATACATTGTACCCGACCAGAATGCTTCGGCGATTCACGGCATGACAGACGTGGCGGTGATGGTGTTTTGCTCGGGACTGGAGCGGACAACGCAGCAGTGGACGCGGTTGCTGGACTCTGTGGGATTGCGAGTGAATAAGTTCTGGACGCGCGCCGGCGATGGACTGGGAGTGGTCGAGGCTGAACGGATCTGACTGAGTCGAGAGTGGAATACATTGATCTTGTGTTTAAATGAAAATTAAGATTGCTAGTCTACATTCATTCACTGTCCCACTCAACAGCATACACCTTTTACCGGAAGTAGATGTGTTGGATCAAGCATGAAGAGTGTTCAGCGCCAGACATCGTTCTACGGATGCGAGCGAATGGAAGGGTTACTTCAAACCAGCGTGGGATGATCATGGAGCGGGGGTGGAAGAAAATAATGGTGGAAGATTGCCATTTCAGCAAATCAGGCACCATGCCCACTGCAAGCTCTGCACTTAGTGTGATTGTATGCAGGAGATGCATACTAAGTACACTGCCACGCCATCAGGCCTGGCGAGGCTGAGAGATTCGCCGGTCGGACATTTGGGCGCTATCAATTGATGGCTTTCTCCCACTTTCCACCACCTGCACAGAAAAAAGCCCTCTCGAGACTGATTCACCAACACCTGGGCATAGAGACGCTTGTTCTGTTCAGTCAATCTGTGGGAAGAGCCCATCATATCCCTACATCACCTCGCATAGAGCATCAACAACCGCATCTCATGCAAAACCCCCCGAAGCGGAGAAAACTCGACCTGGGAGAGAGTCTCAGGCGACTTTCCCACGATGACTACACCATCGGCTGGGTGTGTGCTCTTGCCACTGAGGCAGCGGCAGCAATGGCCATGCTGGATCAGATCCATCCAGCCTTGCCCACTCACGCGCGAGACAGCAACTCGTATACTCTCGGGTCCATCGGCCGTCATAATATCGTGATCGCTTGTCTCCCCGCCGGCATCTATGGCACCACGTCAGCAGCCACTGTCGCCAGCAATATGTTCATCAGTTTTGGATCGATTCATCATCTAGTTATGGTCGGGATCGGGGGAGGGGTGCCGTCTGCATCGGTGGATATCCGGCTTGGGGATGTCGTGGTGAGCATTCCCACTCCCTGCTGCGAGGGCGTGGTGCAATACGACTATGGCAAGGCCATCAGAAAAGGGCACTTCGAGCGCACAGGCACTTTGAATAAGCCGTCTACTGCCCTTCTGACAGCAGTCAATAACGTTCGGGCGGCGGACCTCCGCAATGGCAGCCAGATACCCGTCGTGATATCGGAGATGTTGGCGCGTAATCCGCAGATGGTGGAGACGTTCACGCCTCCCGGCTCTCAGAGAGACCTTCTTTTTGCTTCAGATTACGAACATGACCCAGCTGAACCGACCTGCGAGTTTTGCGACCGTGAAAAACTGCTTATCCGGTCGACACGCAGCTCTGATCGGCCGGTTGTTCACTACGGCCTGATCGCATCCGGAAACCAAGTGATAAAGCATGCACAAACCCGCGATTTGCTTGCAGCGGAGCTCAATGGCATATTATGTTTCGAAATGGAAGCGGCTGGGCTGATGGACAACTTTCCATGTCTTGTCATCAGAGGTGTTTCGGACTACTCAGACTCGCATAAAAACAAGGACTGGCAGGGCTATGCAGCTGCAACCGCGGCTGCATATGCAAAGCAGCTGCTTGCTACGATCGGTGCCTGCAGCCCTGGGCCTATCTCTGATCCTGCTGTTCCCGGGGCAATCACGGCTGCCCAGCACCGCGCATCGATGATGGATGCTCTGCGACCTGATCAACACGAGAGTCGGCAAGCTACGATAAAGCCCGCGCATGCTAAAACCTGCAGGTGGCTTCTTGAGAAGCAGGAATACGTGAACTGGCTGGACAGCGATCGTTTCCCCGAGCACCGTGGCTTTCTCTGGATCAAGGGAAAGGCAGGGAGTGGCAAATCCACTATGATGAAATTCGCATTTCTACAGGCCGATGCAACAGTGGATGCAAACACCAAGGTCGTCTCATTTTTCTTCAATGCCAGAGGAGAAGATTTGGAAAAATCAACATTGGGGATGTACCGGTCCTTGTTGGCGCAATTGCTGGAGAAAGTCCCAGAACTACAGGTACTTCTAGACGAACTCAACTTTGAGCGCTGGGACGAGATGTATCCTTGGTGTTGTGAGATACTTCAGTGCACCCTCCGCCGGTCAATCTCACAACTTGGCGGTCGTCGCATCATCTGTTTCATCGATGCCCTTGACGAGTGCGAAGAAGAACAGGTCCGCGGCATGGTTGGTTTCATCCAATCCCTTGGAGAGCATGCGTTATCATCAAAAGTCCACCTTCACGTCTGCTTCTCAAGCCGTCATTACCCCCACATTGCTATCGAGAAGGGGCTGGAACTGATACTGGAGGATCAGGAAGGTCACGCTAACGACATTACCCGATACCTGCAAAGCGAGCTCAAGATTGGGCGCAGTAAGCAAGCCGAAGATATTCGACGCGAGATACAGGCGAAGGCCTCTGGGATTTTCTTGTGGATGGTGCTTGGTGTGCGCATCTTGAACCGCGAATTCCAGCGCGGTCGTTTGCATGCCCTCCGCAAGAGACTTCGTGAGATCCCGGCCAAACTCAGTGATCTTTTCAAAGATATACTGACCAGGGATACTGCGAACATGGAGGATCTCTTACTTAGTATTCAATGAATTCTATTTGCGAGACGACCGCTCAAACGAGAGGAGCTGTACTTTGCCATCCTTTCTGCCGATCCCGACAATTTGACGGAGGCCTGGGACCCTGAAGACGTGACTGAGCAGGATATCGATCGATTCATATTGAGCGCCTCCAAAGGACTCGCCGAGACAACTAGATCAAAGGCAAAGACCGTTCAGTTTATACATGAGTCCGTCCGAGACTTTTTGCTGAAAGAGAATGGATTGCGCGAGCTCTGGCCTGAGCGTCAGGAAAACTTCGAGGCTTCCAGTCATGATCAACTGAAGCAGTGTTGCAACAACACCCTCCTTTCCAAAGCTAGCAACCGCATTGCAGAGGAGCAGTATATTGCATCTGCTTTCAGGGATGAGCTAAAAGCCTTAAGGGGCTCTGTCTCTCGAAAGGTCCCATTCCTACAATACGCGGTGCACAATGTCCTTCAACACTCCGAAGCCGCAGAGAAAGGTGGCATCCGCCAGGGATGCTTTCTTGGCAACTTCAATTTCTCCCGCTGGAAGCGTTGCAGCAATATATTCGAGAGGTACAAAGCCCGTCGTCATACGGAATCTGCATGTCTTCTTCAAATCCTTGCGAAATATGACCTATCGAATTTGATTCTGGCGATATGCAAAGACGAGCCATGTGGTTCTATATCGAGCAAGCGTGACCTTGACTTTCTGGTTTCCTATGCTGTTAGGAATGACCATAGGGATTTTCTCGATTCCATCATCCGAAGCCAGCTGCAAGACGCTTCAGCTTCCTCTACCGCTTGTATCGAAATGGCGCTCCGTTACACCATCCAATTTGATCGAGAAGCTATGTTTGCGAACCTCATGACACACACCCATGTTAACCTCAATCAACTGGATAAAGATGGGAAACAGTATCTACATTACGTGATCCAGTACGGCCGCGACTCCATGTTCGACAGAATGTTAGCTATGCGCGAGATTGACTTGAATGCACCCGATGTACACGGTGACACGCCTTTGCATTACGCCATTCGATTTAAGCAACAATATATCTTCACCAGACTTATTACAATGGATCAGATAAACTTGAGTGTCCAGAACATGGCTAATCAAACTTTATTACACTGTGCTATGCAATACGGACGGGAGAAGATGTTCGATTTACTGATAATGAGAGACAATGCCGATATCACTGCTAATTTATGCTCCGCCATCGAGCGTAATGACGAGCTTGTGTTCAATCGACTGTTAGCAACACAGCCTGTTCGAGTAACTGCGACAAACAAAGATGGCAAGAAGCCAATGATACTGGCAATCGAACGCTCAAATCCTGCCATGATTAAGTCGCTCTTGGAAATGAGCTGCACGGAGGTAGGTGTTGCTCATCCCCGATTCCCCTTCCAAGAAGCCCCATTCGCGTCTGGCGTTATTCTAATGTTAGTTATTACGTCTTCAGGTACCCCTCTCCAAGCAAGGTTGGAATAGAATGCTTCATTGCGCAGCCCTAAATAGATGGGGTGAGATTGTAGAGCTACTAGTTACCATGGAGGACCTCTTCACTCACTTGAATAGTCCGTGCGCAGAAGCCGTTTTGCTCTACGCCGCATGGAGTGGCCATAAGACCCTTGTGGATAGAAATTTAGCTACAGGGAAGCCTGATCCAAACGCAAAAGCCTTTGATGGGAAGACAGCACTTGCGTACGCTGCATGCGGAGGCTACACAGACATTGCGATACAACTACTCTCGAAAGAAAATGTTGAACCTGATGTCAAAGATTGGTATGGGATGACACCACTTGCATACGCTGCATCTAGAGGCCACGAAAACATTGTTATCCAGCTACTCTCGACAGAAGGAATCAATGTCGATGCAGCAGATTCACTCGGAATCACGCCACTCATGCACGCTGCCACTAGCGGCCATGCAGGTGTTGTTCACCTACTGCTGTCTACAGGAAAGGCCAAGCCTGACTTTAAAGACATGTTTGGATTTACGCCCTTGTCTGAAGCCGCAGTGAATGGTCACGAAGACGTGGTACGTCGGTTACTTGCAAACCGAAGACCTGATCTTCCCCCAGACAATGTTGGGGGTCGAAAAGCACTTTTGGCGGCAAAGGCTTATCAGCACGATAGGATTGTGAAGATACTGGAGAACTGGTTAACACTTTCCCCTCATTTCGAAAAAAGATCGAATGCACGAATCACGTAAGATATATCTGTTGTTTCTGCTTAAATACATGAAAAAAACCTTATGGGGGCTGAAGGCTGCTTTCCAAACATATTCCTCGCGTTCATCTTGACACAGCAGCGGACATACATTTTGAGAGAAAACTTGGTCACACGGAATTTGAGAACGGAAGTTGTACTGCGCTATGAATAGGAAGGGGGAAAGTGGCATACCATGACTTAGCGTTGAACCATATATCGTGATCGCAAGTGGTACGGGACGTCAACTTGGCCGCGCAATGTGAGGTCATCGACTCTGCTCCAGGTAATATTTCCTTAATTGGAATGCCGGTCTAGAGCAACTAGCTTTGTAATATAAGAGAAAACGGCTTTCCTTTTCCCTCCGTAACCACTTGAAGATGCCTACCACTTTTGGTAAGCTTAGCTCCCACGGTTGTGCTACCCCCGGATCGTTCGAGTTGAAGCTTGTAGTTTCATACTGTGAGCAAAAATCGTCGACGTAACACATTGCACGTCCTCCAAACTCTCATGTTCTTTCATATAGCAGGGACGTATATGGAAGTTATCGACCAAAGAGAGGCTATGATATCATTATTACAGAGTCTTATTCTACAACAATGGATGCAAGTGAATGTAGCCGGTGACTAACAGTCAGTATAGTCCGTCAAGAGCACCTGTAACAAGTATTTATTCATTCCCATAGATAGTGGCTACTGTTTCAAAACCTCAATCATCTACAAGTCCGTACGGAGCTCATCGTGGCCCTTCTTCTTTCCGCTCTTCTGGTCGTTGATGATGTTATCGGTAATCTTTTCAGCGAACATGACTGCAATACTTTAGTGCCCCAAGTTATTGGCAAGTAGTTGGGATGTAAGACATCAAACTTACAGGCAGGGGCAAGAGGCAGACCAGGGGGCAGGAAAGGGAATGCCGAAGGATCGACAACTCGGACTGAAGAGGAGTAGACAGATTAGCCAACCGTTTTCACCTGATTATGGCAAAGGAAGAATAGGAAAGATAGTAACCTACCGTTGTCTAATCCCTTGATTGAACCCCGACTATCACAGACGGCATTCGGGTCATCCTCGCGACCCATGCGCAGGGTGGCCGCCGGGTGATGCATTGAACGGAAGCTATTCTTCAAGGCATGCTCAACTTCAGCCCAGGTGGCGGCTTCAGGGCCCGGAGCAAACTCATCGCCGATAATGATGGGCTCCATGGCTGGGTTTTCAAAGATCCGACGCATGTATTTGAGCGATGCAATCGACACTTCCAGATCGGTCGTGCTGGTAAGCCAGTGCGGGTGCACAACGGGCTTGTCGCTCATTTTGGTGGAGTTGAGAGTGATATTACCCACTGACATGGAAGTCATAGGAACGCCCATCAGGGAGGCATAGTTGTAGCCATCGTCTGGGTAGTCATGACCCAGCGGGAAGGAAACGACAATAAGTTCGGGCCAGTCCTTAGGCAAGGAACCCAGGTCTTCGAAAGCCGCGTCAGTAAACCCATCTAATGCCTGATAGAAAACAAGAGCATCTAGAACGTACCTGCTTTGGTCGACAGCGAGAAGTTTCGCAGATCGCTGGGAATATCCACAATTCCACCAAAGTCGGGACCAGGATTGGTCATCATGCCGGTGACGTTCTCTTTGAACAGATCTTCTTCATGCCAGCGTTTCTCATCATCCAACAGAATTGAGCTGGTTGGCGTTTTCACCCGATATGCGACTGCGAAGACAATGTGATCGTGCATGTTCTGGCCCACCGCATCATTTTTCAGAACTGGAGTAATGTTCAACTCTTGCAATTGTTTCTCTGGCCCAACACCTGAGACCATGAGGAGTTGCGGGGAGAGTACACCACCGCCAGCCAGAACTAATTCGTTCTTCGTCTCGATGGTGAATTGCTCAATTGATCGGGGACCACCGGACTTGTTGGGAATTTCGCGGGTGACGGCCACTCCCGTGGCCTTGGTCCCATCGAACTGGATCTTTTCCGCGAGGGTGTAGGTGAAGATATCGAGCTTCTTCTTTGGCGGCGGGGCATTCTTGACGTAGGCTGTCCAAGAGGTGCTCCGGGTGCCGTCGGTGCTGTTGATGGTGTCTAGGATCCAGCTGGAGCCAAGAAGCTCGCCATTGGCATAACTCAGGGTATGCTTGACCCCCAGAGCATCAAAGGCCTTGGCCAACCAAGTGCTGAAGGGATGCACCCAGCGTGGGTAGGTAATCTCCAGAGGCCCAGTGCCCTTGAGGCTGGGATCATACTCGGGTGTAGCATTGGCCAAGCGCGTAGTGGAATTAGGAGGAGTAAACTTGATGGACTTGTCGAAATATTCCTCTGTGTTGGGGTAGGTCCAGGACTGATCCCCAACCTCATCGGCCCATTTTTGCATGGCTCCGTAGGTTGGACGCAGGTAACCAAAATAGGAGAAGGCATGACTGCCACCAATCTATTTCAACAGTCAGATAAATATTGTAACAGTTCACAGAAGTAATGGTAGCCCCGGGGAGAAATACTGACCATCTTTCCACCAGTGAAGTTCAAGGCGCGGTTATTGGTTTCCTATGCAATGAAAAGTCAGTGCTCTACTGTATGATGGAAAGAAGAGATTGGGTCTGGGGAGAAGGGCCAATTCTCATACCGGCGTCCCGGGAATCTCCCACCAATGTTCCACATCATCGCGGGGAGGAGTGTTGCTGTTGTCAAAGAGTTCTGTGTATCCCGGAACTTGACTCAGGTTGCCTGTCCTCTCCTCATAATATCCGCCCCGCTCAACTACAGCCACATTGTAATGCTCAGCCAGGCGGCCGGCTGCGATGAGGCCAGTTACTCCGCCGCCGACTACCACGTAGTCATATGGCTCCGTCGGCTGGGGTGGGTTTTCATCCGCCTCAGGGCCCAGGTACTCCTGCAAGACCGGCCGGCGATGGTAGATATACGGGGTGGCCACCGCCGGACTGAGGCAGAGTGAGAAAAGGACGGCAGACTGCAGATGAGACCGCATCTTGCTCTAGGGCAGATTCTGATTTCTGTTCGATTGGCTGATTGACTGATCTAACAGCATTCTCCCGAAGGCCATCTATATACATACTATCTGATGAATATCATGGTAACAGTCATGACGGATAGGGAGTGGAACAATCGCACTCGATGACGGCCTCACAGCTAGCCGGATATCGCGTCAAGGCTCCATCCGGACCAGAATGGCATACTGTCTGCGATGGAGACTCGCCAAGCAGGATGAGAATGGGAGTGTTGGCCACACGTCGTTTGGCTACTCAAGGCTGTCATCAGTAGGCCACGACTACTACTGCTTTGTCACTCAAGATGCCGAGACGGGATCATAGAGTATAGACTACAGAAGTCTAGATGTAACTCGCCGGTTGGCGCGCCAGTGGCGGAGCGGAACGTGGAGAAGCAGATCTTGCTCGAGATTGATAGTGAAGTCGTTCGAGTTCTGGACTAAGCTTACCCGCGGACTTGTCAACAAGTCATGGCGTCAGGGACGAGTTGGAGGTTGTGCTAGCGGATCCTCGGTACTTGTTCCGCGGAGAGGACGAGGTGGATCAGGGTTACATGACGAGAGATTCAAGGTTGCCTTCGGTCCGCTCCCGTGAGCCTAGTCGTACCTTGCCAGGTCGGCTCATCCGCGGATACATCAGTCACAAAGGGGTCTAGTCTAATCCAAGGAGGTAGAAATAGATTCATACATTTTCCAACTGTTCGAAGGAAATGAAACGTCGGCGGTATGCAACCTGAACTCAACAAACTCTCTCCCCCCAAGTGTGCCCTGAACCAGGAAGTGCTATCAAAAGACCCATACAGCGTGGATCTTCAAATGGAAGACGTCAAGAGCCTACATGTATGAATCACGGTGACATGGAGAGCTACGTGCTCGACTAGGGATTTGGGTTGACATGCCAGAAGATTTCATCACGACTGATCTTGTCATTCAGATTAGACACACTACTTCACTATTTGCAACAACAGCAAACACGCCCTTTCAGGAAGAACAGGCCCGTCAAGGTGACCTATGTAGACACAACTAATTAGGTTTTAGAGCCCAAAAGCAATGAAACACTCAAATCAAAACAAACATAGTACTTGCTTCTATGCAATCCCCATCCACAAGTCTCTCAAATAATTTTCATCCACAGGGGGGCAAGCCACAAGATCCTTCTTCTCTGCCAGTAAGGCAATTGCCTTGCGGCAATTTAGAGCAAACATGTTATGTCCATTGAGGAAATAGTTTCGCAAAGTCTCGAGACGCAGCTGCTCATCTTCGCCGACTGCCTGCTCCAGCGCCTCGAGCCAGCCCTCCACGCTCACGGAGCGAGCACTGTGACCGTCACCTCGAATGGCTGCTGCCAGGCGAGGCAGTTGGTCGAGCGAGAGGGGCTTGGGGTTGGTAATGTGGAGGACCTCTAGTCCGGCGGGTCGAGTGGTGTCGTGCACCGCGGTTAGATGGCCCAATACGTCCGCGAGATAGTTGACGGGAATGAAATCGACCACGAAAGGAACATCGGACGTGCCAGCCTGAGGGACGACCCCATGACGCACCATGTCCATAACCATACCACGCACGATGTCCTGGTCAGAGGAAGGGACGCCAGTCACGGTGTTGCCCGAGATGGCAGACGAACGGTAGATGGTGACGGGGAACCCACGCGCAGCGGCCCGCGTGAGGAGCATCTCCGTAGCCCAGCGGGTCTTGAAGTAGCCATTGTCAACGGTCGCAGGAGGAGCGAAATGGATGGGACTAATTTCGTCGACTTGGATGCTGGAGAAATTACGCTGCGACTGCTCCCAGGATTGCAGATGGGGAACACTCCAGGTGGACAGGTAATGAATACGGCTGCCCCGGGCCCCCAGATTAGCCAGCTCGATGAGGGTAAGCGCTGAAGTCGTGTTGAGGTGCTTGAGATCATGGTATGTCTTGAGCAGCGACACCTCGGAGGCCAGATGGTATATCGCATGAATAGAGATTGCAAGGCGTTGGAAGTCGGCGGCAGCGAGGCCAAAGTGGGATTCATGTGCCAGGAATCCGGGAACGACTTGAATGCCTGTCAGGATGCGCTCCGGAGTGAGGGCCCCATTAAGCAGCTTGTACTCCATGAACTTCTGGAAAATCTGTCCATGATCGAGCGGAGCATAGCTGCCCAGCACGTAAACAGTCACACCGGGCCGCTGGGTAAGGAGATGGGCTAGTAGATGGACACCCGAGAAGCTATCGGCACCGGTCAGTAGGAGGTTGGTCACGGCTGCAGGAGGATGAGATTCGGAAGGATGGAAGCGATCATCCATGGGAAGAGTTGTCTCTGCAATCCAGTCAATGGCTTCTGCGCTGTGACTGCTCATGGCCTTCTTTGCCTTGGCCTTTTTGTCGTCGTTCTTCGTCTCTTTTTCGCTGGGGACGTCTGCTCCACCGAGCTGTCGGTCGATCAAATCGGCAATGCGCTTGGGGGTAGGTTCTTGAATCATGTCCTGCAGGCTTAGCGTCACTTGGTATTCCCTTCTGAGTCTGCCCTGTAGACGTAGGAAAAGCAGACTCTGGCCTCCCATCTGGAAGAAGTGGCTGGTGGGGTCAGGCGGCGCGTCTAGCTTTAATATGGCCTGCCACGAACGGCGGACCGCGTCGAGAGTCTCTGCCCTGCCCTTTTGTGGAGCCGATTGCTTTTTCTGGCCAGAGGCTGTCGGGTTGGCGGAAGAGGAGACTGGACTGTCCGCTGCTTTTTGGATCGGACGTGTCAACTCAACCAGGCATGTAAGTAGACTACGTCGGTCGGTTTTACCACTGGTGGTGGTTGGAAGAGCGTCGAGGAACTGGTAGGCACTGGGCAGCATGTAGTCGTTCAAGGAACTCTTGGCCCGTGCCTGCAGGAGCACAGCATATGCGGCCTTGTCATGGCTGGTCGACAGGGGTTTCTTGGGCACGATGAAGGCTATCAGTTGCCGATCATCCGTTAGGGAAGCTGGGTCCTCGTCCTCCGTTCGGGCTACAACAGCCAGATCAACGATACCCTGTCCCTCAGAGGTAAAGGATTCGCGATGCAGAACATGTTCGATCTCCCCGAGATCAATGCGCAGCCCGCGCAGCTTGACCTGCTTATCACCCGAAATGCGGCCCAGGAATTCTAGCTGGCCATCGGGCAAGAACCGACCACGATCACCCGTACGGAAGAGCATGGTCCAGCCACGCTCCTCATCGTCGAGACTGCAGAAGGGATTGCGCACAAACTGCTTACGGTTAACCTCCGGACGATTCCAATAGCCCTGGGCCACTTGCGGACCGCCGATGCAGATCTCGCCCACGAATCCCGGCGGTAACGGGTTCATGGCGGCGTCGACGATGTAATGACGGCAGTTGCCGAGGGCATAGCCAATGGGGATGTTAAGCTGCTCTGCCATCGGTCCGTCGCAGCGGTGGACGGTCGTCTGGACCACGGCTTCGGTGGGTCCCCAGCAGTTGTACAGCGTGGCCGAGGTGCCTAATTTGTGAAAGGCGTCGGCCAGGCGCGCGGGTAACCGCTCGCCACAGAGCAGGGAGATACGGTAGTTGGGATTTGCGGCTAGAGCGGCGCCATTGTGCTCAAGAACAAGGGCCATCTGGGTCGGGGTGAAGTAGGTGAAGGTCACGGCGGCCTCACGGATGTAGTCACCCAGCTGTACGGGGTTGCGGCGTGTAGCCTTGGTGGCAATGCAGAGCTGCCCCCCTACTGTCAGGGCCGACCATAGCTCTCCTACCGATAGGTCGAATGAGGGAGAGATCTGGTGTAGAAACCGGTCTTTCGAGTTGAAATTGAAGTGTTGCTGTACGGCTGCCAGCATTTCAAAGAGGTTTGTCTGGGACAGGCGGACGCCTTTGGGAGTTCCAGTGCTACCCTGTATTGCGTGGGGAGAGAAGGGGATCCGCGGGTTAGCCGTGAGCCATATCTTAGATGTAACAGCCGATATTAACTTACCGAGGTGTACAACATGTAGCACGGGTCGCTGGGAAGGGGGTGATGCACATCAGACAGCACACAGGTGGCTGTGGCATCGCGGATACTCAACAGGGCATAAGTTCCCTGACTTTGGGCCCGGACCTGGGATGCCAGTCCGCGACAGGCCTCATCAAAGAGCAACAGTCCCATTTCGGAGTCATCCGCAATGAATGCCAAGCGACCTACGGCCATAGTCGAGTCCATGGGCAGGTACCCGCAGCGGTTGAACAATACACCGAGCATGGAGACCACGAAGGGGATACCGGGTTCTGCCAGGATGGCCACATGTTGTCCTGGACGAATGCCTGCATCTTGCAACGAGAAAGCCAGGCGCCGGGCCGCAAACACGAGGTCCCGATAGGTGATGCTCTCGCCCTCGGATGTGCTCGCCGCCACAGCCGTTGGCTGGGTGTCGGCAAAGCCGAGCACTCTTCCAATGATGGAAGTGTCCTGCCAGCTATGGGGCCGCAGCGGGTGATTCCAGAATTGGATGCTCAGCCGCTCGATTTCACTTGCGCCGGCAAGAGGAACACTCGGAATAGGCTGGCGGTGGTCCTGAATGAGGGAGCACAAGAAGGTGTGAAAATTCTCAAAGAAGCGCTGCATGTCTTCCGCTCCGTACAGGGTGGTAGAGTATTCCAGCTGCAGCTGTAGCATGTGCTCTGCATCTTCGCGCGCCTCCAGGCTCAGCTCACAGGCCGAGGGCATGTTCTGAGCCTCGAGCTTGTGTAAAACAAAGTCGCCGGCTTGATAAATGGCCTGGCCCTCAGGCTGCTGGTAGTTGACCATCACCTGGCCCAACGGAGAATGTCCTGGGCTCCGGGGGACCTTGGTCTCGCTGACAATCACGTCGAAGGGAACCATGCTGTGGGACATGGCCTCACGGATGCGTCCGCTCATGGTGCGGAGCAGCTGCTCAAAGGTGCCCGAGCAAGCATCCTGGCATCGGATGGGTGTCATGTTAACGAAGAAGCCCAACAAGTCGCTGAACTCTGCGTGTGGCCGGTTGCCATCCACCATCAGCATGGTCAGGTCCGGATCTTCGGTGAAACGGTAGAGGAAGGCCCGGAAGGCGCTGAAGATGAACTGGAAGGGACTGCTTTGGGCCTGGGTGCAGATTCGCTTGATTCGCTTGAGCTGGGATGCGTCAATCTGGACGGTGAGATTTTCGCGCGAGTAGTCGTCGAGCGCGGGGCGTTCAGTCAAGGCGAAGGGAAGCAGAGGACTGGCGACAGGGATACCGTCTAGCGTGCGTCGCCAGTAGTCAATGTGGGATACCATTGACTCGGACTCGAGCAGCTGGTTATGCCACAGAGTGAAGTCGGCATAATTGATCTTCGGGGCAGGCAGGGAATTGAGACTTCGGCCACTGCGCAGGGTATCATATAAGGTCGATATCTGCGTGAGGAGAGGGTCGGTATTGGCGCGATCAGTGCAGATGTGGTGCATTATGAGCACCAGTGCATAGTTTCCTGGTGTCACCTTGACGAGGGTGGCATCGATTAGCTGACCGATTTCAATGTTCAACTGTATACGCTTCAGCGTGGAGACCAGGGCTTGCAGGGCTTCTGTTGGGTCTTCTGCAGCAGACACATCCCGGAACTTGACTGTCAACGGAGAGGGAGGGAGGATCGTCTGCTCTGCATACTCGTCTCCCTCCTGGTAGGCCGTGCGGAGGATTGGGTTTCTTGCCTGCAGTTCGAATAGCGTTTGACGGACGAGAGAGAGATCCGGGGTCCCGCGCAGGTGCATGGTCACTGGAATATTCAGGAAGGATTTGTCCTCGGCAAAGCTATGCGCGAACCAGAGACGGTGCTGGAAGGTGGACAAGGGCAAAGGACGCGACACATCTGCCGTAGGAATGCCGATAGTGGTGACATTGCCGCTGCTTCCTGGGGACGAGCTTGAGGATGCAGAAGCAGCAGCGTTATCGGCCTTCTTGGGCGCGGACTGGCCAGTTTTCTTCTCCTGCTCGCCGTACAGACGCACGGCCTTCTCGATCAAAACACGAATGGACGGAGCCCCCATCACATCGAATAAAGCAACGTCGACGCCCAGGGACTTGGTAAACCAGTTGCGCAGATCGACCGCCAGTAACGAGTCGAGTCCATAGATGGGATCCGCCGGTTTCAGCGACTCCTTGCTGGCGCCCAGGGAGACGGCCAGCTTCTCGACAAAGCGCTCCAGCAACAGACCAGCCCGCTGTTCCGGGTCTGTAGTCTGCGCGAAAAGAATGGGCAAGCTGACTTCTCCAGGCTTCTGGCCTGAATGCCGATCAAAGTCATGGTTCTGATAGAGGTTCTTGAAAAGGGAATGGGCGGCCCAATACACGTCGTCACGCGTGAGGATGACTCCGGTTATTGTCTGATAGAGGTCGACGCCGCGATCGGAGACCACTTGGGACTGGCCATCCCCGAACACGGCCTCTTCGACTTGCTGCATCAGCTCTTGGCCGTTGACGCCGTCAAAACCTTCCTGCTCCATGAATCGCTCCAAGGCCGCTGCCTCGGCAGCGACACCCATGCCAGTGATGCGTCCGCAGTTCATCGTGGAAGCAGGCAGCCCAATCTGGCGTCGATACCGCATCAAAGCATCAAGATAGGTGTTGGCTGCAGCGTAGTTGCCCTGGGACCGCGTGCCAAAGCAGGCCGAAACCGAGGAAAATGTCACAAAGAAGTCCAGGGGCAGGCTCTTGGTGGCCTGGTGGAGGTTGAAGGCGCCAACCACCTTGGGCTGTACACACTGATGCCATTGCGCGTAAGTCATGTTCTCCAATGCGGCATCAGCCAGCACCATGGCCGCATGGAAGACTCCACCCAGGTTGCGAATTCCACCCACACAGGCCTGCACATCGGCCGGATTGGCCACATCCCCCTTATACACGGTCACGTCAATACCGTGTGCCCGCAGCCACGATACGGTGGCTTTAGCCTCAGCACGAGACTCACCAGACCGCGACAGAAAGACCAAATGCTTAGCGTTGCGTTGCAGCATCCACTCCGCCAAGGTGCGGCCCAGCCCTCCCAGACCTCCTGCCAGCAGATAGGTCTTATCTGGGTGGAACTGGTTGGCACGCCGACTCCAGGTGGCAGGCCTGACGGGCACCTGCGTGTCTTCGCGAGCCACCAGCACCACTTGGCCAATGTGCTCCCCGGTTTGTACAAGACGGAAAGCTTGAGGGGCGTCGGAATAAGGCACGCCCCGAATAGTTTCGGGGAGCCCCAGCTTGCCGACATGACACAAGTCGCAAACCTCTTGGAAGAGACGGGCCCCCAAGGCCCGATCGGTGGCATACAGATTCACCAGGTCAACGGCCGCAAATAGGACATTGCGCTGGAAAGGTGCCATTTCCAGCATGGCATTCTCCCGGATGTCATGCGTACCGATCTCCACGAACCGGCCAAATGCGGCCACACAGCGCCAGGATCCATGCAGCAGCTTGCCGGTGAGACTATTCAAGACGACGTCCACGCCGCGGCCGCTGGTCAGCTGTTGCACCCCATTCACAAAGCTGAGGTCCTGCGACGAAAAAATCCGGTCTGCTGACAGTCCGTATCGCTTGGTTAATAAAGCGCGTTCCGCCTCTGAGCCGGCAGTGGCGATGATACTGGCGCCCACCATCTGGGCAATTTGGACGGCCATCTGGCCCACCCCACTGGCCGCGGCATGAATTAGCACGCTCTCCTTGGCTTGCAGGCGGGCGATCTCGATCAGTGCATAGTAAGGGGTGACCAGGATCTGGGGCAGAGCTGCCGCATCCTCGAAGGGCATAGGTCCCAGTCGGAAGCAGCACGACGCTGGATTGCGCACGACTGAGCGATGCGCCCCTTGACCCGGGCGAATGGCCAGCACCTTGTCGCCCGGCTGAAACTTGGTCGGATCCACGAGGCTCCCTACGCGTCGCACCAGACCGGCGCATTCATCGCCCAGGCGATAGTCGTCAATGGCACCCGTGGCGGCCGCGACATCACGGGCTGACACCGTGGAGGCCTTGACCTCGATCTCGACCTCATCTGGCCCTAAGTTATCCTGCAGCAGCTCATCGTCATCTTCCCAGACCAAGCTCTCCAACCGGCCCACTTGACCGACGGTCAGCTTGATTGGACGCTGTCTGCTGAACGACTCCAGCTTCGGCCCTGAACTGACACCACCGCGAACCTTAGCATTCAGTGCATCATCGGCTTCGATGCGTGGAATAAACAAGGTGTTCTCGCGCAGGGACCATTCCTCGTCTACAATGTCGCGATTCAGCAGTTGCGTAATGAATGAAACCACAGAATTGGGAGAAGATTTAACTGGCACATCCAAGGTGACAATGCGGGATCCTTCATTCTCGATGCGGGCCACACGCATCAGGCCGATGATCATGGCGCTCACTGGGTTCTCGGGCACTTGGTCAGTGGCACCTTCAAGGAGCCATACAAGGTTGAGCTGGGGCCGCAGTAACAAGGCCCGTGCTGCATCGAACACGGATTCGCTGGTTGAATCTCTCGCCATGAACAGAGGGCTGTCCAAACTGGCCAAAACAACGACATCAGCGTCTACGAGTGACATCTTGGATAACTCGTTGAAACCTATACAGGAGGTCGGGCGATGTTTCAAGGAGGCCCCGAGGCGGGAGATGAGATCAACCGTCCGGCTGGAGGGAGGTGATGAATGGACAATCACTAGCGGCCTGGAATTGGATTCATCAGGGGCGGTCGTAGCTGTCTTCCAGACCGAAGCCTGGTCAGTCTGGAGGCGCTTCTCGAGCTGGGGCTCCGAGAACCCTAGAGGCGCAATCACTTGGCCATCTTGCTTGAGGAAGGGCACCACACTGCGTGACGTGGGTGCTGTAACAACGGCGAGGTCGTAGCCCTGCTCAGTTGGCTCCTCCAGAAGAACCAGTCCTGGCCATTGGCTGGCAAGCTGCTCCCATGCTTCGCCTGTTAAGCAGCCGCCATCCGCAGTGATGGGGGTGAGGGATTTGAATCGGCGTCGCTCTTGGCTGGGGCCACTCAGGGCCTGAAGAACCTGCTCCGTCTCCTGAACCCCATTGGTGACATGGAGAATCTGGGTGTTGGGGTGCTGGTGAACAAACATGTCGACCATTTCTGCACGAGAGGTCTTTGCCAGCCTGGGAGTATCAGCGCTGAGCTGATCGAAGGCCGCCTGCCAGCGCGTGCGGAAGAAAAGAGACCGGTCATTGGCATCGGTGCCACTGCCGAGCGAAGTCACTCGCAGGCCTGAGAAGGCCAGAAGCGGCTGGCCAGTGGCCGCCATCTCGACGTGCAGCTGGCTGATGGCCGAGCGGAAGCCCGACTGCTGCGTTGCGGTGTCCACCCACACCTCCTGCGGCCCGACAGCATCCTTAAGGGTCAGCATGGTTGGGTAGATGTGGCAGCTCTCCACGAAGGTAGGAATAAAGGCGGAATCCAGGTCATGACCCAGTACTTGCTCCAGGGCCGGGAAGATAGTGTGGAAGGTGGCATCCAACATCGTGGGATGCACAAAAGTCACATCCGCCGGTTGCCGCGCATATTGATCCGGACTGAAAGTGAGGCTGGCGCAGGCAAAGCCGGGCCCAGATTCGATGCTGCCGGTCAACAAGCGAAATTCATCGCCATACTGCAGGCCTATGTCGCCGAGATGACGATAATAGCGACTGACAGGCGCAGAGGCTGTGCTGCTCTTCAGGCGCAGGTCGCGATCGGGGGCGGCGAGGATAGTGGAGGGTTGGTCGACGGCCACCAGTCCCGAGCAATGCTCCGTACAGTTATACTGGCTGTCATAAGAAAATATTTTGAACTCGTACCAGGTATCGGACCGTGACATGGCGGAGGTAACCTGGGGTTGCAGGTCGACGATCAATTCCGTGCCCATGTCCGAGTCGTCGAGCACCAACGCCGCCTTGATGGACACGTTGCGTAAGGCAAACCCTTGCGCCGGCTGGATGCCTCCGCGGACGCGCGCCACAGCCTCAAAGGCCAGACTCATGTAGCCTGCCGCCGGGAAGAGCACCTTGCCGTCGATGACATGATCCGCCAGCCACGGCAGCTCGCGCAGACGCAGATAGTTGCGCCACCGCACGTGGTTGTCGATGGAGCCGGCCATCTGATGACCCAGCAGACTGTGGCGATGTGTGCGCAGTCGGTGGTTGTGGATCAATCGGGTTTCTGCCCAATAGCGCTCGGAGTGATCCCAGGCATAGCTGGGGAGGTCCTTCAGGCGACGGCCTCGAGGCGCGATGCTGAGAAGGCCCGACTCGGACAGGTAGGCATCGCCGTTGACAGCTGGCAAGTCCACGGGATACCCAACCTGGAAGAGCTGCCCGGCGAGCCCGAGGATGCCGTCGTAGTCGGGAGTGCCACGCGTGAGTGAAGCAAAGTAGGGCAGGTCCATGTTCAGACTCTTCATCACCTGCCGGGCCGGCCCCTTGAGGGCTGGATGGGGTCCGATTTCCACCAGCACATCTACGTTCTGATTCTCCGAGTCGTCCAACAAGATACCCACCAAGGCATCAGAAAAGCGCACGGTACCTGTCATGTTGGACGTCCAGTAGTCCGCTCCCATCTGATCGGCATCGGCTACGCGCGCCGTCACACTGGAGAACATGCGGGCCTTATCGGAGGGCTGCGCCGAGAAACCTGGGCAGTCATTCAGCGCCTTGGCGTAGGCTGGGGCCAGAGGGAACATGTGGTGGGAATGGAAGGCCTGCGCGACCTGTAAGCGGCGGGCGAAGATTTTGCGGGCTTCCAGGTTCTTCTGGACTTCGATAATGGCATCCTCATCGCCGGACAAGGTGACACTAGATGGGCTGTTCACGGCGGCAATGACAGCTCTGCCCTTGTAGGCCTCTAACTCAGCCAGGGCCTCTGTCTCACCCAGACCAACGGCCATCATTGCCCCAGGAACAGCATCTGGACCGGCCTGTGCAGCGCCACTGGACATGTGGAGCCCCCTGTAGTACGCGGCGTACATGGCGCTTTCGAAGGAGAGAATGCCAGCTGCATAAGCGGCACCCATCTCGCCGGACGAGTGTCCGACAACGGCAGTGGGCTCGACACCCCAGCTCTTGAGAAGCTCGAGAATGGCCAGTTGTAAAGCGGTGCAGATGGGCTGTGACAGGTGAGTCTGACCGAGTTGGGAGTCCTCCTTGGTCCGGGAGAGCTCTTCCACAACCGACCATCGGGGTCCATCGGGAAGCGCTTTGAGCACCTGGTCCGTCCGTTGCAGGGTCTGAAGGAAGATGGGGGATTTCTGCATTAGCTGGCGACCCATGGCGTGCCACTGCGCACCCTGACCCGTGAAGACGAACCCCAGTCGTGGGGACTGCTTGTTGGCTTTGGTCCAGGCCGGCACTTTGCGCAAGCTATCCTTGATGGAGGTGATATTCTTTCCGATGGCATAAGACCGCTGGGCGTGCATCGAGCGGGAGGTGGACAGACTTAGGGCCAAGTCGGCTATATCGCAGCCCTCGTGTTTGTCCAGATACTCCACGAGCTTCTCGGTCCAGATGTTCCCAGCTTTATCCGTATGGGAGGTCAAAGGCACAAGGAACGGGCGCTCATGCGCCGCCGCCTTGAAGGCGGCTGGGAGAGCTATAGGCGGTCGTTCCTGAATGGTGTGTGGCCGGTAATCCTCCAGTACGACATGTGCATTGGCACCGCCATAGCCGAAAGAGTTGATGCTAACGCGCCGGTGACCGTGTGCGTTGAGAGGAAACTCAACCAGCTGAGTGGGAACCTGGATCTGCCATTCGTCAAACTTGATGTCGGGGTTGGGAATCTTGAAATGCATGTTGGGGGGAATCTGGCCCTTCTCCAGGGCCATGGTGGCCTTGATAATGCCGGCCAGTCCAGAGGCCCCCTCTGTATGACCGATGTTGCTCTTAATCGAGCCCACATATAGTGGCTGCTGGCGCCGCTTGGAGCCAAACACAGTTCCCAAGGCTTCCGTCTCCAGAGGATCTCCGCGACCAGTGCCCGTTCCATGGGCTTCGACGTAAGTGGTGTCAGCCGGGTCCAAGCCTGCCGATTGGTATGTCTTCCTGATGAGCTCCTCCTGCCCCGCGGCAGAAGGGAGTGTGATGCCCTGTTTTGTCCCGTCATGGTTGGATCCGGTCGCTCGAACGACCGCTCGAATATCATCGCCATGCAGCTCCGCCTGTCGCTGTCCGCGTAGTATGACTGCGCAGACACCGTCACCCCGCGCGTAGCCCTTGACACCAGCGGCAAAGGCACGGCTACGGCCTTCCTCAGATAGCATGCCCAAGTCTGTCATTGTGATGAAGATGTTTGGGTCAAAATGGAGGGCTGAGCCGACAATGATGGATGTGTCGCAGTCCCCACTCTGGACAGACTGTGCTCCCAGATGAAAGGCCACCAGAGACGAGGAGCAGGCAGTATCAATGGTGAGACTCATTCCCTGCAGATTAAAGACGTAGGAGACACGGTTCGACAGGATAGCATTGCCCGTGCCGGTCACGGTGTAACTCGGATAGTGTTCGAGATCTTTGGTCAGCATCGCATTATAATCATTAGTAAATGACCCGCATAGCACAGAAGTGCGTGAGCCGTTGATTTCTTCCAAGGTAATTCCGGCATCTTCCAATGCCTCATAAACCACCTCAAGGATCAGTCGTTGTTGGGGATCCATTGCCTCGGCCTCCTTGCCTGAGATCCGGAAGAAACTTCGATCAAAATGACCCAGGTCCTGATCGAGATAGTAGCCATATTTTGCGTTGGTCTGGTGCGTTCATCAGCGTAACGTGCTCGGACACAGCGTAGGGACAGGGGCATGGATTGGGAACTCTCACTGACCGTGCCCTTATGGGTGCCATCTGGATGAAAGAAGTTGTCGACGTTGAACCGATCCGCGGGCATTTTGCATCGCACATCCTTCTGCTGGACGAGGTTTTCCCAGAGCTTGCTGGGCCGGTCTGCACCTGCAACACGGCAGGCATAGCCTACCAGGACAGCCGGGTTGGGACCATCGATGGAGGTAACCGAGGACGCTGACTCAAAAGGAGAAAAGCCCGGCGAGGACTCTTTCGTAGAGACCTCTGGCTCTTGGGAAGTTCGTCTCCCTCTTAAGTCTCCAGCCATGGCTTTCCAGGCGCAGATAGAAGGGTGGAGAGGAGAAGAAAAGTATTATCAATATTAGGGCAAGAAGGCGGGAAGGGGAACGGTCCAGTCGAGAGGCATGAAAATATATTCTACGTCTTGAATGAGCGAAAGCGGGAAAGACAGAGAGTTTTAAAGTCACGACGGAGATGGAGGTAAATAAGGGTAGCAATTGATATTCCAGATCCAGATATTGCTGCTGCTACTCGGGCTGTCCACATGTAGTTCCACCCACACCCCTCCCCCTTTCCCACCGCCGGGTGGTATCTGCTGTTCACTGCAATCTGCGAGCTTCGTCCTCAGTAACTTGGCTGGCCGATCCATGACTGTCTCAGGAGGTTCTGCAGTTACTCTTCTAGACCGAAAGACTGCACAATTCTCCGCGGGATGCTTGGGTCACTCGGGGACACACTAGTCAGCCCCTTCGCCCTCTCCTCCGGCACGGGATGCTGGCCAAGTCTGATAACTGAACAACAGCCGGATATCTTTGTTCTATTTGTCCAGCATGCGTCTGGCATATAACCCCAAGGTTCGAAAGTGTTCGACGTAGGAGGCTTGACCGACCCCCCCTTACGGGAGCCGGACGAGCAAAGCAGGCAAGTTAGACTCCCGACGACCTCCCGGCAGGCAAGGGACTCGTGGGAGCCACCATCGGAATCCGACCTTGCTGCACCGGCGGCATGTGGCGGACAAAGCCATTCTGTGTCAGCCCAGAGTATGTACGAAGTCGACATGGTAGTACTGAAAGAAGGGATCTGTCTATATCTTGTCCGATCACGCAAAGCCGTAACTTGAGGGAAGCCGAGCCTGAGTGAAGTTCTTGGCTGTTTCCCAGTAGAGCTAATATTGAATTAATGCATCAAGCTGTGTATGCAGTCCTAAGAAGGCTCATTTCTCGTCCAACATGACTATCCTGAATACTGTCAATCCTTCGACTAAAGACGTGAAAGCAAAGAACCCTCAGCGGGGGACAATGGCGGTTATTCTGCTATGGTGTGTAGCCCATGTACGATGATTACTATATTGTCATCTTACTAAAGTATACTAAGGTCATGAACCAGATCCATTTTTATCGCATCGAACTGATATGCAACTAAACCTGAACATCTTCCTCAGGAAGCAGGTTCAACCACTTCTTGAACACATTCTTGGGGTCGTACTGCTTCTTCAACTTCTGCAGCCGGGGCAGATTGTCCCCATAAACATCCTTCGCTCGGCCGTCACTGTGCGAGTAATTGGCATATGCCCGGGCATGGGCACCACCACCAGCGCGATCGCCAACCTTCCGCATCAGGGCGCGTTGTGTCTCGCGCATCGTCTTGTCCAGACTGGGGTCTTCCCAACGGAACGCACAACCTACATTGTACCAAGGACCCCGGGTCGAGTAAGACATGGTATCCTTGGGCACCTGAATGGCCTTTTTGTGCGAAACCAACTCGAAGAGAACGGCGGTGGCACTGACCCCATCGTAGGTCTTGATCATCGTGCCGTAGTCCTCCAGTAGTTCCTGGAAGAACTCGACCTGCAGAGGCAGCTTGACGAAGGCTCCACTGAACGACTTGCGACCACCATACGTGGCGATGGGGTTCTGAATGCTGTTCAACTGCTCATAGGGCATCATTTTTGCCGTGTTAATGGTAGGTCCAAGTTTAAGAATGGGGTCGAATTGCCGCTCGGCCTCGTCCTGGGGTCCATTGTAGAAGATGGCCGCCACGATGCTCACCCGGCCAGGGGGCATGGCACCGCAGAAACCAAAGAAGATGCCCATATCCCCTTTGTTGGTGTCGTCTTCGAAGTGGTTGACAAACTCAATGATCTGGGGCAGGCACTGCGCCGGCCAGCTCAGCAGGCCAGCATACACTTCATTTGTCTGGTCATAGGCTTGGAAGATAAACTCGGTGGTGACTCCAAAGTTTTGACCAGCACCACGAATGGCCCAGAACAGATCCGGATTCTCCGTCTCGGAGGTCTTCAGGATGCGACCATCCGCCACCACGACAGTGGCCCCCAGCAAATTGTCAATGGTCAACCCATAGCGGCCTGTCAACCAACCATAACCTCCTCCCAAAGTAAGCCCACCAACCCCCGTATGGTTGACGGTGCCGCCAACCGTGGCCAGCTTGTAGGGAGCCGCCGCGCGGTCGATATCCTCCCACACGGTGCCTCCCTGGGCCGTGATGGTTTTGCGTTCGGGATCGACCACGACGCGGCGCATTTTGGTCATGCTGATGACGATCCCCCCTTCCGTTGCGGAGGCGCCGCTGGTAGAGTGACCGCCATTATGAACCACCATGGGGATCTGGTGGTTACTTGCAAAGACTACGGCCGCCGAGACCTCCTCAGCCGTAGTGGGAAGAACTACAGCACCCTATAAGAATTGACAGTCAGCATAACCTCACTAAAGAGTTTCTTTCCCTAGGACCACTGACAGCTTTCTTTTCGCATGTGTCACTCCAGCGCCTAATTCCTTCGGCGTATCCGGGTTCGCCCTCGGTGAGAACGTCAGCATCGGTCCCCGCCAGCAATTGGCGCAGTTTAATGACTTCCGAGGGAGTGATCGAGTGCATTATGGCAGAATATTGGTCTAGTGAACGGAGAGATGAGCTTAGCCTCGTTGCTATCAGGCTGCCGTGTGGTAGTTGATATCGGTTTACGAAAATGGGTTAGAAGAGGAATCAGAGAAGAAGCAATTGGGCCAAGTTCTTTCTTCGACGGGATTCAGCGCGGAGTACGGGGCGGATATACTCTATAACCCCTGTGTCTGATCTCGCGCAGTGAGGAGACGATCTTCAAGCACTCAGCCCATGTCTCCATTGTTCCAGTGTTGTTCTTCATCCCCAGACACCCTTGCTTTGGGTGCCTTTGATTTTTCGCCTCTTTCATTGTTGCAGCTCTGCAGCATCTCCGATACTGCATGGCAATCACTGAATCAGGGTTGGATTTACTAAGGAGGACTCTAATCCCCGTGAAACAACATTGCTAGCAACACGGTGTCGAACGTACGGGGTGTGACCAATGATTGGTTAACAGGGAGTTCTAGCATTCTTCTATAATAGCAGGCAACTTCCTGTGGAGATTTAAAGAACAATGCCAAAGTGGTACCAACCCCTCAAAATAGCCTGGGGAAGCCCTGCATGGAAGGAAGGCCACTAAAGACTCGTGCGGCTGCAAAAGGTCCCCACAGGCAACTTTCGATAAAGTTTGTTAGCCACGGAAAATCTGACCGCCCACTCCAGCTTTTCTACCGCTTGCCCACTCCGGAAACATGAAGCTATACACATGACTAAAAGAGTGACCATCAATGCTTTCCCCGGAGGACTTCAATAACAGACCAAGCCTGACTCTGATGTTTCAACATAGATAGAAATTCAAGTGAGTTCATTGGTTCTGCGTACGATTCTTTTAACAACCAGTACTAGAGTAGTCAGGTGGTTTCAGGCGAAACCTGAGAGGGCGGTGCGGGTGCAAGGGCTGGAAGGCGCAGGGCGTCATCGGAACTATGAATCCAGCAGGGTAAGCGCTTCTGGCCGAGCTGGCGCAGGTGTAGAAGCATCAGATGAGAGCTAATCTAGATTTTGGCGACTCCCTGGTAGTTGGCTTGGTGCAGCAGCAAATTCAGCCAAGAAGGTGATCTGCCATCTCTGTCGGGCCGAGTGAGCATTCCGAGCTGCGAGGAGGTAGGTTGTCGATCTCCAGCGGCACCTACTTCAGGTCAACGGGACTTTCTTCTGCACCTGCTTCGGGGGAATGTGCATATGTAGGGGCTTTCTTTGCCTTTTCCCTCTAAGGATATAAGCCAGGTTGGAAGATACCCACCGCTACCATCATGCGCGGTACTGGCTGCCAGCCCTCGAGCCCAAATTGCGGTGGGAATTCCTGCAGCCAGTACCATCGTCGAACGATATGGATGGGCGACCTGTATGGTTTCCCCGCACCAGACTTTCAATATTACCCCTCCAGAATACAGAAACCGGGAGGATTTGCTTCTTGCAGCCAAACTTTGCAGATCCTCGGTCTCGAACTTCCTTTCTTGGGGAGTGCCCTGACTCCGCGGGCCTTTCCTGCGGCGCAATCGGCTCACCTCAGACCAAGCGGAGGCCCACAGGACTTTTATGTCTTGGGTAGGAACCAGATGAGCAATCCTGGACATAGATTGTCTACCTCTCGCCTCTAACCTCGCTTTCATCTCAGAATCTGTCTAACTGCTGATTACCAGTGATGGAGAGCATGATTGATGCTATACAGGCCCGCTTGGCCGACGACGAGCCATTGCTCGCGCAGCCCATGGTCGTGGCAGGGGCCCTCTTATTCTTGCTGGTGGTCTTCCAGTTGCGCCGAGCTGGAGGCTCGAAGGCCTTCCCATCACCCAGACTGGGATATCCTTTAGTTGGGGACGCATTAGCCTTTCTGAATCGCCCCGTCGCCTTCGTGCAAGATGCGACACGCAAGTGTGGCCCCATTTTTCATGTCAAGATACTGTTTGCGAACATTGTCTATCTGAGAGGTACCCAGCTCAATCGCATGTACGTGGATGTCAAGGAAGACATTTGGTCGTTTGGTGGCGGTATTGTAGGCATTATCTTCCTCCCCTCCTTCTTACTGTAGAGAGAAGAATACCCTTCTGACCTTCCACAGGGCATCTTCTTGAAGAAAATCGCCATTCCTGGGTATTTTGACCATTTCCGCAATTTGGTGGGCTCTCTAAACCGCGGTATTAATCGCAAGGTGACACTGGATCGTTACACCGAGCTTGCAGGCGAAGAGGCGGATAAGGCGCTGCTGAAATGGAGCCAGCAATCGGACATCAAACTTTTCGAGGAGGCGTCCAAATATGTGCATCGGGTGATTGTGCGGACTCTCATGGGACAAGACTTCTACGATGAACACGTAGACGAGCTCTACGATCTTGTGCACCGGATGGAGGACGAGATCGGTCACCCACTGAATCTCTTACTGCCGGACTGGTTTCCTCACCCGCCAGCACGACGACTGGGCAAGGCCAGAGATCGTTTCGCTGAGATCTTCGCCCAACAGATGGAGATCCGCCGCCAGAACCCGGAAAAATGGAAGGGTTCGCTGGACTATATCACCTATACACTGGAAGATCCGCGAACGGCCCATCTTCAAGAATACTATCCGTCGCACCATACGGTGCTCATGTTTGCCGCCCACACGAGCACTGTGGCCAGCATAGCCTGGACTGCTCTGGAGGTCTGTTTGCTCAATTCCTGCTATTATAACTCTCTTCCAGCCTATAAGTATCACCAAGCTGACAATATTCGCAGCTGATCCGGAACCCAGAGTACGTGGAGGCCATCCGACAGTCTTTTCAAAATAACGAGGACGTTCACCAGTCTCCTGTGCTACTGGCGTGCGTCAAGGAGAGTGGTCGTCACTACTCGGGTGTGCACATGTGGCGTACGACCCATCGCCCTGTGCAACTGGAGGATGGCTATATGGTTCCCGAGAACTGGGTAGTGTGTACTTCCCCCTATCTCACCCACCATGACCCCGAGATCTATGAGCAGCCGCAGCAGTGGCTGCCGGAGCGCTGGCTGCACCCAACGGCGCGCCTGCAGAACCTTAACAACGCCACCGATGCGGCATTCCTGCAATTTGGCGCGGGCTCCCATCGGTGCCCTGGGGAGAATATGGCTGGCATAATCGCGCGTGAACTGGTGTCGCGTCTGGTCAAGAACTACGATTTCCAATGGGGAAGCCAGGGGCCGGCCAAAATCGATGTCTCTCGTATGGACTTTAGCAAAGTCGGCAGTCCTTGGCTTCAAGGGGATGCGCGCATTCGCCTCACGCCTCGGAAATCTGCGTCCACGTGAACGAGTTGGCGTTGTGTAGGAGGGGAAGGGGAAAGCGGCAGATTGGATGCTATGGTGATATGTGCTTCATTTTTAGTAGTTTCTTTACCTAGTTAAGTAATCGATTTTATCTGGTACCTGTCAATGTATTTTTCCCTACGTAAAATGTCTTGTAACGCCCCTGCACTTGCACTCAACGCTGGTGCTGGTGCTGCTAGACCAGAACAGATGAGGAACAGAGTACTTCTCATTGACACAATTGTTATAGTAAGGGATGACGATAGTAAAGACCCTTACTATACTCATGTTGGTATACCAGAGGGTTTAAAGCTTATTTTGATAATAGAATGTCAAGCAAACCTTGGTCAGGCCGCACCGGCCACCGCTAGTTTGGAGTCTGTTTAGCCGTATCTTCGGTTGTCCTTTTCGAGTCGACAGATGCAAGGCACGAGAGTCGAAGGACATGGATTTACCCTTTCTGGGTGTTACAGTGCGGATCACCATTGTTTACCATATCCTGCAAAGAGTGGCAGAACTAGGTCTGCATGCAAACAACACAGATAAGGAACTCGAAAGACACTCGAAAGAGGGTCGTCTCTGGGCGCTGCGGCCATCTGCACCTGTTTTGCCGCCGCACTGCAAAATATACAAGAACTGGAAACAATACAAACCTGCTAAACTTGTAAGGGCATTGTGTGTGATACTTAAGAAGTACCAGCAGATTGCGATGAACAAAACCCAAACTCCATCTTCACCAACAGTCCAATCAAGCGGTTGTTAATCTTCTTCCCTTGGCTTATCATCTGGGCTCTCTCACTACCACTTTCTCTATCCCTTTTCTTTGCTTTGCCGTATTTCCTCGGTTGTCTTTTCTATTCCCTTTCGCTTTCCATCTCTCTTCCATTAGGGCGTCATCGCACAATGGCTCCCAAGGCCGATGTCCAGGTCCTAATCGTCGGTGGCGGCATTGCCGGGCTGACGCTGGCCAACATCTGTAAGAAAATTGGGCTCAGCTACAAGGTGTTCGAGCGTACTGCCGAGGTGACCCCCGTGGGTGCAGGCATCTCGCTGGCCCCGAATGCTCTCCGGTTGCTCGACCAACTCGGCTTCATGGACATTATCCGGAAGGAAGGCCAGCCGCTGCGAAAGATTCAGGTCTATCGCAACACTACCCGATGGAGCCTACTTGACTTTGAATGGCTCGAGCCAACATATGGCTATTCAATGTACTCGATGCCCCGGCACAGCATGCACCGCGCCTTGTACCACCGGGCGGATCCGGAGCACGTCATCCTGGGAGCTGAGGTTGTTGGCATTGAGGACGAGCCCAACTCTCCGACGGTCAAGATTCGCCTGGCAGACGGCCGCGAGTTCAGCGGTGAGGTGCTCGTGGGCGCCGATGGCATTCGGTCGATCGTACGGCGGCTCCTTGCCGACAAGCAAGGGCTGGCAGGCGTCAACACCATCCGATTCACCGGGCGCACCCACATGACGGGCATCTCTTATCCGCTGGAGCATCTCGGACCTAACGATCTCGGCGTAGCAACCTGGGTCTTCTATGATGACTGCATTCTCACCTCTTGGCCGTGTACCGAAAATCGCCAATGGTTTGTCGGGGTCAAGGTCCGTCACTCCCTTACCTTATCCCCCTCCTTCTCCACCGACCCCTGTCTCAGCTGTCACCAGTGGACTCCAGACTAACGATTGTAATTGCTGGGTTAGCCCTCCGAAGCCAAGACCACCACACGGTCCACTTGGAAAGGTGCCACTAAGGAAATGATCAACGAAAGCTACGGACACCGCTTCCATCCGTTTGGCAAGAATCACACCGTACGCGATGGCATGTCTCACTTGTTTCTTTTCTTCCCCCTCCTACTTCCCACCCACTCTTTCCTTTTTCACATTTTCCTAGTGGACTGAGTGACTATGTGGCTGACTGACTCACCCTAACCTGCAGTGGTCGATGTGGCGGAACGCGTGACGGCGAGTGATGTGTTTGAGGAAACCGCCTTTCCGAAGATGGCGCATGGCCGCGTGGCCCTGGTGGGAGACTGTAAGGAGCCAATATGATCCTCGAAAGAGAAAACCAAAATGATATGAATGGATCGGAGACTAACCTGACATTGTTTTGCTCAGCGGCGCACTCCATGACATCCTTCATTGGTCAGGTAAAAACCAATTTCTCCGAGACAATTCCTTCCGCCAGGGGGAGGAGAAAGAGAAAAACACGGCTAACCAGAATTTTTTTCCGCTGCAGGGCGCTTGCCAGGCAATTGAGGACGTGGGAGAATTGGCGAACCTGCTGCACACCTACTTTGCCGGCCAGTCGGGCGATCCGCAGGTGCTGCAGGACTTGCTGCAGGAATTCCGCAAAAGCCGAGAGCCACGGGCACGCAACCTCGTGTACTATTCCAGCATCTTCGCACAGGTGCATACAGGACGCCTCCCGTACGGACTGGGGCCACTGGCACGCCGGATCGCCTTCACCTATGCCCCTGTGTGGTGCTGGAAATGGGCTTGCAATCCACTGTACGGGTACCAGCCGCGCGTCCACGCGTTGGATCTGTTGTCCCGGTAAAACTATATTCTTTTTCAACTTCTATAGAGAGCATCATAAATCAATTTGACATCGATCTTGATAATTCATTCGTGGTAGTAGAACCATTTATTGTTCTCTTCTTCATTCATCCCAATTATCATTCCATCCATTATCATAATTTATTTTTATTTTTTTCTTGTTGCTAGCAGGGTAATGAATCCATATTTTCCTATTGGTGGGAAGTCGAAGCAAGGGGAATGCAAGGGAGCAAGCCTACTGGAAGGGCTCTATGGTTCACACCTGAGACGGCAGTATATGCTGAACCGGACTTGATGATGTGAGCACCTAATAGATTGAGAAAGAGACCTGTGAAAGACGAAGAGTAACAGTATTAGGACAAAACCATAGCCTGCCATTTGCTCGAGTCTGTCTGCGGATCGAAGGTACCAACCAGCTATAGAGACTAAGAGGTAGTACCTCTTATAGTGTATAATCACATGTGTGGAATGCAGATTATTTTTCTTTTATTGGTAGTTACCAGGCCGACTTGATAGATATCTAAAAATTCAATTACGGGAGTGTCGTGCAGTGGTAAGACATATCTGATATAATAATGGTGTGAAAAGTTGAAGATATCAATATTATCTTGATCTTTGTGGGAAGGAGAAAAGAATGCTAAGATCCAGATTATAGATAACTATTTCTCTTGACAGGACTAGACTTGCCTTGCTGCAAGACCCCCAAAGTATTTATATACTACCAATACTCCAAAATATATAATCCGATTACCTTGTCGACTGATCGAAAAAGCAATATCATTCTGTGTATTAAGTGTTTAGGAAGCATCTATATATCCTTCAAAGGTCTGCGAGAGGCTCTGATACATGTCATTGCTAAGTGAACGATGGGTCTGTGTGAAGCGCAAGCATCCTTTCTTGTCAGACAGTCTTCTTGAATGTTGTATTCTGGTTTCAACCAATATTCCAGGGACAATTCAAGCGTGCAGAACGAAACAGTTTTATCTACGGAACGTTAGTTCTGCATAGCAGTAACTAAATCTGTGCAAAATATTCTTGGATCAAAGAAAAACGAAGGCTATATTTTATAATTTAAGGGGCCCCGTTAGAGAAGAATACCATGTTACCGACTGCCCAAAAGTTCTGCTACGAATGCGACGGCCGTCTACAGAGAACAACAGCATATCAGATTCGTTCAGGATGGCTCTCCATAGGACAATTTTCCTAGCTCATGCCCTAGCACTAAAACACATGATGCAATGACGATCAGCATGGATAAAGAGGTCATTATATCTTTACTCCATGTAGTGTTTCCATTCGTTCTGAAAGACGAAGCAAGAACTAGTTTTATATGGATTACCGAGTAGAAATTCTATTATTATCATGAATGTTCTTGAGAACGTGACGCGTTGCGTAACTGGCATGATTCACCAAAGGCTATTCTTCTGGGGCAATTCGGCTAAGTTGCAAACCGACTGCGACTTCGCAATGCCGGTCCAAACCAGTAGAGCACCAGCACTCCCACAATGCAGCCAACTGTCAAACCAGCCAGCAGGGTCGTGCCCCGTGCCACTCCCAGTCGAGCATACAGCGGGCCAGACCACAGGATGGCCGCAAAGGCCAGACTGGCGCGCGCCAGATCGTTGATGGCAAAGAGACTAGCGCTGTACTTCGGATACGCTACGGACAGGTAGCTGAAAATACACTGCAACACCAACGTCATGCCGGATACCTCGACCACCAAGCCGATGGTGGGTACAATCCAATGAATACTAGCCCGCGAGGTCCAGGCGAACAGAAAGAGTCCCACAGGGATGAACACACTGCCCACGATGGCGGGGATGAGCCGGTGCTCGGGATGGGGAAATTGACCACGCCGGAAGGCCTTGTTCAGCGAGATATGCACAAAGGCATAGTAAAAGGGGAGTGTTAGCAGCGTGCCAATCACGCAGCCGATGAAGATTAGCCCCAGCTCGCCCAGGCTCATGTGGTAGATGTCCAGGTATACCAGCGGCAGCACCTCGAAGTAGGAGTAGAAGATGGCGTACACTAGCCCAATATAGACTGTTGTGAAGAGCACGGACGGGTCTAGTGCGTTAACTTTCCATGGTATAACTAGTGCATCGTAGGCAACCTGCATGGGGCTGGCGTTCTGCGACTCAATCTCCGATCGCGACCGGATGGCCGTGTTGCCCGTTAGCTGGCGCAATCTCTTAGCTCGCAAGTGTAAGATGGCAGGTGCAGATGTTTCCGGGAGAAAGAGCTGGTTTTGGCAAGAAAAGGGAAAAGGCGACGATGGTCAGCACAAGACATGTCCGTTAATGCCGACTATGGCCATCAATCGACACGAGGGAAGTAGTGAGTACATACCAGGGCCACGAAGCACAACGCGGCTGCCCATAAGATCTCCCACATGGACCAGTGCCAGCCCTTTACGGGAACACTGAATCCCGAAATTGTCGGCGCAATGGCGGGACCAGCAATGGAGCATGCTCCCCAAATATATAGACCATAGGGGAGGTTCGGGATGGAGGTCACATCTGCCAGAGATGCACCCCCTGTGGCCAGTCCGGGGGAGCCGAAAAAGCCTTGCAAGTATCGCAGGACCAGGAACCCTGGCACGTTGTTGACTAGGGCTGTGGGGATTGCGAGAATGAGAAAGACGGTGACAGAGATCACATACGGTGGGTTGCGACCCACGGAGGGTACTTCGGACATGGGACTCCAGATCATCGGCCCCATGCCGTAGCCCAGCACATATAGTGCCAGCCCCAGGGCGCTGATGGTCTGCGTCACCCCGAAGATAGTCTCGAATTCGCCCTCGGCCGAAGAGAAGATGGCAGCGGCCATGAAGACCAGAAAGGTGAACAGATTTACCTCGACATATACCAACAACTTGGCCGCGAACGACCAGTTGTGCGGATTGTCTGGGTCATCCGGGGAGTACCAGTCCACCACAATGGTCCCCTCTGGCGTCACCTCGGGATCAATCCACGACGATGATGACTGCCCCGATGATTCGGGCGGTGTTGGGAAGGCTTCCCCTTGGATCCCATCAACTTCCTTGCACGCCTCGTCGGGGGGTAGCGCATGGCTAAATAACGTACTTCCATCCGCATCGGAGGTGTTCTTCTTCTCTTGTGATGGCTGGACTGGCCCGGCGTCGACTGCCTGCCGGTATGGCGTAGGCAAAGTGAAGTCGGAGCTGAGTTCGCGGGGCTTGAATAGACGGCCACCGGATACAAGGTGGGTGATCCTGCCAAAGGCCGAGTTGGCGAACAGGTGTGGCATGGCCGCTGCAGTATCGGTGCTTAGGCAGAACAAGTGAAGCACAAAAGCCCACAAGGAGGGCCTGACCTCAGTATGTACTTCACGGGCAAATTAGGGAGAGACTGAGAGAGAAAGGGAGGAAAGGGGCGTGCAGTCAAGCTTGAGCAGCTTCAGACCGCTTCCGTGCCATTCCTCCTCTCTCTCCCCTTCAGCCCTAGAAGGAATGCAAGGGGGAAGGCGTTTCCGTGGCCGCAAAACCAGAACTCTCTCCCGAGGAATGCCAGTAATGATCGTCAACGTTCCACGGTTGCAAGTCCGGACAGGGATGGAACCGGGATGCCACCGTGTCTCCCGATTGGCGTTATCACTCCCCCTTCCTCAAAAAAAAGGATGAGCTCATGGCGATGCAAAGCCCTACTACACGCAGGCAAGGCAATCACCGGAAATGGCAGCCCTTTCCCAAAAGCTGGGATGGGAGAGAGAAATAAGCATTCGTATCTCCATATCCCTGCCGACCGATTGATTTTGTTTGTATAGGCAACATTGACTGCGACAGCAAGTCTGAAAGCATGACTTCTCTTCCTCCAGCCCAATGCTGCATTGCTGGCCATCTGCACAGTGGTACCCCCAAGGGAGAATTAACGAAAATAGATGACAGTAAGGCGCTTCCCTGCTCCATCTTGACTTCCCCAAGGTCTCATCCTAATGTACATATCTCCTGCAATAGTCCTCACCTATGTGTCTTACCCTCCCGACAAATCAACTCATAATGCCATCCTATTTCTCTCCGACATCTTCGGTCCCAAACTGGTCAATTCCCAGCTGATTGCCGACCAATTTGCCGCAAATGGCTACTTTGTGGTCATGCCGGATCTCTTCCATGGCGATCCGGTCCCCGTCGAGCGCGAGGGAAACTTCGACGTCATGGCCTGGCTGAAGAACCACCTCCCGCCAGTGACAGACCCCATCATCGACAGAACCCTTCGCTACATGCGTCAGGAACTCGGCTGCCAGCGCATTGGAGGGGTTGGGTACTGCTATGGGGGCAAGTATGTCGCTCGTTACCTCAAGCCCGGGCTGTTGGACGTAGGCTATATGGCCCATCCCACCCATGTAGAGGTGGATGAGTTGAAAGGTATTCAGGGGCCACTGAGCATTTCTGCCGCGTGTGAGTTCCAACAACGAGTATGGAGCGAAAGAATAGAGACTGACTTAACATAGCGTCGGATTACCTCTTCCCCACCGAGAAACGTCGCGAGACCGAGGACATCTTGTCCGAGCTGGGCCATCCTTACGAGATAACAGTATATTCGCATGTCGAGCATGGATACGCTGTTCGCTGCAACATGGACATTAAGCAGCAGAGAGTGGCCAAGGAGAAGAGTTTCGCCCAGGCAGCTGGTTGGTTTGATGCTTATTTAAAGGAGTGAGCACGATGCCGGGAATGGAAGGATAAGAGAACAACGTATATCTGTATCTATTCTTCTAAAACAAGCATGTCCGATGAATCTACTACCAGATAAGATACAAGTGCGCTGCATACCTATGTACATGTTGAAAAGAGTATCTCCCGGTCAATGTCTTTCTTTAGGCTGACGCCAAAAGATCGTTCGGGATATACAAGGGCATAGTGTCCTCCCATCGACTCTGCGTCAGCACCGTCCAATTCGACCCATCCGCCTCCATCTGCATGATGAAAGGGTACGGTTGCTGATTGTTGTCGTAGATGGTCGCTTCATCCTGGAAGCCAAACATGCCCGTCGCCCAGGCAATCTTGCCCTTGTGGGTCCAGACGGCGTGAGCATCGTTGCACGCCAACGTTGTCAGCTGCTTCACACTACTGCCGTCAACGGCCATGGTCATGACATCGTAGTTGTCATCCAACGGTCCAGAGATGGGCCAGCTGGTGCGACGAGTGAAGACAATACGGTTGGAGCCGTCGGGGGCGAACATGGGAGTGTTATCCCAGGAAGAGCTGAGAGCCACCACTTCACCCGTCGTCAAATCCATGCGGCGTAGACCCAGTGGGATGGGATCCTCACTAGCGCTGTAGGCAAACTCACGCCAGACCAGCCAGCGGCCATCGGGCGAGATGGTGGGGAAGCCAGCGTTGGTGCTACCGTTGGTCATGGATCGCGCCCACGAGCCGTTGGCGGCCACCAGGTACACCCAGCCTGGGTTGGCATAGCGATACTCGAACCAGTCACCCAGGCCGACGGCCAGGACTTCGCCATCGCCGCGCCACGAGCCCTGGAAGGTGCCGTTGGTGTTGGAGCTGTTGACGCGGACGGGAAAGCGAGAGCCATCGAAGATGTCATTCAAGCCGGTGCCGTCGGCGTTCATTGTCACTAGCGAGGAGTTCACCGTCTGCTGTGAGGTGTAGACCACCTTGCCCTGTGCGGACATTTGCGGGAACACGTCGGTGAAGCGGTACTCCCAGTCCTTGCTCCAGCTGTACAACGGCTTGTTTACGGGCCGGACAGGGTCCCACTCAACGTGCTCGTAGACCATATGGCGGCCATCGGGGGACCAAGCGGGCGAGCGATGATAGCCCACCAGCGAGGCGTTGCGGTAGGCGGCACTCACGCTACCTTCGGGCTGCGCGGCCGTGTAGTTGATCGAGCCCGGGTAAGTGGCATTGGTGAGCAGGCTCTTGACCAGGTAACCGATGGTCTGGTTGTCCACATACTGAGGGAACAGTTTGATGCCGCCGGAATCTCCCGACGCATGCTCCTGCCGATCACTTCCTGTGGCAAAGTCAACGGACACGATGGCAGTGTTGACATCGTAGAAGGCGGATTCGGCCACACGCGCATAGTAGGTCAGCTCCATGGGGAGTTCATAGAAGACAATGCGGCTGCCATCGGGCGAGAATTTCGGCGAGCCCTGACAGTAACCTGTGCGGTTGGACACTCGACGGAAGCCGGTGCCGTCCGGACGGATGGCGTAGATGGACAGTTCCTGTGTGTGCTCCCAGCCGCTGATGTTGTTATGCCCGCGCCACGGAGTGTTGCGATCCGAGGTGAAGACCAGCCACTCGCCATCAGGCGACCATGCAGGTCGGAAGTGGCCATCGGGGAGGGTGTAATCACCTGCGACCTCGGTGGAGTTGGTGACATTCCACAATGCACCAGTCTCCAGATTCTGGATCCAGATGTTACTCTTGTAGTTGCCGAGGGTGCCAGCAAAGGCCACCAGACTACCATTGGGAGAGATGGCTCCGGCATCCTCCACGGCAGGGCTTGTGGCAATGGGCTGCAAGTCGGTGCCATCAGGACGGACACGGTACAGATCCGACTGACCATCTCCGGCACGCTCGCTGGTGAAGACGATCCATTCGCCGTCTGGAGACCACTGCGCATGGTAGTCAAAGGTACTCTCATTGCCCAGCAGTCGCCGGGGATTAGAGCCATCCGCATTGGCGACATAAAGCTCCGAGATGCCCGGTGCAATGCGATTCATCAGCATCGCCCCCTTCTTCCCGGCAACAGTCGTGCCACGGGCTGCCAGGGGTGAGGGCTGCTCATCCGAGCGCGCCATATTGGCGTATGGACATGATGCTGCTGTGGCCAGCCCGCTCAGGAGAGGAAAAAAAAGAAGAGAGGAAAGACGCATCTTGATGCGGTGCCAACTTGGCGGCTGCGAACTCAGTGATGCACGAACCACAACATCCGGAGAATTTTGCAGTTGGGCATGGCCCTACTTAAGCTTCACGCTGTTGTGGAGCGTCTCGTTGCGAGAGAATTGATCGATAGGCTCTGGTGCTTGTTCGGAAGAAGACCTCGGGCTTCGCAATAGCCTTCCCAATGAGGCAGGGAATGTCGCTCATGGTTTTGACGAAGTTGGGCTCCCGTAATTGGCCTTCGGCTACACATGCCGATCACTCCACGGCCCAGACGGGATGGACATGCTTAGCAGCACCGCTTGGAGCCTTGGACATCCCCTTCCACGCCTCAGCTTTGAGGGATTAGCATTGCCTACTCCACCCAGGGCAGACCATGGTTGGATCCTGCGATCCTGCCAAGGAATATTGAGAGGAGAAGTCCGCATCGTCGCCGGAGATAGATTGGGAGAAGAGGGATGGCACCCATAGAAACCTCTATACGTATTCAGGCGAAGACATCACTCACAGGGTACCGCTGTGGTTTTGGACTTTACGTGCTGTCAGTTGATATCACAACATACGACACTGAGTGGAAGGGGAAGGTCCGACGTGGATGTATCGCTTCCTCCCTGAAGTATTTCACGCCAACACGAGTGAAGCTTCATCTGTCATGCTTATGGCAGGTCTCCGAAAGGATTAGGCTTGGCACACAGGACGCCACGACTATACTGTCTCCGGCCTAACCGCCGCCGAGACTCATTATCTGTATAGTATCTCCGACATCTTTCGGAAGCCTGGTTCGGAGATTGTTGGAATGGGGTTTCTGGCCGGCGGTCTTGGCAGCAACTAATTTCTCCGCGAGTCTCCGCATCTTTGCGTTTGTTTTTGGAGAAAGAGGTCTGTGAGTTCTAGAGAGTGGACCGTTTGCTGGCTCATTTTGTGGTTTTCTTTCAAAGCCCGAGGTCATTTTCTCGCTCCTACAGAGTTGCCGCTGTTTTTAAAACCATGGGGGAAGTCTTGGATGGGAGAATTCAAATGATGGATTGAAAATCGGACGCAGTGCTATCTGTTGGATGACTCACTACACAAGGCCCCGACGAGTCCAAAGCGCCACACCGTAATCCTGAGGACGAAGAAGAGAGTCGGGCTGCCGAACCAGGGACCAGGAAATAGTCCCCGCTTAATCTTGCTAATTCTAGTGGGGAGTGGAATCAAGACTGTTCGGACCGCTCCCGTTCGGCCCTCGCTTCACCCTGAATGGCGGTGCTGAGGAATTTCACATTGCAGCACAACAAGGGAACTGGCATCTGACTATTCTGTATTGGTGAGAATGAAGAGAAAAAGAGACTGAAGAAGAACAAGAAGCCCTCATCTTTCTTTCGCGGACTTAATCCGATCCCCTCCAAAACGCAGTCAGTCTGACTCTCTTCAAGTCATGATCATCGTTTCTCCCCACTCCAACTCCACCCGATCCGCGCCGAATGAGATGCAGGGAAATTGCACGCTTGCACGCACGTATATTAAAACACGAGCTGATCGTTTCCCGATAAGCCTGGGGAGGTGGAGAATTTTCAAGGAAGGGAGAAAATTAATCAGCTTCTTTGCCAAGCCACTCCTCTCTTCCTCGGATTTGAAGATTCGAGCAGTCATTAATTCCGAAGGACTCAATAATTTCGCCTGACTGTTATGGATGCTGCTACCGAGACATGTCCCCCTGATTATACGATACGATATGATTCGTGAATCTAGTCTTTAGGCTGAACTAGAGAGCACATTGCGTCAGTCTTCATAACATCCCCAGTACTATGGTGAGGGTCTAACCTTGTTGCCCTTTTTTTTTTTTCCCTTTTCTTTCTTTTCTTTTCTTTTCTTTTTTTCCCTTTTCTTTCTTTTCTTTTCTTTTCTTTTTTTTCTTTTTTTTTTTTTTTTTTCCCTTGTCGCCATCATAATCACCGTAGCCACTTCTTTGTTATTCTTGTACTATTTCATCAGGTATCATTCTTTCTCATTTTCTTTTATTTTCTTTTCCTCCACTCTAGAACGAAAAGGTGGGAAAGAAAAATATATAGAGACTTGGAATATATATCTGTGTGTGTGTGTGTGTGTGTGAACAAGAACATGATGTGCTATTTCAAGGAAGCCGGGAACTACTTGAGCACCTCAGATGAGGCGCTGGACAGCCTTCTCTCAAAAGATGTAGTAATTTTGAATCAAAAAGGCTGTATTGGTATTCTTCTGGTGTAGACTGAGGGGTAGGAGTTGCACTCTGCAGGTACTTGAAATGGTGTATCGCAGTGCCTTGCAGTATCAGGCTGACAGAGATGGGTGAGAGCCCCTCGGTGTCCCGCATCGCGTTAGGTCCTTATTCTCGGTATCTTCGGAATCCCCGATACTTGGAATGCTCGCACCTGAAGGAAAAGGATGCCGTCTGGGCCGAGATGTGTTGGCCGATGTGCCACTACAGCAGCCGATGTAATGGCTGCCACATTGTGAACCGTCTTGATGAGTTGTCGCTTTCCATAATGTGCAGGTCAGAATGCGCAGTGAATTAAGTACCCCTGTAAAATCCCTAGCATTTGTGCCATTCATAGCGGTACTGGCTTCGATGAAGCGATAGAGCGATTGGTTCCGCTCGGGTCACCAGCAGCGTCCTCGAAGATAAGCGTTGCGCTACACTACCTCATAGAAACAGGGAGTAGTATTCAGAATATGAGAAAAAAAGAGGGGCTAAGAGAGAGCAGTAAAGGTGGGTATAAAACTGCACCATGGCAGAGCAAAGGCAATAACATACTAGCGACCTAACATGGAGCAGCCCACAAGTGACTCGGAGCAATCGTCGAGCTTGAGTCATGTCCACGTTCATCAAAAATCATTGAAGGCTCGCGAACAAGGTTCCTCCACATTCTTAGCCATCCAGCCAGGGCTCCTGAGTTCATTCTCGGCGATATAGGGTTATAGCTATGAAGATCGGGCGCAATAATCACGTATATGAGTCTCTCCGGTGTATCAGAGTCTCCTACAGGGAGTGCAAAAAGAGGTAATGGATCCGGCGTTAATAGCATCTGATGTCGTAGAGGAGATCTGGCAGCGCCCGTTGACGAATGCACGGGATAGCAACGATTCAGCGTTGCCGAAAGGAATCCGCCGACCAATGCGACAAAGCCATCAGGATCTTCTAAACTTAGAAGACTGGACGGATGGGGAGAAGCAAGCTGACAGGCTGAATAGGAAAAAAGATCGACGCATTTTCTCCGAGATCTTATCTTCCCCGCATTTCTCTCATGCCCCCCGGATTTTCATCTGCATCCATTCCCACTCCCTTTTTGCCCGATCTTCCTTTCCACGGAGATCGACCAGCGTGGGGGATAAAGCTTTACCTCGACATCCTCGGCTATTAACAGGAGGATGTGTATGAATATCAACCAGTATCATGACTCCATCTCCGGCCGGACTAAGAAGCCTCTGACTGCTCTCCCCAACAGCTAGTCGGATGTAACGTAACCATCGAGTTGCCACCCTCGTCATCTATTTCCAAGCCCTAGGGCAAGTGCATGCACCAAATGCAGCCTTGTTGAATGAAGCATCAACCCCCACGATGGTACCCCACCCCCGCGCTGTTGACTTGGGGTAAGGCGTCTGCCTCTTATAAGAGCATGCGCCCCCCCCCCCCCCCCACCCTGATTCAGTCTGGCCCACATATCTATACTGAGCGCACAATGACTGACTCAATTGCAAGGAAGCCCTACTTTGGGCTTGTCGGAGGATGGCTCACATTTTGGATTACGGTACAAGATCAGCGTATGCAAAGAGCTAGTGCCCAGTACTGACTGTCTAGGTTGCTTGTGCTACGGATATGACCCTGTTCGGGTATGACCAAGGGGTCTTTAGTACGTCTTCCCGGCAATGACTTCCCAGATCTCATAATCTGATGCGTGGCAGGTGGCGTGGTTGTTACCCAGAACTTTCTCGAGGTCCACGATTTGGTCGGACCGTCGAAGACTTCCACTCTGTCGACCGTCACAGCCATCTACGACGTCGGCTGCTTTCTCGGGGCCCTCTGCGCCTTTGCCATCTCGGAACAACTCGGTCGGAAAAAGTCGATCTTGATCGGAATAGCCATTATGGCAGTGGGCACCATTCTGCAGGCGAGCTCGTATCATCTCGCTCAGATGTTTGTTGGCCGAATCATCCTAGGGTCAGAGATAACATACATGTGGTATGGCGTTCGCTGACAGCTGCAGAATTGGAAACGGCATCAACACCTCCACAGCACCCATTTGGCAGACCGAGACTGCTCAGGTCTCCTGGCGAGGCCGACTGGTCATCCTGGAGATGGCCTTGAATGTTGGAGGCTTCATGCTCGTCAACTGGATCAACTACGGGCTTTCCTTCCACGGCGGAGCTCTGGCCTGGAGACTTCCGATTGCCCTTCAGTTTTTCTTCATCTTCGTCCTCGCTGCCACGGTTCCCTGGCTGCCCGAGTCCCCCCGGTATGTGCGCACCACAGAGACCCTTTCATGTTAGTCCACTGACTCAACCAGATGGTTGCTATGCCACGGTCGCACAGACGAAGCTTTACACGTCATTTCGAGCATCGAGGATAAGCCGAAAGATGATCCCTATGTGGCAACGCAGCATCGCGAGATCGTCTATAGTATTCGGTATGAGCGAGAAAATGCCGTACCCTGGCGGGATCTGTTGACTGGCCGGTCTACCAACGACACCAAAACCTTGCGACGGTTGCTGCTGGGGGCCGGCTCACAGGCGCTGCAGCAGTTTCAGGGTATGATAGTTGGTATGATACAATGTCTTCGAGTTGTTGACCTAACTGCACCTAGGGATCAACATCATGTCGTACTATCTGCCTCTGGTGCTTATCAACTCGGTCGGACTTTCCAACAGCATGTCGCGACTGCTCAGTGCATGCAATGCGACGGTGTATTTCGTGTTTGCCAGCGTGGCTGTCACGATGGTTGAGCGGTTTGGCCGACGTGGTCTCATGTTGTTATCCACCTTCGGGCAGTTCGTCTGCTTCTTGGTGATCACTATTCTGCTCCGCTTTGCCGAGATAGACACACGATACGCGACTGCTTCGGTCGCGTTTTTCTTCCTCTATTATATCGCGTTCGGCATTGGAATGTTGGGGGTGCCCTGGCTGTATCCGACCGAGATTAACTCGCTGCCCATGCGGACGAAGGGTGCAGCCGTGTCGACAGCGACAAACTGGTAGGTGCAGCTTGCAGTTGGTGCGGATTATTTACAGCGGCTGAGCATGCGATAGGATCACCAATTTTGCCATTGTTGAAATCACACCAATTGGCATCCAGCAGATTGGCTGGCGGTTCTGGATCGTCTGGACAGTCACCAACGCGGCCTCTCTGCCCATCTTCTACTTCTTCTACCCCGAGACTGGTGAGTCGATCATATCTCCATCTCAATCACCCTTCACTGACTCGGTGTAGCGAATCGGACCCTGGAAGATCTGGACGACTATTATCGCTCGAACCCACCGTTGGTGGTTACGCGGGATCCAGACGCAGTGTCCACGCAGCGTCCCTGGCGATACCGGCAGCGCGAGGAGGCAGAGTACGAGCGACAGAAGAATGCCCAAGCAGGTCTAGATGCGTCAAAGGACAGCAGCGCGGCTTCGGTGAGCCACGTGGAGTGAGCCACCCTGTTTGGATGACTGGGAGGGAGACAGAAGGGATGGAAGAAGGGATCGTCGACGCGAAGAATGGGGACGGAGATTATCGATAAATATTTGGCGCGAGATGGTGCTCGATCAGTAGGGGTTTCCGCATGACAATAGAGTAATCACTGTTGATATATTAATCGCCGTCATACTGTGGGTCTCCCTTTCTATTTCTGTATCCAAAAAGGGCGCCGGTTGTCAATAGCTTCATCGGGATCTGTGCTCTCTCCCTGTGCACGCTCTGACGAACTGTTGGACGGGAGACCGAAGAGACGAGGCCTCCACGTGGTGTTTATTATAGTAATCAAGATCTTCCTTCCATCAACTCCTGATGATAGAATATACACTAAATTTTCCTGTTCCTCCGGATGAACCGGAGTGCCGGGCTTGGGGTTGGCGGCGAGTGTTTGGTAGCGAGGGCCGCTAGCATCGATCTCGCCCGCATTGGCATTACCATCCTCCCATCGCATTGGTTCCAGCCTCAAAACACCGAGTCAGGGCCAATCTCGCATACAAGTTTGGTGGGCCTGCCCAGAGTCATGGCCTTCCTAACCCGTGCAGCTGAGGCGTGACCGAGAGTCAGGAACGGTGCCCCTAGGCGCAAACAGCTCCACAGGTTCGCTACGACTCTTCAACCATCATGGCTTTCCTTGTGCACATCAACAGCCGGACCCGCGTGGCTGAAACAGCAGCTTTTTCCAGCTTCTATCCAGTCGGGCCCACGAGCCAAATGCCCACCGCAATGAAAAGTCGCGACATTCCCAGAGTGCACCGCAACACTTTGACTCCTTTTCCGTCCCAGAGTTGCATCCACCAAACATCTCGTGTGGTTCAGGATGAGTGAGTCGCTGCCCTTGGTGGGCCGCAGCCTCGCCATCTTCGTCGTTGCGGCGGTGATGATGGGGATAGGCACAATTGCAGTGGCTTTGCGCACGTTTGTCCGTGTGCACTTGGTGCGGGCATTCGGATGGGATGACGCGCTGATGATTGTTGCTTTGGTACGGTCGCCTTGACAGGTGTTATGTATGATGCTGGAGGAACCGAAAGATAACTAACTTTCCGGCAGGTGCTCTTCATCTTCCTTAACGTCTGCTGCATGATTGGGGCAAAAACCGGAGTGGGTCACAAGATGCTGGACTTTACCAGTGTTAAGACAATAGAGAAAGCCATGCTGGTAAGAGGCATCCGTCCCCTTCACTTGTCTGTATGTAACCTCTAATGCTAAGATGGAGAACTGTAGTGGTGGTGGCTGGGTCAAATGTTATATCTCTGGGCCTCTGCTGTCGCCAAAGTGTCCATCGCGCTCGCTTTGCTGCGATTGACTGTACGCCAAGCGCATCGCATCATTCTGTGGACCATCATCGGAGCTGTCACAGCCATCGGCTTGATGTTCTGGTTGGTCTTGCTCTTCGACTGCCACCCTGTCTCGTACTTCTGGTTGCGTCTAGAGCCCACTCATTCGGGAACCTGCCTGTCGATCGGGACTCTGCTGGCTATTGCCTACTTGTACAGCGCCATCACCATCTTCTGCGACCTCACTTTGGGCATTTTGCCCGTGTTTTTGATCTGGCGACTGCAGATGAACGGTCGCACCAAGGTCGCACTGGGTGTGATTCTCAGCCTCGGAGCCATGTATGTGTCTGTTCGTTGAGATGCTCTAGTCGTGATCTCCTAACCCAATTCCAGTGCGAGTGTTGCTGTCATCATTCGGCTTCCCTTTCTTCATCACTATGGCGACACCGATTTCCTCTGTAAGTGACCGCTCCACGCCGCCTGGCATAATGCATATTTTCTGACGCGACACAGATTCCACATACCAAATCGCTATTTGGTCCATCATTGAGACCGGACTTGGCATTACGGCTGGCAGCCTCGTCACTTTACGCGCTCTATGCCGCTGGTTCCTCGAGAACACCAGCACCCAAGGTCGTCGGGTTCCGGGGAAACAGGCCAGCGATGGCCCCTACGCACTATCCAGCTGGACGGGAGAGGCCTCGAAGAAGAGCATGCGCGATCCCCGATATTGGCGTCCTGACCTTGTTCCCGGTCAGATGGATCATCTGACCGTCACCACGGTTTCCTCACCGATGGCTGGGAGCCCACGGAGTGATGCCAATAGCAGCCAGGAGATACTGAACCCGGAGGGAGAAGCCTGGTATCATGGAAACCAGGTCAGCATTCACCAGACGTTTAAGCTATCTGCGGGAGAGTAATTTGATCGGGTATCGGTTTGCATCATTTGTTTCAATACACCTCCCCGATTTAATATAATATCTTCTATATCGTGTTAGACGCCCGGCTCCGTTGCGCTGACGGAAGGAACAGCCCCTCAGGCTAATATTGGGGAAGCAATATCTATTAATCTCGATAATCGTGAGAGAGTCATGATCATAACAACCTTAGCGCAGCATGCTAACGCATCGAGCGATCAATACAAGGAGTAAGAAAGAAGAATCACAGCGCCCATCAGATCCCCAAACTGGCACAACTGAACGCCGGGGAAACCGATCCCGAGTAATCCGTGATGATGGCCTCTACCGCCGCATACAATCCCGGTCCTAGAAGAAACAAGCCACAAGCCATGACGAACGCATGCAGCAGGGTCATCGCTGTGCGCCCGAGTCCCACAAAAAGCTTCCCCCGGTAGAGATGCCAGTAGGCCACCGCGAAGAAGATGAAGCCGAAAAAGGAGTCAAAGGCGGCACCCAGCAACGAGAGAAAGTCGCCCATGCTGGGGACGACCTCGGAGAAGATGAATCCCACCACCCAGATGCCAATCATGACCAAGGCCCAGACGCCCCAGCCCACGACAGTGTTGCTGTGCGCGTGTCTGGAGGTGCCCAACAGATGGGAATAGATAAATTTGGCGGTGACGTTGGCGTAGATGGCGCCGATGATCAGCGTGGGCACGATGACAAAACCAAACGAGGCCTTCCTGTACACGGCGAGGCCCAGACTGCCAAAGGCGGGTGCAGTGGCGTATTGGCCCAGATAGCGAAAGCCGATGGCGGGCGGCACGATGAAGAGGATGGTGGAAATGGTAGCCAGGACCGCCAGTGACTTGGGGAAGTCCTCCGGATGCTCCATCTCGGCGATGAAGGTGGGGAAGAGAATCTGGGGCACCCAGAGGAAAGTGATGTTCAAGACGGCATTCATGCAATCCACCCAGCTGGTGCCAGGCAAGGGGAATGCGTACGTGCGCACAGGTCCATCGGTCGGATAATCCAGGGGTGCCTTCTCAATGCCCGCGAAAATAAGGAACAACAGGATGGCAATGGCCATGCAGGCCGCTGACATTGTTAGCGAAATACAGGGCGCAGACATTGCAGTGGAGTGGATTATAACTTACCCGAGAACATGGACATGAAGGAAACATGACGCAGGGTTCGCGGAGCGGACAGGACGATGCCCATGACCATCACGATCGCGGAGAAGGTCACGGTACACAGAGAGTGATCAGACAAAGTATCCAGCACCTTGGCTCCAGTCAGGATATGGAAACCAATCAGCAGGATGTTGTTAGCCAGCAGCATGAAGCCGGAAAAGATGTATGCCGTTTGGCTTTTGCCGAAGACATAGTAGCCAAAGTCACCTGTTCCGGGGGAAGACAAACTCGAGTCAGCCTTAATAATCCATCACAGGGGGACAGGAGAGAGATGAAGAGAGAGAGCGCAGAGTTCCTACAAATGTTCTTGATTTGCGGGTGCTTCATGATGTACTTGTGCATGGTGAGGGAAGTGACCCAGAAGAGAGCGCCGGACACAACCATGGTAATGATGCCGGGTACCCATCCCAGTACGCTGAGGGGACCCAATGATGATGGTCAGTTCGCGGGCCAATAGATGAAAATCTCTGTTGACTTACGAGAGTGACCAGGATTGAGCCATGATAGCCAGACAAACTTGGTCTCCGGCAAGCAACCAGGCGGCCTTTTGCCAGGACATGGTTCGGAGTTGAATCTCATGTTGATGGTCTATATCCCGCCATCCCAGCGAGTTAGTTTCGGCCTTCCCAAAGATGTCGAATTGAGTTGCAGCTTACCTTCGGTCACCAACGCGTTCCAGATCTCGGTGGAAGTGGACTCATCGGATGTCAGCTCGGCCACATCAGTGGGCGCCTGTTCCAGCTTCTCCTGGCGATACATCGGAGGAGCCGTCATGGTTGCAGGGTGAGAACTGCTGGAAACCAGCTAGCAGATTCTAGTGGGAAGTTGACTCGATCGGAATGCAAGGATCGACGAGCCCTGCAGCAGAAGAAGAAGTATTTAATTTATCAGGTAAACAAAGGGTCAAGAGAGAGTGAGAGAGACAAGAGAGAAGAATCTGGTAAGGATGGTTTGAGGATATCGAAGGTTTGATTGGCAGGCGAGGCGGAAGTGGATATGGCGTGATAAGCCCCAAAATGGCGAGGGAGAACCTTTTCATTGCTTTGATTGCTGGCTGGATCGTATAGCTATCGCGTTAGTTTATCTAGTTTATCTACAATGTATTCTGTCTGGATTATCGTCTCCCCGCGTGGGTCGTGTGTCAACCCGTCTTGACCTATCCTGTTCGCTACTAAACTATTTCGATCGTCCCGGTCGCATGTCACCATCATGGCGGCTGCGGGCTGGAATGGCGTGAATTGCATCCATCGGGTTCTTCAGAGAACTCCCCACTCTCAGCAGAACATTTATTGGGTCTTCTGGAATGAACTTGTTTTGTCATAATGTTCTCTCGATTGCACGCACCATTTTCGGAAAGGCTCGGAGTGACTGAGATGGCAGTGACCAATAAGTGTCGGCAGTCTCCTTGGTCACATCTCACCATGACCAATACTTCACACTCTGCTCATTCGTGAAGAAAGTAACCGACGGTCCGACCGGTGAATTATCGCCGGAACTCAATCGAAGAAATGCGGCACGTGGTTAGATAAAATATGGTACTGCACGCAGTCGCTGAATAGTGGCACCCAATCCCATCTTCGGCTTGTAGCTTAGCTGAATATCTGATTGCTCCTTAGCTGCACAGTGGCGATCAGGCACCTCCGAGGTTATATCGAATCATAAATGACAGAATCTCATTGTGTCGCATGCGAAACGTGTTACCGGCACTACGTCACAAATCCCTCTCACAATGCGTTGTACCGGTAGCGCAAAGTTGAAGGAGGAGGAAAAGAGCTGGTGAGATCGCACAGGGACCAGCTTAATCCTAGCCAATTCCCTCAGTCATGTTGCGCGGCCATCTTCTACTGCTGACAATCAACTGGGCTGGGGTGTTACATGCCCTACCTAGCCTGCAAATCCGAAGGACCATCAACAAGCGCCGTCAGTTGACCTCCGATGATACCTTTCACCCTACCGAAAATGGGCTGAGCATGTAGTGGCTACGATGGATATGGGCATGGAAAGGAGGCGCCCAGCAGATCTTCCTGGACGAGCGGACTCTGAGAACACAGCTATCCACCTGGGTCTGGCTGGGAGAAAGATTGGCATGGAATCACTTTCTAAAGGAACATAGGAGGTTAATCCATCCAAGCTAGGATAGGTGAAGTCCATAGCGCTGTCATGATCGTTGTCATTTCACATTTCAGATATAAATGCTGTCTATACAGACATATACTAGCAAGTATAGATTAGTATTTCTTCTCCATCACGAACCCATGCCCAGCCAGATACTCTTCCAGCTCGCGATCCTCCTTCTCCAGATCCAACTTCCCGCTTTCTGGCAGAAACCAGTACACAATCATGCCCAGAATCGCCACGCCACCGAGAAGGTAAAATGTGGCGCTATCTCCCGCGGCATCCTGCAAGGGGGTAAAGCACTGCGTGCCCACCGCCGCTCCCGTGCGACCGAAAGCCGTAGCCACACTGTATCCCATGCCGCGCATGGCGGTGGGGAAGGATTCGGTGGAGATGAGGCCGATCGTAGCGCCCGGCCCCATGTGTCCAAAAGCTTGCAGCAGTCCGTAGAGCACCACAAAGGCCGCAATATGCTGAGAGAGCTTAGCGTAGGTGCCACCGATGATGAAGCCCAGGACCACGTAGCCCGCGAATCCGGCCATTCCGGTGTACCGGCGTCCGATCGAATTGGTCAGCCAGGCGCCGACAATGACGCCGGGGACGGGCAGCGCAGCCAGGATGACTTGCCAGATGGCGGTGGTCTGGATGTTGCCATCCTTGACGAGCGAGGAGATGATGGTGCTCGACATGATGCTGTTGGGGAAGTTGATAAAGTCGTAGAGGAAGAAGGCCAGCGAGGTGGTGAAGAGGCGCTTCCAGTAGCGGCGCACCAGTACCCAGTAGAATCGGGCGGGCTTCCGCTGGCGCTTGAAGTTGGAATGGTGGTACAAGGTCGAGTCGGTCATGAAAGATCGCAAGACCATGATGATGGCGGGCAAGATGGTGGCAATGCTGTAGATGGCATGAAAGGTGACGGGCAGGTTGTTGTCGGTGGCCTTGAGGCAGATCAGGTAGATGATCATCAAAATGGGAGAGGCGGTGGTGGCCATCAGCGTGGTGAAGGAGACGAAGACGGGGCCTCGGTAGCGGCGCTTGAACTGCATACAAACATTGTGTTTAGCTGCACAATCTTGAAGTTCTTCATCACGATCTACTTCCTAGTGCGCTGGTAGGGGGAGAAAGGGATGGAAAACATACATCGTCAGATTCTTCCAGACCGGCCGCAGCACTGGGAGGGTATTCCCCACCCACTCCAAATCCACAGATGCCCCGGACAATAACAAAGTACCAAAGCATGTTGTGGGAAGGGTGCACCTGCAGGGCCAGGGTGGCCATCAGCGTGGAGATGGTGACCAGGCCCGAGGTGAAGAGGAGACCGGTGCGTCGGGAGGCCATGTCGGAGACGTATCCCAGCACAACCACTCCCAGGATAGCACCGATGAGTAGGGAATTGCTGATGCGGGTCTGCATCTCCGATGGGTAGCCGGATTTGCCCAGCAGCTTCTTGAAGATGACATTAGTGGGGTTGGCCAATTGGTTTTGAAAGCCATCGCTGAAATTGGCGATATACTGTCAGAGAAACTGGTTAGCGACGCGTTCTCCGAAAAAGAGAGGAAAATGAAAGTTCAGCGGCTTTGACTCACGCAGCTCAGGATGGTCAAATTGCTCTGCCACCGCGTGGGACGGTAGGCTGCCGGCGAACCATTTTCCACCTCCTGGTCGGCCACCACCGTTTCTGCCGCCCTCTTGTCGGACGTGCTTTCGCGCATCGAGGGTATTCTTGCAGATTGACTTTGCGGAGGGATCAAATCGGTGTTCCTGGAGGGTAGGGACAGGGCAGAAATTTAAGTTGAGGGGAAGCTTTGGCGGGAGCCCTACAACAGGCCCCGGCACCGGCCGCGAAACCGATTATCATCAGATAAAAAAGATAGTAGAGCAGACCCAGTTCCGATAATGTCCGATGCTCTGGTTGGCCGAGTAGATGGAGTTAAGCATTCTTCTCTGCTCAGGCCATTCAATCAATCTCCGCGGGGAGGAGAAGGAGAAGAATGGTTGATTACTGGCCAATGACTAACCAACCATGGTCGATCCCCGAGCCAAGATGGAGGAGAGGAGAGGACGATCCCCACTTACTTCTTTTCCCATTGCTCCTTTCCCCAAAATGCTGGTATCATATCACCGGTATGTCCATCACCGCTTGCAACACCTAATTCCAACACTTACGATGAAGAAGAACCAACGTAGAGGCTGTAAAGAAGACGAGGGGGCCGTGAAAGAAGCAGGAAAAAAAAAATCTTGTTGGACCCTGTTGGATGACCCACTTGCCGTGCGTCGGTACGTAAGGTGCACAGCTAGTATCCAGTGAATATCAAGAGAGGGCTGAACTACTTTGTAGTGTGGAAGTTAGTGTGTGAAAGGATAGAAGAAAAAGAAAACAAAAGAGGGGGCGTGCTGGGCCTTGCCGGTGAGCCATAATTCCAGACTCTTGTCACCTCAGGCTAGAAAATAAGAAAGAATATAAATTTGACCGCAGTAGCCGAGATTGTGTGTGTCAGCGGAATTGCTTCGGAGATTCTGAGCTAGACAGGAACAACTCATTACTAACATCCATTATAAAACCTCGATAGTAGTACTGCTCACTTACTTAGTACTAGTCAAGGACTCAAATGTTTATTTACTACAATCATATCGCATATACTACCAACTATTTGATGCAGTCAACGGCTACGAATGTACACTTCAAGGACATGCCGAACGAGCTACTGCTTCAAAATATATATACAATCTGAATAGTGAAGTAACCGACTATAGATACAAGAAGAACTGACAAATTCGAGCATTAAGATTATCATGAATCATCAAACGGAATGAAAGAGTATTCAGCATCATTATCACCTTACTGTGCTTTCTTCTCCTGGGTTCCATCCTGTCCTTCTGCCGATTCCTGATCCTGACCCTCCGGCGATGGCATACGCGACAGCCAGAACCGAGAGATCAACCCGCCCAGGTATTTCTCATCGATCCACTTGACGAGGCCATACAGCAACCAACCCCAACCCCACAGCGACACGCCCATCATACTGGCCACCAGGAGCACCGGCCCCAGGATGAGAACTGACAGTATCGCCCAGAGAAGAATGGCGACCGCAGCGAAGACAAAGACCCCCGCGAGAAAGACGAGTAAGGGCACACCACAGCAGATGGCCTGGCAGATGAGAAAGGTGGTGCTGGCGGGACGGCGCGCGGCCTCATCGTACAGCCAGGCCTGGCGTGGTGCTGGTAGGATCCAGGAAAGCAGTCCGGCGAGATAAGCCTCGAAGCGATCGAGTAGACGGGGGAGGGACTGGCGACACCACTGCTGGAGAGGCGCCAGCACGGGTCCGTTGTTGGTGTCGTCGCGCTGCGCATCATGGATGTGATCCGAATCGCCAGGAAATTCACCGGGGAGGACTGAGTCGGACAACTGAGTGGCGGTTTGCGTGGTGGTATCCTGGGTTTGCTGGACGGTGGATTTGAGGTCGTTGGTCAACTTGGGCGGACGGCCAGCCAGGTTGCCGGTCGCGGAGCTGAGAGACATGGCGGAGATGTTGGAGATGGCGAAACGAGAGCCAGCAGGTCAGGGAGATGGGAAGTTAAGATGGAATAAATGGAATGAAATGGCCAAGACAACTCGAAAGAGGAAGCAAGAGATTGCGTAAGGGGGATTTCGAGGACAGACAGATAGCACATTTGGGAGGGGAGGAAGAGTAGGGAAGCAATGACGTATAGGGCGGGGGGAATCCAGCGTTGCCCTGACGGATGGACTGACACAACCAACTGACAATCGTCGCTGTAGAACTCTAACTTCTCTCCATTTGGTATCTGGTACCTCTTTATCTCCTGCTTCTCATCGCATAGTTTCACCCTCCATCAGGACCAGTCCCCCTTCGGCTGTGACGTCACTGCCCTCCTGCAGCACATCCTCGGGGATAGTTGGTACTTATCGGAAATCCTAGTAGGATGTTTACAACAACCATGTGGCCCATTGATCTCAATTTTCGATTTACACGGTATACAAGGCACATGAGGTACCACCCATCTTTTGCCTATACTGTCGAACCCATAGGTTCATCCTCGATCGCTTCCTGCTTGGTCCTGCGTCGTCCACACCAACTGCTTCGCTTCCCCACCGCCGCCCGCGCCTTGTCATTCCCGCCATGTCCCTGTCTTCCGATCCGTAAAAAGGCACACAAGGGAATACTGATGGCCGATATTCCAGCACAGTAGAGCAAGGTGGCACTGTACGGGGCGATTGCATCCCCGGCAAAGTACCCATGGCTGGTGGGCCCGCCCGCCTCGACGGCATCGAAGATGGCCGTGCTGATGCCCATCCCGATCGTCACGCACAGCTTGGTCACGGTCTGCAAGATGCCGCCGGCAATGCTCTGCTGGTCGTCTGGCAGCGCGCTCATTACATACATGTTTGCGACGCAGAACTGAAAATCCGCCCCCACCACCGCCAGCAGCAACCCGGGGAAGATAAATGCCCAGTAGCTGCTGCTCGAGTGCTGCAGTCCCATGAGCAGAAAGGCTCCCGTGTACGCCGTGGCCCCGATCGTCATGAGCAACGTGTTGGACACCCGATGCATGATGAGCCCCGCCACAATGTTGACCAGGATGCCGCCGATCGCCATGGGGAGCAGGTGTACGGCCACCATAAGGGCGGAGTAGTGCCGGAGTTCCTGCAAAAACAACGAGATCCAGAAGGTCATGATTGGAAAGGCGAGAAAGCCCAGCAGCAGAATCGTGATGACCAAGGAGAAGTCCCGGTCGCGCCAGATGAACATGGGCACCAGGGGGTATTCATACCATCGCTCCCAGAATACGAAGCCGATTATAAACAGCGCGCCCAGGATGAGCAGTACGAGCACGTATGGTGTCTTCCACCCCGAAGGAGCATCCGAGCCAAGACTATAACCGATCTCACTGTCAGTCGTGAAAGATGAGGGAGGTTATGATGAGGAGATTCAGGCAACGCACCTCAAGGCGCCCGAAAACATGCCAATTCCGGCGATCGTCAAAATGGTCCCGACAACGTCGAATTTCTTCAGAGCGAGGAGGGACAGAGGCTCCTTGGCCCCATGGTCCGTCGGGACCACCCAGATCGCGACCGCCACCACCACGACGTAAATGATCGCCAACAAGAAGAAGCTCGCTCGCCAGTTAAACAGTTGGGTCGCAATACCCGAGAAGATGGTCCCAAATACGAAGCCCAAAGGATTGCCAGCGCTGAAACAGGCAAACACCCGATTCTTGCGCTTGGACGGGCGCGGGTAGAGGTTGGCCAGCATCCCCTGCGCCGGCGGGATCGAGGCAGCTGACATCAGGCCCATCACGCCGTTCAACACGTCCAGTTGCAGGGGCTTCTGGGAAAATCCGGCACCCAGAGCGAACACAGCATAGAAGATGAGGCTGCCGAGAAAGAGGGTCTTGCGGCCAAACAGGTCTGCCAGGCGGCCGAAGCAGAGAAGAAAGGAGCCACAGGCGAGCCTAGAGATTGCTCATCATTAGATACACGGACAGGCGAAGGGACATAGGGGAGGAAATGAGGGATGGCGCACGAGGAGGAACCGGCCAGCCAGGTGAGTTCAGCGGTGGTCATGTCCAGATCCGTCTGCACTTGCGAGGTGAGGACGGTGACACTGCCGGTCAGGAGCGAGGACATGGCAATGGCCATGGTGGCCACGGCGACAAAGAGGATCTCCTGGACTGTGGAAGAAAAGACCGCGGGGCGAGCCTCATCGTTGGGTGGTGGTTCGTGGAGTGCCGTGGTGGAGGATGGGTCCTTCTCCTGCGCGCTAGACATGTTGGACTCCATTGCCCCCATGTTCGCCATTGGGAGCGATGGCGCGAAGGGTTGAGGAAAGACCGTCGAAGAAGTAGTCGTCCGAGGATAGTAGCTGACGAAGGGAAGGAGAAAATTGAAGAAGGAAGGCGTAATTGGTGCCACCTTTGGTGCCACCCGAAGAACCAGTGAAGGGAAAGAAAGGTATAGCCAACAAAATAATTATTCACTAACAAAAATCCCAGTAAACTAGTTAACTCGACTAGTTCGTCGCTACTCACGCGGCTTACGAAAGACGCGGGGAATTTCCGCAGAGATCGGCAAACCCGCCAACTGGTTCAAAAGTTGCACAGCAGATCTCTGCTTGGTTGACACCGCCAGTTGAGGGAGACTGAGGTCAAGGCTGATCGGTTGTCCCAAATGGTGAGAACTTTGTAGACTTGAAGAGCATAAAATGGAATCAATGTATAATTGTAAGTCTCTTGGTCTGCTAATCCTCGAAAGATGCACCAGCACCAGCAAGCCGGGGTGTCGGTCAGATCATCGTGTATCGATCGGGGCCAGACAAGCCAAGGAGGGCCGGAAACCGAGACCCGTAAATGCCAGTCAAGGTGCAGGTCATGTCCGGGAATACCAGCAATCACAATACGAGGATCACTTACAACTGACTGGTCTGCCACTGGGGATACCCAGGCGTCGAAGAGGTAAACTGAGTGGTTGTAGTTGTGTTCCGATTCTTGCCACCCTAAGTCTACTAAGTACTAAACAGTGATGGTTGGTGGTAATCCTCCGCTCACTGGCTGTCTTTTCCGACCGGAGTCCAACTTGTTCAACTATGAGATAACTCGCTGAGACCTTCTGCAGGAAATAAGGATGGTCAACCTACCATCAATTCAAAAATGCGTCACCAAGGACCATGAAGAATCGGTGCTTACAACCTTTGTCCTAACATGATAGACATGTCGGGTGGGGTCTTTCGGTCCAGCTGGCATCCAGCGGACTTGAACAGTGATATTTTGCGTCGTGTGGGGTGTGGGGACCTTTCTATTCCTATCGAAATTAATATTGAGAGATTCAAAGTTATTTAAAGTTCCATTCACAGGTGGACCCGGGCACCGTCTTCCAGGCGTCCCTTGGATCGGGGTTTAGCCCACTGCGGGGAGCATACCCTTCCCCTCCCCTGTTAATTAGTAAACACGGACAATCCATGGCAATAATACCCAGAGGAGAAGTGGATTTTGCCCCGCTCTCCCGACATGTCAAATGGGATGATATTTGCTGGGTATGACAGCATCTTGGCTGCCACTGCCTGCGGTGACTATCTAATGGGGTTCTAGATTACGCTATCAACCCACCGAGGGAGGAGAGAGAAATATGAAGCGACAACCGATGATATCTTCCACCCCTGAACGCAGTCTACGAATGCACATATTTCCCCATCTTAAACCGATCTAAGCTCAGTATTTATTGATATAGTGGCCGAAGGAGTCTGTATTGAAGTCTATTGGGTATCGAGTTGGCACAAACATCTCTCCTACATGACATCATGTCGTCGTCGTCGTCGTCGTCGCAAAATAACCACAATCAAGCACTAGAAGGGACCAAAACCTCCCCCAAAGTCGCCAAAGTCCGGTCCTGGCGGTGGTGGACCATCAAAATCATGCTCCAACGCCTCGATGCCTTCTCCGAGCAGGAATCCTCCCAGCAATCCTCCGCCCACTCCTAGGGCAGCGGCCCCCATCTTGCCCATGCCTTTATTCTGCTTCTGATTGCGCGGGGGTTGGGCTTGCTCTGGGCCGTTCTGGTAGGCATTGGGATACTGATAGGGGTAGGCAGGTTGCGGGGGATACGCAGGGTTATAGCCGTAGCCATTGTACCCGTACTGGGGCTGTGGGTAGCCATAGGGCCCTTCCCCTCGTATCGGCGCATAGTTGGACTGCGACGCAGGCCGCGGGGAGGAGTAGTAGGCATCTGGACGATCCCGAGCTCGTGGATCTGGATCTTGTCGATCACGCGTGGTGGCCTCGTAACTGGGCGGGGGACCCTTGGGAGGGGGAGCCGCGCCATCAGGCTGGGCTGGTCGATCTGGTCGTTCCCATTGCGAGCGTCCGGTGTGAAGATTGACATAGTACCTAAACAGTAACAGAGCCATTAGTACGGGAGGAGTTGAGAGAGGAAAAAGCGAAAACATTACGGTAGGTGCGTACCATTCCTGATATCGGTCATCAAATTCGGCTTTCCAGCCCTCGGGAACGATAGGGGCAGGTGGAGGCATTCTTGACACCTTATGAGTTGGAATAACTTCGGGGAATATTTTGATGAAATGAACGTAAGTACTGAAGTAAGTACTGGTCTATGTTGTGATTGAGAATAAAAGATGACAGACGGGACATACCGAGTGGATCTATATTTCCCTTTAAATAAGGCATCGGATATGGCGGGCCGAGTTGGCCGGCAAAGTATTTAGGCGCCTGCGCCACTTGACATCATCCCGAACACCGCAGAGGCTTGTCTATACCATGCCGAACAACTGCGGAACCACACTGTTGATGGTGCGGCCTTCAAACGCATCCTAGATCCATATTCAGCCGGCCGAAAGTCTTGAAGAAGGCGGTGCAGCTGGCCAACGTGGCAATGAACCCCAGGGAGCCTTCCAGTGAATGTCCGAGCCACGAGGAAACACTCCTGTCACGATAGTATTAGGCTGATCCGATTATTCCTGAGAAGTACCTCCCAGCCTTCAAATATATCCTCTGAAGAGAAATTCATAGATAGTACGTCGCTGTCGGTGTGTCGGCTGCGCAATCTACGTGATTCCCAGTAAGGTCCTCGATTGTGGCGGACTATCATCATCTTTATGCATCCGCTGGACTGTTTCACCATTACATTCTCCGAATAGATGCCAGTATCTGGCTTTGTATAGGTGATAATAGCTCGACCATGGTGTATACCTCGGAAGAGGGTTATCTAGTTGGCGATTGGTAGGCTATTGAGGCCTGACGAACGGGAGTATCCACCGGGTTCCGGCTTCTCCGTGCAAACAGGCAGTTATATTCTTCCGGCGGCGATGTTTACGGCGTACATGAATGGGTCCTGTTTCCTATAAACTGATTCCTTACTTTTTTCTCCACACTATTGTTCTCCCTCCAGTGCAAATCAGCAGCTATACACGTTTTCCGGAGCTTGGAAGCCCCTCGGAGTCTAGTATAGGTTGTCATATATCCGCGAATCAAGGAAACATGGCAGAAAATGAATGTCGATACCAGCCTCCGGTAAGATTTGAAAGCTTATGTGAGGTGAAACAGTCGACTAACACCCTCTAGCCTAGCCCTCCGCCAAATTACTACGCAGGGCCTCCTCCGCAAGTGCCCCAGCCAGCTGCGACCTATGGATATCCTCAAGGGCCGGCTTATCCACCACAAGGCCCACCACCACAGTCGATGCAATATCCAGCCCCGATGGCGGCTCAACAAGTCTCCCCAGGACGTATACAGCAGAGTAACCAAGCGTCAGGAGAAGAGGAATGTTGCACAGGCCTTCTTTCGGCCTTTGCATGTTGTTGCTGTCTCGATCTGCTGTTGTGATTGGTATGCTTCTTTCGGGAGGGAATATAGCGGGGGTTACTGTGAACAGCTCAACTTACCGAATGGGCGAATTGGTCACTTTTGTATATTACGGTCGGTGCGTATATGCCAGCAGATGAATTATATAGGATAGACAATTAATCTTATTCACGAGTATGAGTCTCTGCCCCAGCTTTGAACTGATACTTTCTCAGACCCCCGTTCGCTCTGCTGGCCAAGAAAAATCGAGGTGAGAGTAAGCTTCGACTACCCTGCCGCAGATACATTTGCACCTGATTCTACGAATATAGCAAACAACCTTGAATGGTTATATGACGTACTGCTTAACATCATCTGCCCGGGGAAGAAATCCGAATGGTCGTACGATGTACAGATCGGCTGATTTAATTGACCCTCATTTCCAGCTACTCGACGGGCCACCTTGGCTAATCTCTTGGGCATCAGCATGGCCGACGGAGTCCGGTTCTCAGACGTCTCTCCATATAAGCGGGTGGATTCAATTTGCTGACCTAGTATGCAGGTAGACCCACAAGTAATATCATTCTACCCATAGTATCTTCTTTCAGCTGGGGCACAGTTACTAGCCCGCTAAGACAATAAGCATTTATGGTTCATGATAGGGTAACCTAGGCGGGCATTTATCTACGCCATGTGCGATCTCCTCGCCAATGCTACATGGTCACTCACTAAATTCAGTTCCAAGAGACATGCGTTCGCCGAAAACTTTTCATCTACAATGTATGAAATATCACTGGCTTTTTTTCTTCTTCTTCAGAATCAAATGAAGAGTTTGCCTAGCACTTGGTCTATGCATGAGCGCGGAGCTGCCAAGGTGCATGTCTACTGGGCAGGTGTCTTCCTATCGCTGGAACCCTTGGACCCCTACATTAGCGCCAGAGCGTTTTGTGGTGAGGTAGTTTGACAAAGCGTCTTTCTTCTATGATAGGGTAGGTTTCAAAATAATATAGCCTAACAATTAGCCTGAGTTGAGAATCCCAGCATGCTCTCTACCATTGGTTGCCTTGTTCCTTGGGCCAGAAGCTAACAGGTCATCATGTGTGAGGTATTCTGTGGGGTTGCCATTTAATTTCTATCAAGCTTTATCATGTCCCGTAAGGCGATCTATAGCTAGCATGAGAAGGATATATGTTCGACCCACTTGTCCGAGGGTGATTGACTGATATACCAGCAACCACTTCATCAATATTCTGAGACTTTGATTTTGTACTGGAATACCCAACGACCGCGAAAACGTGAACTAAAATCAAATAAAGCGCCGCAAATTATTTTGATTCCCCGGTGACGGTAAGCAATGACAACACTGCCCAAGTAAAGTGTATGAAAGACTGAGAATTTGAAACAAGAGAATTGTTCTCAGCCCAGCCACCCAACCCTGCGCGATGGTTGAACGCTTTTCTGTAGAGCAGATCTCCGCCTCATCCAAGCAAAAGTCTGGGATGTCAAAGACGAAGACCCTGCTTCTCAGCATTCTCATCATTCTGCTGTCGCTCTGCGCTGTAGTGGCTCTCATCGTCGCCTCGATCGCAATGAAAAAGACACGCGAGCTTGAAGACTTCAAGTCTTCGCTCTTCATCAGTGACCTAGGGCGCATTTTCAATAGCACGGCCTATGCTATTGCAAAAAGTGGACCTGATGCACCGGCATGCAGTAATATTACTGCCGAGACTGTCACCGGCCAAACGACACTGCCTGGTAATTGTGTGTCTGTGAAAGAGAGCTATGATATGTGGGTGACCAGGCTGGCAGATAACTGTGCTCCATATCTTTTTGCCGAGGAGAATTGTACTGGTGCTTTTAGAGAGTTTGAGAAGTTGGCTACCCCTGCCTGTATCGTTGCAGCAGGAGGAGGCCGGTTGAGCGGGAAGGAGGGGAACTTTTACAGGAGCTTTCAGATATCATGTACCTAGAGATCGGCACCGTGAAGCTGCAAGATATAAGAAGGGAAGCGACAAGTGTTGTCCTTTGACATAGATCGTTCGCCGAAATATTACAAAGTCAAGCTTGATGGGCCAAGAACTGTGCTTTCTACTTATCTGACCGAGCCCGTTGCAGCCGGCACCTTGTTGTAAGGCTTTTTCATTTGGGGGATACTGTCAAGGTATCTTCGTGCGATGATTCGGATGGCCTACTATTTGAGTTCTCATGTCACATACTGAAGCCCTCCAATCAATCACTGTTGTTCTCCTACTAGCCTATTTAGTCATACGTCCAGACATGCCGCCACACTCAAAAACTTACATATGAGTCCAAGAGAAGATATCATTGCCAGATAACAGCAGGACTAGACAAAATCTAGTCGCCACACATCATCCAACCGCTCATTTGTCTCAGCAAGTCCACCGTGAATTACTATGCTTCCAGGATTGGCATCTGCTTCAGGGCCGATGACGTCCGCATCAAACCAGCCACGCGCCGGAGGTCTGTTTGGCTCCGCAATATCCACCTGTGCCCACCGCTGAGATTGGAGATCAAATGCCCATATATCCGCCAGCATCTTTCCGGCACCCTGGTGTCCCAGGCTACTGGGATCATGCTCGCCAAACATTGTTACCAGTGACTGCCTCCCACCGATCATCGTGGCGAGCAAGCAGCCCACGCTTCGCGGACTAGGCCCGGAGATTCCATCCGATGCATACGTGAGACTGGTCCACTCGTTCGTCTGTACATTGTACACGTCCAGGGATCCGCCTTGCTCCCTGGTCCCGTCAAAGCCGTTCATCCGGTAGATTCGCTGATCAGCGTACGCGATCGACGCGCCGCCTCGTTCCGGGCCGGGTGCCGGGGGCAACTCTAGCCATTGCCGAGAATGGATGTTGAACGCCCAAAGGTCGCGTAGACGACCATTGGATGGGCAGCCACCGTGCAAATAGATGGTGTCCGTGCCGTTATTGGTGAGCGTGTGGTAGCTGCGGCCCACAGGGTATTGCGAGTTCGAGGTTGCAGGGGCCAATTGGGACCAGGTGTTCTGGGTCGGATCAAAGACCCAGAAGGTGCCAGATTCCTCGATCGGGGCCATGGCGATACCTCCCCGACCAGAGAAGATGTAAAGTCTCCCAGCAAGCGCGGTCGAGGCGGAACCTACGCGGGGCTGGGGGTGACTGGCAGACGGGGAAGTCTGTATGATATTGTGGTTGCTGGATTTTGCTAGTTTGTATCAATCAATGTATTGTCTTGATATATACTACTGACGGGTGACAGAGACTATGGCGACTTACAAGCGTCCAAAGACAAACGGTATACCGCAGAATCAACTGGTTCTCGCGGCCGCAGCTCTCCGCCATAGATATATGCATTGCTGGCCAGGATTGCGAGAGTCTGGGATGATCTCTTAATAGAGACATCGGACAGAAGTTTGGTCCAAACAGCACGTGGCATGGCGAGAAGATGTCTGTGAGTTAAAGAAAGGGGATAGGTGATGAGTGAATGGGACTCGAAATCTTGATGGTCAACCCGCTGCCTTTATAACCACGACCGTACCGAGTAGTATTATGGAAACATGGATAACATGGAGACATGACCAGTGATACGGGAAGTACGCAGGGTGGGTCCACTCTCCCCGCGTAACGGTGTTACCGCGTATAATTTGACCCGATTGGGGTTAGCTTTCTTGTTCAAGGGAGAAGAATCTTGCTCATCCACGCGGTGTGATCCGGATCATGTCCGCATATCACCATCTCTATTGGATGGTTGAGGTCGAGGAGTCTCACTTTCGGGATATCCTCTGGCACGGCGGGCATCACGAGGGTCACAGTTTTCCCCCGGGACCAATAGTCCGCCACCAGAGAGATGATCCGCTTCGCGAGGTGAGTGGGATAGTGCGAGTGCTCGAATCCTCGAGTCTTCCTCTCAATGTTCGGCCACGCAACGTCCAGAATAAAGTGAAACAAGCTATCGGACCGCCAGAGAACGACCAATTGGAGGAAACTTTCGGTCAGACTAAAGGTGTAGACATCGGCCGTACCTACTGCAGCAAAATCTAAGGTGCTCACAATGTGGCAAAAGTTCTGTGCCAGACGAGAAAGCGCAGTCGCGGCAGAGTGCTGCTCCAACGCAAAGTCAGATGCATACACTGCGTAGGCTTCCTCAAAGATCATTTCGCAAAGTATCTCATACAGGGTGTTCATCGCATCTCGATGAGTTGCAAGGCTCCACTCCTCTGGAGACACAATATCACGATGGTTGTCTGCCTGGCGACTGACAGGCGATCGTTCCGTGTGCCGGAGAGATTTCCACACAGATAACCGTTCCTTTTGCACCTGCAACAGCCCCAGTAGGTGCGAGCCACGCACAAAGCCTTTCTGGGCCTCGGAAAGCTCTTCGTGGACAAAGGGTCTGCCTAACATCTGGGTCAGGAGACCGTGAGCGAGACCACCCACCTCTCTTGATGACTCAGGAATCCGGTAATGGTAGGCAACGCAGCGGAACACTACTAGTCGCGAGCGGATCTCCATAGTTTTGATAAGAATGTCGTAGATCAGGTCATCCATGCTCATCCCCAAGACGGTGCTAAGATACAATTGGTCGGTGGCGTCTGGAAAACAGTTTGGACCGAAGGAACTTCTGCCCTCTCCCTCCAGAAGCAATGATGGTGGCTTAGATAGACGATGAGAAACACATAAGCGATGCCACATTTGCAGGGCCCCCACGCCCCCGGCGGACCGCATGATGTACTCCCTATTCCGAGAGACAAATTCAACAGTATCCCACACGGCCGACCGAAAGCGTTGGTGGTTGGTCGACGCGTGATGGTAATATGCAAGAAGAATTTGCGCTACAAGAATAGCAGCGGCATCGTCCGACACCTCTTTCATATCCGCCACGCGACAGAGTCGTAACGCACGATCATGATAGTCCCGTGCTTTGGCGTGATGCAATTTATTGACCAGTGGACTGAACCAGGCCTGACGATGGCTTCCCACGAGGATACGGCTCTGTACTTGTGCATCCAACATTGAGAGATTGGATGCGGAGATGCACAAGGCAGCAGCTCGGAGGTACGGGGAATGGAAGGTTGCGTTTGCAGATGGCCAAGTGGATGCAGGAAGGAGATTGCGTACATGCCTCTGGAAATGGGCTAGATAGCATGTCTCAAGATTATCTCCGCCGTCCAGAGACCTAGGGATCCTGGATCGCGTGAGGTGGTGGGAGATGCATGACCTCGGCAGATGGCGGAGCTCAACGGCCACCTTACTCGGCGCAGAACTCAAAGCAAGAGGGGCTGACGGGGAATCTTCCGCCACAATAATCGGCTGTCGCTGCAATTTCGTCGGAGTGATGTTATGGAAGCTGTAGTCGACGCCATAGATACATTCTAAGGATAGCCGGGCGCAAGCCCGGCAACGCGGTCTTGATTCATCGCACTATCGGGGTGGTGAGCAGGATTACTCCGATTACTTATACTCCTGGGGACAACTGACCTTTTTGCCTCGCCGTCGACAAGGCTTGCAGCCAGAATGTTTCCTCGTGATTCGTGGCCGATTGCCCGCGCCCTCCATACTCTGATCACGTAAAGGCATATGTGGATATGAATTGCGATCGGAGGTTACTTAGGGAAGAATTAAGTGTTTGCTCCGAGCCGGTTTCGGAGAGAGATATAATTACGCCCGTTACCAGTCTCATACAATTATTACACCCACCAACTTCGTCGATTGCCATCCACAGCGACCGCATCTCACTCCTCCTCCCGAATCAAAATAACAAACTCAAATCAGAGACTCAATAATAATGAATCCGGAGCATCATGTTTTCCTCATAGAAAAGATCCCATTGGTTGCACTAGCTCACGTAAGGTTATTGATTGAGAAGGAGTAAAGGGTAAGTAGTAAGTAGTACAGTTGCATTTTGCAATATATATTCATGCCAAGTTACTACTACAGTTGGTACTAGCTATCATACTAAGTACCGTTCTATAGGTCTGAAGTACTACTGGGGAAGAAAATGTACTTGCCTTCCCCATCATATATCAGGAGCAACATAGTACTAAACTCTGCATATTGCTACCCAATTGATCAATCTCCGTGGTTGCTACGCTTTTGAGCAACGCTCTTGAGGTTGAATACTAGGTAATTGCGCATGGTAACGTCAATTATGCCTAACTTATCCCCCGATGGAAGTATCCTTCTATCTACCCTCCGCCTACCTCAGTAGGTAAGAGGTGTTTCTAATATCTTGATTTCATACCGCCTTCCTAGAAGGGACATACTGTCTTTTTGCCTGAGGCATAAAGTGACTGCCTAATGTGAACAATTCATGCCCCAGGCTGCAGCGTGGATCAAAATAGCAGGCAGTCAAGAGCAAGTCTTATCTTCTATTTACCTTCTATTGTAGGTAGCAGGATGTGGCATGAGCAAAGCCTGGTGGGATAGTAGTCTGGCCAGCGTCACAGCGGCTGTTTCCATTCAGATCAGTCTATGTATGCTGCATAACAGGACTTTTGCGTCGACATCCTCAAGTGTGACATGTATAGCTACTCTGGTCTCGGTGATGGGTTCATATCGTTTGTCTTGTTCATGCTTTCTCTGTGTTCGTTACTCTCTTCCGTGCTTAGCGGAAGAAAAAAAGGACGGGAAACTTGCCGGCAGAGACCTCAAGCGTAGTGATAAATCTGGTAGCATATAGTGGCTATTTCAGTACTGTCTGTTTTTTTCCATGTTGGGACATTGCAATAGGCTTCTCGGCACTCGACCGACAGACAGTCAGCCAGCCATCGGGCATGACTCGTAGCGGTTCCGCCCATCTGGAGTCGTGGTGGAGTAAGCTGAAGCCCGGCTGCGTTCAGGTCCAACGGCTATACTTGGTTGGGAAGCTCGAACGACACCACCACGATGGGTCAACTCGACACCCACCTCTTCCGCCTGGCAGGAACAATGTCCCGGTTGCAGGGAGTTGATCAGCTACTGTAACCAATTGTTTCCTACTTACATTGATACAGCAGCTTGGCCGTAGCAAGGAGAGTCTACACTTGCCTACTGAATACAATCTACAGTCGGAATATTACCGTTCAGCTCAAGGAGACTGGTTATGAACCATATCAAGAAACTTCCTCTATGGGTTTATCCTTTGATTGAAGCCCTTCCATTACGGGAGGCTGACAGTTGTGAAGTGATGATAATGTTGATCCCGGTGCCCATAGATAGGGCCATTCACCCTCGTACACAGTACTTAGTAACCAAACTCCACACCCATCTCGGATAGCGAAGATGGGCCGGAATCTTCGACAGCCCCACAAGCAGACTGACCTCGTTCAGAACTGTCTTTGGGCTGTTCAGGGCGCCCTTCAAGTAGAATGGTCCTGACTGACGAGTCAGACAGTACCTATTCTACGCCAGAAATTTGGGTTAGGCGTTATCCGAAGTGCTAGTTTACAATTCATTACATCTAAATGCGGGTAAAACAAATCTGCCAAGTTTATGCCATAAAAATTTTGTTCCATGTAGGTAATCTTGAATCTTTTGCTGAAAATCAATCCGCGTCTTGTATTCTATTAGTGTTTCTTACGCTAGTTGAGGAAAGGTTGAGGAAGGGGATTCAAAAGGGAGCTCTAGTGCTCTTCCGTTTTTATATATTACGTCCTCTGGGTATCTCTATCGGGAGAAGCAACATCGTCGAGAAGCGAAAACAGCACTTTTTATAACTTGTTATTATGAGACTGTTTTCTAGGTCCAAGCCGCCGGCGCCGCAGCCACTCCCTACAGATACGGTGGTGCCTGTGCCGCTGCTGGATGACCAGCCTCGCTGGCACCAACGGTGTTTGCATTATGGGTATTTATTCAACGATGTTCTGGACTCGGATAAATTGCGACAAGCATTGCAACGTCTGATGGAAATCGGGGACTGGCGAAAACTTGGAGCACGGATACGAATAAATGTAGACCACCATCCTCTAATCAGAACCCCAGAAGAAAGGATACTGACAGACATTTAGAGCCATGGCAAGCTCGAGTACCATATCCCAGCTCACTTTGATGCAGCAAGGCCGGGATTCGTCTTGACCTCCGATAAACAGTCAATGAATATCAGCGAGCATCCACTGGCATCCAAGTTGCCTACAAGTGCAGGACAGCCGTTCCTCTCCTCTCATTTAGATATCTCCTCAGTTGCACTTCACCCTGACTGCCCACGGAAGCTCGATGACTGGCTATATTCTGACTGGCCACTTCTTGTCGTCCATGTCGTGAATTTTCATGACGCTACCCTGCTGTCACTGACGTATCTGCATGTTGTCATGGATGCAATGGGTATTAAGCATCTCTTTCAGGCATGGTCCTCGGTGGTGAACGGGCATGAAGAACATGTTCCGAGATTTCGGGGAATCGACGAAGACTTAGGACGGACGGATAGGGCCATAGTGCCGGCGACAGAGTTTATCCAATTTCCGAAATGGCTTCGAGGCTTTAGATGGATCATATTCCGCTTCCGCATATTCTGGGAAATGTTTAGGTACGGCCAGCAGGGAACTCGTCAGCTGTGCATACCCGGGCACATGGTCAGCATCATACGTAACCAAATGATGCGAGAGCTTGAGCAGACATCCCATGAACAAGCTGAGTCAGTCTATCTAAGCGAAAGTGACGTTCTCTTAGCATGGTGGACTCGAACAATGCTGAAGGGGCTCGGTGAGACTGGAAGGCGTCCAATTGCCTTGTACAATCTATTCGATGCTCGCGCTGTTTTACCACAGACCTCTACTTCCGGCAAGGACGCCTTCATTACCAACGCGATTCTTCATGCAACGACATCGTTGCGCGCCCGAGAGATGGTCTACCAGCCACTTAGCTTTCTGGCATGGCACATTCGGTCCGCGCTGATCCAGCACCGTACCAGACATCAAAGCCTAGCCCAGTTGGCCATCCAGAAAGTTGCACTTGACACCACTGGCGCCACAGCTCTCTGGGGGGAGCCGACCTCATTAGTTATCTTCTGCACTAATTGGCATAGGTGCCAACTCTACGAAATCGATTTCTCTTCTGCGGTGACCTCGTCCGGAAGCCCAGCCACCGACCGCAGAAACACCATAGGCAGGCCATTGCAACAAATTACGGCTGCGATACCGGCATCTTTTCATACACGGAATCTTGGGATCATATTTGGCAAGGATGGTGCGGGAGATTGGTGGCTCGCCTGGACATTACGTGCGCAAGCATGGCCAACAGTCCAGAAAGAACTAGAAAGGCTGGAGAAATTAGATAAACTAGGCCAGCTGGATCAGCTACAGGAGCACTAAGAATCACACCATCATCAGGGAAGAAATGCCTAGTACGTCAATAACTTGGGATGCATTGGATGAAGAGCTTTGCCAAAGGTCCTTTTCTGTGTGCGTCAGTAGTTGCGTATCAAATACACTATCCATTTCAGCACATATAAGCATGTTTAACAACAACGATTTGGAGTAACGTAGTCTGAGTAACGTGAGCAGAACTGTAATGGCCTGATTGTTGTAACTTTCAGTGATACACGATCTTCCCAGATGAAAAATCTGCAAGTGGGGACCAAATCGGTCGATCTGAGCAAAGCCACTGGAACTTGCAGCGTTCGGTAATCGCTGGTGGACCGACCCACAGCCCAGCTGAATCAGTGTCATGGAACAACCACCCCTTCTCACCTCAAAGACTTGTTTAACCTGTTCACTCGAGATTAGGTGTTTACAAGTTAGTTAGAAACCATTTGTGGGTATCTATCACCACGTTATCCACCTCTAAGGTATATGTGGAGCCAGTGGATACGCGGTGTAGATACTTGCCATTAATGCTTGTTCATCGGATTCACCGGGACGCACGGAGTCTTCATGGAAGATTTCAGCTGCAGGACTTGTCTCCACTACCTAACACGGGGTAAGATCTCCTCCCATCTGACTTCACGGGCGCCAGTTCTTTGGATGCATCACACCGATTTTCGGTGGGACTAGTCGTAAGTATTTTGAACAACGACATTGTCGATCTCTATTGGTGGATGTAGTTTATACCATGAAAATAAATACTCAGTGCGACCCGCCATCCACTAGACTTCTACCGTCACTTCCCACTTCACGTTGAGGAGTGAATAAGAAAAACACTCGCTATGTCTCCAACCACAGCTGTACAGCGGGGGCTTGATGTAATTGTCAGGAGCCTTCCTGAAAACATACGGAAAACTCTACTTCTTCCCCTGCTCGCCAAATCCTTAGCCGCACTATTGGGTTACATTACACTGCGCCAAGTAAACAGAACCCTGAATGCATGGTCACTGAACAGCCTAGTGAGCCGGCCGTGGCAGAATGACCGAGAACTTGTCTTAGTCACGGGGGGGTGCAGCGGCATTGGGAAAGCAGTGATGGAGGAGCTTTCTCAGCATGGCGCTAAAGTTATTATCCTGGATATCCAGCAGCCGTCCTTTGAGCTTCGTAAGTTTCAATCATTTTACAGAATTACTCTACTAACTAATGGCTAACTCATTCAGCCCCCAATGTCTTCTTCTATGAGACTGACATCACTTCAACTGCTGCCCTACATGAAACAGCCGATGAGATTCGCGCTATACATGGGCACCCAACAGTCCTTGTCAACAATGCCGGCGTATTGCATTTTACTCCTATCCTCGACCAAACAGAAGTCACTGTTCGCCAGACCTTTGAGGTCAATACCATGGCCCATTACTGGACGGTGAAGGAGTTCCTCCCGGCGATGATCGAGCGCAACCACGGCCATGTAGTCACCCTGGCTAGTATGGCCAGCTTTCTGAGTGTGGGTAACATGGCCAGCTACGCCTGCTCAAAAGCAAGTGCGCTAGCTTTTCATGAAGCCATAGGCCAAGAACTAAAATTTTGGTACAATGCCGATGGGGTGAAAACGAGGTAAGCATGCATTCAGGCTGCTCCCTGGAATAATAGAGGAATGCTAACAAGTAGCGCCAGTGTGTTCCATCCATTGTATGTGGGGACCCCCATGATCAAGCCCCTGACCAAGGGCGGAACTCGCTTTAAACGCCCTGTACTGGCAGTGGAAACAGTGAGCCATGCAATCAGCCAACAGATCCTGTCCGGGAAGAGTGGCCAAATAATTCTACCGGGCAAGCTTTGGTGGCTGAGTTTGCTGCGGGGATTTCCTACCTGGCTGCAGGAGTCGATAAGGGGCAGCAGCTCGCAGGTTGCGAAGAGGCTCGGAGATAGCAGTAGAGCGTGAATCGTCCGTCCATAGACTACTCGGGTTAGCCTGCTTGAGTACCGCAGATGTATCCAAATTCGAACGCTAGTACACGGCAGTAGTCAAGATAGGAACTCTCGATCTCGGCCTGCCGGCGGGTATGTATGCCGCAGTGAGTTTCCACCTATCCAAGCTATGGAAGTGGAAGTGTTCTACAAAGAAGGTTGAAGACGGAAAGTAAACCCCACAGCAATTGGATTTGAATCGTGTAGAGATGCACTTAGCCCGAATTCTTGGTCCTCTTCAGCTTGGTTCCGATTGTTCGGGTCCTAAGATGATACGAGTCAAAGAATAGCCCTTTTGGTACTTCGTGAAATTAAAGGTACCCACTCTCCACTTCGCATTCTCAGCCGGTCACGACTGCACTTAATCCATAAAAGGTATAGCTAGTGACACTTCCTGGAAGTGTGTTTGAGTCGCAAACTGACACCAATGGGTATAAATCATGTGGATGTCTAACAGCCTAAAACACGGATACCATCTATACGTCCATTGCTGCGAGAAGTGTGCCCTTATGTTCCTACTTCAAATCCAGCAGCTACATTAGCCATGGACTCCTCTTTTAACGTTACAGAGCATGTCATCCAGGCCCAATATATAAGGGAGTACCCCAGAACAACATATCCCCAGGATGCGCCAGTGAAGCTTAGTATCAAGAAATACACCCCTAAAAGTAATCAAAATCCGCAAGAGGGCGATATAACCATAGTTGGCGCGCATGGAGTTGGATTTCTTAAAGTATAAACGTTGACCAAACTTCACAACTAATCCGCTCATACAGCTAACTTGAATCATAACAGGAACTTTATGAGCCGTTATGGGATGACCTTTTGGCCAGGAGCAAGAAGGATGGCTTTCGTATTAGAGCAATCTGGATAGCTGATTGCGCCAATCAAGGAGCCAGTGGGGTCCAAAACGAAAACATTATGGGCAATGAAAGTGAGTAATATTTGTCTTCTAACCACAATAATTTCCCATGGAAAAGACTTTAATTATGAATAGCATCATGGTTTGATCATGCCCGTGACCTTTTGCATATGATCAACCACTTTCGAGAGGATATGCCACGGCCGATCATGGGTGTAGGACATAGCGCTGGGGGATCACAGCTGTATGTTACCCGAAGTTGCATATCAAAATATTTTGCTCACAAATTTTAGAATACTGTTATCACTGATGCACCCTCGCTTGTTCTCATCATTGACCTTACTGGATCCCTACCTGATCCCCGACAACCGGGATGTCAATGCTCTGACTCTGTTCTACCTGACAGTGACGCGAAGGGATATCTGGTCCTCTCGGAATGAAGCAGAGAGGTTTATACGCAGAGCTCTGCGCAGCTGGGATCCACGTGTGCTCGACCGCTGGGTCCATTATGGTTTCCGCAACTTACCAACCGCGATCTATCCTGAGGTTAACAAGGATAACGGGGATGATGAGGTTCCAGTGACACTAACCACCACAAAACACCAGGAGGCATTTACACTCGCTCGCGCGAATTTAGACGGGCACACACAGCTGGGACTGTCGGAAAGCAAGACAGCAGCGGACAACCCTGAAATGGTCGGTAAACCCCATGATGCACTTTTCCTACCTGACATTCTTGGACCTCTGTTGGATGGGCAGAAGTTCTACCGCCCAGACTCTGTTCTTGCGTACCGTCTGCTACCACACCTTCGACCCGGGGCTCTATTCGTCAGTGGTGCTGAAAGTGGCCTTTACGAAAAAGGGCACCAGAGTGAAGCCGTCAAAATGGCAGGCACCGGATTTTCTGGTAGTGGCGGCCAACGGTATTCTCGTGTAAAACATATCGTCATGGACAAAGGGAGCCACACATTTCCAATGGAAATGGTGACCCAAACGGCAAGTTATATCGGGCCGTGGATTGCGGCGGAAAGTGAGCGTTGGCGCAGGGATGAACAGAGAATTGCCGCCGGGTGGGAAAGTCTCTCTGTCAAGGAAAGGTCCACCATCCCAGAGGACTGGAAGGTGCCACTGAGTATTTGGAAACCCGTTGACAAAAGATCCGCTAAATTATAAATAATGTGATTGTTCGACTATAAGCCAGAGGGAGCAGCTAGCAAGCAATATTAAAGACAGACAATAGGTACTCCAGACAGTGATTATAAAGGTAGTCACCCGTAGGCAGCTGAATTGAAGTAAATTTTTACAAAGCGGTCCAAGCCCCTGTTCAGCTAGCTTGACGCTTATATATGACCGATTTGGTCTATAGCTTCGTCAGAAAATGTGTGTGTTTGTCACTCAGAAGTTGTCTAGGTAGCCATTCGAAAGCGCACAGAACAGAGCCTGGTAGAAGTGGCCCTCGAAAGAGTTCGCGTCTGAGTGAAAGTAATTACTTAACTTTTTTGATTTATATTTTAAATTATTATCTAAATTAATCATAATAAATATCTTTATAGTCTTCAAGACTATCTTCATAAATTATATTACTAGTTTTAAAAAAGTTCTCTTGACTTTCTAAAATATATTTAATAATTATTTTTATATTATACCACTAGTTAATTATATAAAATATTAAACTAATATTATTATTAGAGACATTAAATATAACTATATAAGAGATAAGGCCTGTAGTGTAGGCCCTGTGGTGGTCATATAAATTTCGAAAATTTGATTCACGTGTGGGGAGTTGTTCTAGTACACACTACATCGCCTCGTTTATAGTACATGTTGACGCAGGAATCCATCGTCCGATGATACAGAAATTTGATGTATTAGCAATCGTTTCTATGGAAAGCTGAGAAAATAAACTGCAATATTTAACTATGTTCAGTGGAACAGTAAGATGTTATATATGGTGTCTATTCGCATATCTGGATAACCATGTGATATAGGGCACTCGCTGATTATAGAAGCCGCGCAACTGTATACTATAATCGCGGCAACATAGTGCAGCCTCCATAAGCCGATTAATTGCGCACGTATTGAGTTGGTCTGAAGCAGCCTGCTGGAAGCGATTAATATACCTTGGAGCACGCTCAATTTGAAGCATAAAATGTGGTACAATAGTATAGATGCGAGAGACTCACCAAGCCATATTCAAACGCGATTTCACCCCTATAGTAATCAATCAACTTGTTCTGGGCCATGATTTAAGCATGGATCATGCCATTAGTCTTGCAAATACCATCCACTATCTACGCCAGGCGGCTTAAACATGCCCAAAATTGAATCCAAACAGCGACTTAAAGGTCACTTCCCACATCTTGTCATGTCAAGAAGAGGGGTGCACAATGAATATGTATCGCTTAAAGCCCAAAGGAAGCTAGGAATAGAGACCTACGGGCGCAGAATCAAGATTTAGGCTAAGGAACATGCAGTCGCATATAAAATAACATCAAGCCTTATCGCACTCGGCTTGCAATATCTCGTGCCACGTAGATTTGCCCAAAAAGATCAGTCACATCGACAAAGGTCTGCAAGATCCGAGCCGTGCGTGTCGGTAACCCAGTCTCATTCACTAGACGGTCCAGGGCGCCCATACAACAGGCCCGTTCGTACTCGGCGAGCCAGATTAGATCTGCTTTGACCGCATCTAGAGACTTGTCAGTCGGTTTGCCGTGGTCGCCGCCGTCATTATGGGTGTCGGCTATCTTTCCATCCCCAACCTGCTCCCAGAACTCAGGAAAGTTGACGCTGTTGAGGTTCCTTTCCACGATGTCCCTAGAAATGCTGCCATAGTCGTTGTATTGGCGGCACATGGTGGCAAGGTGGCGACAGAGAGATTCTGCTAGGTAGCGTTGGCGGGGCCCGTAGAAGGCAGATTGAGGAGCGCTTGTATCTGGAGGGCGGTGGTAGTAGGCAACGAGGGCAGCAAAAAAGTGAAAGGAATATGGACAACTGGTGTGATCAGCGGAGGTGGTACGGACCCAGGTGAAGTAGGAAGATGGTGGCTTGGCAAGCTGTTCATGTAGGTGGAGATAGGGGAGAGATTGATGCAGTTGCTGGCTCGTCACCAGATCGGTCAGATGTGCTTGCAGAAAAGTCTCGAGTTCGCGGGCAAGGAGGCGACGTGTATTCACAGGGCTGTGAGCAACGGCCGGATGTGAGAGTATGTAGCGAGTGAATTTGTACAGAATGTGGCTAGCGTGAGCGAGGGTGTGGTTCGCGTTGCCGTCTTTGGGAGATTCCGGAGGGGTGGGCTCGGAGCGCCGTAGGTGTATATCACTGTTTTCTTCGTCTGAGCTTGGGTCTTCTCCCTGGAGCAGAAGATTCGGAAGGGGTGATTCTCGGTGGTGCTGCTCGTCGTCACACAATCTATGGATAATGTTTCGTACGACATTGACCTCTTCCGCAGTATAGGCCCCTACGACCGACTCAAGGAACTCATCCACTTGATAGTTGAGCATGGAGATAATCATCATGTTCCACATTAGATCTGGCTCCAGCGCATCGCCGTTGCGTGCGTTGCAGAGCGTCCAGGTTTGTGGAATATATTGCAGGTATTTGTCCGGCGCCATGTTATCGCGAGGGAAGATTTCGTGACGCTGATCGGCCAAGCGATGATACCATAATTCCGCCTCGTACAAAGAGGATGTGAGCCGCCACTGCGGTTCGGCACTAAGAAGGGGCAGACGGGAATAGAACTTTCGGAAGTGGAGTAGGCTGTTACTTGGTACCCTCGTTGTCACCCCATCCTCGTTGCTCGCCACCTGCATGGTAAAGGTCGGGGTGAGCAGCGCGGCAATACAGAACCCACTCGAGAGTAAGGGGGAGCTGTACAATACTTTCTCAATCCAAAGAGGCCGGTCATGGCCCCATAGTTGAAAGTTGGCTTCGAGAAATGCGCGTCCATAAATGATGCTGGTGCGAAGCTTCTCCCCGACCACAGCTCCGGCGGGGGTGTTGGAGGCAGCGGCCAATGTAAGAACAGAATACGCGGTGACCTCAGTGGATTTATTCCAGGATCCTGTTGCCTGATCTTGCTCCATAAGTGTCTTCTGCAGCAGATTGCTGAGGACAACAAAAGCCGTTTGCACGCAGTCAAGTGCCAAAGAGGCGAGGGGCCCTTTAGCCCAAAGTTGTGTCACCCGTGAAAGCACAGTGGCAAGGAGCATTCGAGGATACATAGGGCTTATATTCTATTTCACACTTCATTAGTGACAGGCCGTCGGGACGCTCTGGAATTCTAGAGTTCATGCCTACCCATTTATCTTGGAAATGCCCTGCGTTGTGCTGCCGGTAGAGGAAGCGGAGCGTCAACTCGATATCCTTAATATACTGATATGGTTCCGTTGTATGAAGCATTGCGGCAAGAACATTGCAGTTCGTGCTGATACTTGGGTCTCTTTCCTGGGGATATGTTCGAAAGTGGTCATGATTTCGGAATTGTGCGATTAACTGCTCTGGTCGTGCGGCGTAGCCGATCAAGTTCAAGGTCAAGACGCCGCGCGCCGTATCGTCAGCATCAGCGATCAGGGTGGGCGCTAAACATCTCGAGGGTTAGAGGTGTTCAAGAAGATGAAGGGGAATAAGTCCTTACCCCACCCGAACACCCCATTTTGGCGCTCATAAATATGGTTCAGGTATTGCCCGATAGTTTGCAAACACTGCTGTCCCGTGTCCCCAAGCACGACCTGGTACTGCAGAAGTGTCGAAGCCACCCAGACGACCTCGAAGGTGGTTGTTGGGAAAGCGCTAGGGACGGCTCCTGAGCCCTGCCCTGCACCATGTTCTACAGCAGCACGCAGGTAGGCTTCAGCAGTATTATCCCATTGAGAGGAGCTCATCAGATAGGCAGCGGTTGAGGAAGGAGACGCCAGCATGCTCCCAAAGTCCAATCGATGGCGGATCCGATCAAAATCGACAACTCCAATGAAGGCTTCTAAAGAATGGGTGATCGTGGTGGGTGTGCTGCCGTACAGAACTTCCGGGGAGAAGCGGGCCAGCTTGGCCTCTCGCAACCGGTTCAACTCTATGGCACCGGGAAAATCCAAAAACACTCCCTCCTCTTGCAAGAGACGTTGGTGGGCGGGAATAAGAAGCTCCAATCCTACGCGGTCAACACTTGCGACGTCTGCAAGCTGAAGCTTCGGGCGCAGAAAAGCCATCGCTCGAAAGATCCTCTCGTCCAGATCGCGCGCCTCCTCCTTGTGCTCGTTAGAAGTGGCAAGGGAGGTTCGATGTCGAAGTAGAGACAAGAGTGCAGCCATTGTGTTCAGGATGTGGTCCACGCCGCAGTCTGACGTCCCTGTCCACCCGCCATCCGGGGACTGGGTATTCAGAAGATGGGCGAAGGATGATGGGAAGAGCCATTGGGAAGGGGATCCTTTTACCGGCTTCTGTATCATTGACACCCAGGCAGTATCATACACAGAGCATGAGATAGTACTTAGTCCATGGGAATGGCTGCAGCTATCTGCCAGTTTCTGCAACAGCTGAGTGCAGCTCTTGTGGACTTGATCGCGGAAAGACATGTTATAAGATATTCCAGAGAAGTGCTGATCTACTATACGTCTTCTCAAATATACGGGACTTTATATGCTTGCGACCTGAGAGACAGAGATTACTAATGAGAGCCATGGAGTCATCATGGGCAAATCAAGAGAGCCGTCGAGGCATATAATCTAAGACTACGGTGATAGTGAACCTACGACGTTTGTCATGGTGGCTATGCTGCACACTGCCTGGTACTAAACGAAATACTAGTCTATAGTAGACCTCGATACGATATATTTCAAACCGTCGGCTGGCCCTAACCCCACCAGATCAGCACCAGTCTAGAGTTGTGAGGCAGACTTGGCCCACAGATAGTGGTAATTTTCCTGGTCAATTACGCATTGATCTCTTCGCTAGTGCCCGTAAACCTCCTCCTCGTTCCGCATTCTACTGCGTGAGTCAACCGTGGGCAGCAAGGCAGATTGGCTTGCCAGGTAAAACTTCCGCTTTGGGTAATCTGGACCGGTCCTCTAGGCACGGACAGGTGGCTACTTCGTGCTAAGTATTCCGTCCTCACGGGAAACCACATAAGATAAGGGTCGCGCTACTCCGACCTCATTAACGAACCTCACATTCCCTACCTTGGCACTTATTTCTCCCATTCCTGGCCCCAAAGCACACAGCCCCTGTTTGCAGGTACTCTCTACGGATATGACCACTAACAATCGTTTGGTTCGCTTCGACACTTATGTCAAGCGGCATCCGTCCCTCACCGTGGAGGATTTTCACCAGTGAGATTAGATCCGAGTTTATCCCCAACTTACATTGGAGAAGGTTTGCTGACTTCTTCACTCTGTCCCCACCTCACAAGCACATGGACCACTACTCACGCTCAATTGTTGAAAGTTTGGTTGGCACGGCATGGGGTATACCGTTATACTCTGGTATGTCCCGTGAAGGCTCCTGTCAAAGTATACTTAGGGGCTGTTTCATTGCTAACGTTCGTCCTTCAACCAGTTCCACACCCCACCTGACATGGCCAAGCAGTACCTGGGTCAGGGGCACGCGGGGGGAGATCACGTGATGGAGTCGTTTGATGGACATGCGGAAATCCTGTTGGAAAATTGGGACATTCTGGGCCGCCTGCGCGCAGATCCATACTATACAGAGGTAGTGGAGCCAAGCGAGGCCAAACTGATTGACAAAGCTTCCGTGGTGAGAAGGGTGGGATATGAGGAGGTTTGGGTTGCGGAAGGCAAGGCTGTCGAATAAGAATGTCTGCTCACTAGCTTAGCCAGATATGCACGTAATGCCGATCACTATGGGGGCCGTTTTTATCACACAAAATGTGTGACAAGCACGCATCTGACTACTTTGTATCTAGCCCGATTGGAAGTTGCCACTAGTAGTTTAGGCTCGGTAATGACTTATTACCACTAATTTTGATTGATCACAGCAAACAAATCATGCTTGCGGAGTATTTTGCTTCTGGCCTGCAAGTCACTTTATGGTCACATTCCTGCAAGAGAGCTCGACACAGGCTAGTTTGGAAAAAAAAAAAAAAAAGCGTAAGTATTGGTATACAGCGTAGTTAATGACGAAACTGAGCCACTAGGAATGAGTGCCTAACATGGCTAGTATGGCTAGTATTGGGGCTGTACAGAGGACGCTTCAAGCGGTCTACCATGCAGAAGTATGCTGCATACATCCGTGCTAAATCAAAACATTGAAGTCAGACTAAGACTGAAAAGGTAACTCGTCTTCTACTCGCAATCGGGGTCTGCTTTCCGTCTGTCCCTTTCCGCGTTAATAAGCACCGGCCTCATAATCCCACAAGTAAAAATTTTAGTGCAACCTTGCCACCCGATGAGAACTAGACCTCCTCTCCGGGGCGTTTTGTCAGCTCGGTAATGGACTCTGTCGACGCCCCGTTGGAGGGAGGATAGTGCCTGTTATTCCTGCCAATGTTGATTGCGGACTCCTTCGAGTTATTGACGCTCCTGCTAGAGCGGAATAGGCTTGAGAGCTGATAGAAGCTGTCTAGTCGCACGTGGCGGAAGAAATACGGGATGGCTGGAAGGCAGGAGCAAATGGAGGCGAGAAGAGGCTCCATAGCGTTAAAAATAAGAGCCGGGGCGATGGCATCTACAATAGGTTATACATATGTTAGATAAAGCTCCTGCGTAAGAGTTGGAAGAACTTGGGTGGTAACATGGGATTCAAAGGCTTACACAAATCCGATTTGTGGCTTGTGCCGGGTGCACCTTGAATGTAAGCTATCTTCAACAATGCCATCAGCGTGGCGCTACGTTACCAATCAGCCCGCGTTCCTCGAGTGTGTATGGTAAAACTAAACAGAAGGATATGACTTACACGAGTCCGATAAAAAACGATATGCTCACGGCCAGCTTTTTGCGGGCGGCAAGATGAAGATTCCAAATGATCCGCTGCGGGAGGCAAAACATCATCACGTCGTGAACGGCGTTGAGGATACTGGCGGAGTATTCGAGTTTCAAACTTGAGCTACAGTTTTCACTGAGACTCCACTGGCTTGAGAATGGTCGGCACTGAAAACTGTAGGCGAAGATTAAGGCAATCGCCCAGAGAACCATCCAGCAAGCCAATATATAGATGCAGATATGGAAGCTGCGCGGAGCAGTAACGAAGATACGACCCAGAAGCGCCAGGATCGATAATTTTATGGTTGTAATGGACATTGTGTATGAGTACAAGTTGACTACTTCCCACTATGTTCCTGTCAGATGCAATAGGTCGCTGTTTGTTGACATTTCCGCTGATACCCACCTTCATCTGCATGATCGACTCATGGGTAGTCACGGTTATGCTATGCCGACCGATACCATTGGCGACCTCTGTGGTTGCGATCAGTACTCTAGTGAGTCGGTTGCAAGCGACTGTACTGACCTCCAAGAGTGGCACTTATGAACGGTATCAGAAATATGATGCCTGCGATAGAGAGATAGTCGTCCAGACTAGGCATCGTCTTTTGTTGTCGCCGGACGGCCAAACGAATCACCACCAGGATGATTGCGATGACATAAAAGGTGATAACAACACCATAGCAAGCAGGCTGTCGTGTCTCATTGATGTGAGCCTTCTCATAGGCGATCTCGATGGGGGAAAGAGTGGACATGATTATAATGTAAGAATAATACGAGATCTGGAAGGTGAATGAAAGAACACGAGTGCGGGCTCATCTAAATAGGTGTGTCCTTCAGACTCTCGCCAGAAATTTGGCTAACTGGCCGAGCCTGAGCTGATGCATGTATATGCAGGTCGACTTAGTGCTCATTGGGGGCGGACGGAGTCTCCTTGTCGTAGGTCTAAAAGATTCTTTGTACCCGATCGACCCGTCCGCACTGTCTAAGCCACAGATAGCCATCCTCAGTCATCAGACTTTTACAACCTCGCTCTGAAAACTTTTCATATAATCCCCACACATTGATCACTGGTTCTTACTGCTCTACATTTTTCTTTTTCGCATATCTTCCGCGATGACCAGCATTGACATGTCCAGCGGTGACTGTTTCCCCTCCCTCGAGAAGGGACCCCCAAAGGACAGCCTCGTGGCGACAGAGCGGATGTCCAAATATCAATTCATAGTCACCATACTAGCCCTCTTGCTTGCAATGCTTCTGGTAGGCATTCGGTTTTGTTTCTCTGAAAAATCACATTGCAGTTGGGATTCTGGACTAACGATTGTATGATCACACTAAGACTGCCTTGGATCTGGTACGTCGAGTTTATTATTTTTCTATTTGAATCCAGTTTCTGTTAATATGCTGCCCACAGACAATTATCTCCACGGCCGTCCCACGAATTACACATGATTTCCATAGCCTCAACGACGTAGGCTGGTATGGCTCGGCTTTCTTCCTCACAATGTGTTGCTTCCAAACATTCTGGGGAAAGCTGTATCGATACTGTTCCATAAAGTACATTTTCATTACGGCAATCTTGAGCTTCGAGTTGGGAACACTTGGGTGTGGTATGTCTGTGTCTCTCTCCTGAATCTCTCGTTTCTTTCTTTCTTTTTTTTTTTTTTTTTTTTTTTTTTTTGGGTTTTTTTTTTTTTTTTTTTTTTTTTTTTTTTTTTTTTTTTTTTTTTTTTTTTTTTTTTTTTTTTTTTTTTTTTTTTTCTTTCTCTTGGGACGAAGATTCTAAGCCAGTACCAGCGGTGTCCAAGAACAGTGCCGGGTTCATTGCTGGCCGTGCAGTCGCGGGCTTTGGTGGTGCTGGTGTGATATCGGGCACTTATATTATTATAGCCCACATTGTACAACCTGAAAAAGTTCCGGTTTTCTACGGTCTGAATGGCATCATTTTCACAATCGCAAGTGTTGCCGGACCCTTGATTGGAGGGGCCTTCACGTCCACCGTGACTTGGCGATGGTGGTGAGTAGTAATGGCTTCTCTAGGCCTCGCAGACACTCTCCAAGAACTAATATTGCAATCTTTCCTGTTTCATCTAGTTTCTACATCAATCTTCCTCTTGGGGGTGTAGCTGTTGCCGCACTTTTGCTGAGTTTACGCCTCCCTCAAAGCCGCCGACCGGCTCCTACACCGGTGCTGGAAATTCTCCTCAAGTTGGATCTCCCGGGCTGTTTCGTCATGACTGGTGCCCTTATATGCTATCTATTGGCGCTGGAATACGGAGGAATTACCAAGCCTTGGAATTCGTCACAGCCCATCGGCCTACTGGTCGGGTGGATCCTATTGACGCTACTTTTTGCGGCCGTGGAGTGGTTCCAGGGGGATGAAGCACTGGTTGCGTCGCGATACCTGCGTAACCGCGGCGTCTTGATGTGTTGCATCTTCGTATTCTTGTAGGTGAAGATTACTGGCAACTCAGTCATTACGCTAACTGAGCATGGCAGCCTAAACGCGGCCAACTATATCCGCGTCTACTACTTGCCTCTCTACTTCCAGGCGATCAAGTATGCCTCGCCAGAACGCAGCGGAATTCTCCTACTGGCATATATAGTTCCCACATGTATGCTTTTCCCTTCTTCCGATATCTGTGCATCTCCAACCAGATCCTGACTGTTGCGCTTCGGTTTCCCTGTACAGCCGTTTTCACGATGCTGGCTGGCGGCGTCCTCAATAAGGTCGGATACTACCAACCTTTCCTCCTCGCGGGCGCCGGTACAGTGACTATCGGCTCTGGTTTGATCTACACCTTGGACATCAACACCCCTTCCGCCAAAATCATCGGTTATCAGATCTTGGCGGGGGCTGGAGATGGGATCTGCGTTCAAGTCCCAGTGACGGCTGTGCAAGCATTTGTGGACCAAAAAGAGCTAGCCACGGTGACTGCCCTCGTTTTGTGTAAGCACCTTCCTCTTTCTTACTAGTGTGTTCACGATCCCGTCTGCTTCTATGGAGACACTGGAGACACGGCGATCACTTTCTGTTCCGTTATGCTTGCTTGTTTGTCCCTCCCCATCAATGTTACCCGCCTGTCATCCTTTAACCCCAATTCCTACGTTCCGACTCTACTCCCTGCTTTTCAAGCACCTTGCCTTTTTTTTTTCTTTCTCTTCCTTTATGTCTTTTATTTTACTGACCCTCACCCATGAAGTCTTTCAACTAGGCAGTGGCGTCATCGGGATCGCGGCGGGCGAAAGTATCTTTTCCAACCGGGTGATCCAGAAATTAGCCCAGTATGCGCCGGGGACATCGGCGACAGCAGTGCTGGAAGCTGGGGCGTCGGAGCTACAAAGTGCATTTGGCGAGGCAGAATTGCAGGGGGTTCGTCGGGCGTATCTGGCCGGGATCCATGGTGCTTGGATTCTGACTCTGGCCCTCTGTGGGGCGGCAGTGGTGGCCGGTGTGTTGGCACCGCCGATCTCCATAGCTGGAAAGACCGGTGTCCGGCCTACTACGGAGGGTGATGGCGATAGCAAACGCCGTCCCACTGATGAGATGGGTGAGGAAGAGCGTGGTGAGGTGGACGGGGCTGGGGTGTCTGATTGCAAAGCTGGCTGAGGAGTTCAGATCGTTGTTCGGCTAAGCAGTGGAGCCTTGAGTAACTGGCAAAGGCACATTTGCCCGGGGGGGGGGGATGAGTACGGAGTTTACTTACCTAGTAGGTAGCTATTAGCAGATGAAAATGTGACGGTTGTTGCATGAACATGCAGACTATTCATCAGGCGTTGTTGCCATGGCTTTGTGGGAGTGGGGTGGTCGACGTTGTCGCTACGGCGGAATGGTGGGTGTAGTGTCATCAATTCGATGTTGTTTGGGCGCTACGATGTAGAAGGCCGGGGCTAAGTCTCGGACTTTTGGGATGGAGAATTCCAATCAGTATGGCATATACTCCATGTCTCGCTAAGTGCGAGTCTGGTGGGGCTGCCTGAGAATCAAGCCTGGATTGGCGGCTCAGCCATCCGATTCCGTAACCGGAGAGACCAACCCAGGGATCTGCATCCCCACACCCAAGTACTTTGTACAAGTTCTAGCACCCGATTCGTTGATCCTGCAAGCAGCAAACAGTTGGAAATTGGCACTAACGAACGCCAGTGGCCTGTATTCAAATTACATTATGAACTTCCTCATCATGTTCATGTTACAGAGGGTATATTTCCTAGCGTTAGCTCGGTGGGCTAACCGGCTATTCTTGCCAAATTTCGTGATTAAAACTAGCCAACATGCGTGCAGAGATTTTTCTAGTTTGTATCTCCGTGCTTCGCTTAGAGAGGAGGGAGGATCAACCTAGATGATCGACATATTAGGCTGAGTTGCCAACGTAAGCCACTTTGTAGGCAAGCTGATTGAGAGTGGGCGTCTTGCGGGGCCGACGCAAGGACACTGCGGGATGAACCCTAAAGGTAACTAGATAACTCATCCCGCTCACCAGGCCCACTATACGGGCTGTTGAGGGGCCGGCAGGACACTGCCCCCTTGGATTATCCTACGGGCAATGCACAATCGCCATAGTCAACCGGGAAATATTGAATTATACTTCTCCATTGAGTGAAGCAGCATCGGAAATGGCAAAACTAGGAGCGAGTGAAGACTCGGTAAGTACTAGCCCCCTCCTCCAACCCACCTATCATGGCTCATGGCTCCCGCCTTCCTGCTACCCCTACGGGCTTACGCCGTCGGCGCAGCATCAGATTAGCACTATGACTAGGAAAGTTGAACTCGAATGGGTGGAGCCCCTTGGGCCGTCCCGGCTGCTCGAGCTTGAACTCGAACTCGGTCAACAGCGTGCCGAGGACCATTTTGATAATATTCGAAGCCATGAAGCGCCCGGGACACGAATTCTGCCCGTGCCCAAAATGCAAGCTGGTTGGACTGGTCGTTGCGAACTGATGACGGTAGGTCTCGCTGCGGTTCTGACGTAGCCTGTAGTAGCGCAGCCCGTCGAATCGTGTGGGATCCTCTACGCTGTCGTGCTGGATTGGGACGATAGGAAATTCGACGTGTGAGCCTGCTGGCAGGTGCAAGCCATCACTAAGCTCAATCTCATCGGTAAATTGACGCTTGTATCCCACTAAAGTAGTACATTGAAACGGTCAGACTGAATTGCGGGAAGAGATGGGGTCATTCATACTGAGACTTGGGGGGTTCATGCGTTGAGATTCCTTCATGAAGCTGTCGAGCTTGCGCATACGCAGAAGGGTAGTCTTTTCCCATCCGCCATCAACCTCCAAGGCATTGAGGACTTCCTGGCGGAGCTCATCCTGATACTCTGGGTAGGCACAAAGGTCGTACAAGGTTTCCGTCAAAGCCATGGCGGTTGTGTGGTTGGAGGCTAGGGAAAGAGCAAGGACCATAGACGCCAGCCGCAGCGGTTCGGCATCTTTGCCCTTCGCAGCTTCAATGAGATACTGGAGCACGTCTGGAAATTCGGATTTACCCTTGCGTTGGATCTCATCACGGCGCTCCGCGTATATCTGCTTTCTGTAGCGGATGTATGGCAGTAGAATACGTTTTGCGCGCCAGAAACGCCACGAAATCTCCCACGAGCAGGGCAGCAACCAGGAGGCAAGCGTCTTAAATCCATAGGGCACCAGTCGGATGGAGATAGCAGTAATGAATATGTTATTGAGGTAGCCCTCGGCCGAGGCGACCCAGCGATTGTCATCTCGCAGCTCGCGGCCGCCGAAAATACGAGCTGAGATGCGCCCAACGATACGGTGGAGGGTGTGGAATGCTGGAACGCTTGTCCATTCTTCCTCGCTGATGTTCGGAGGTAGCTCGTGTGCAAAGGCCGCATCTAGCTCCTTCCGCACCGTTGGTATTAAGATAGCCAACTGTGGGTTCACCTTCCACTTGAGCACATCGACGAACAGGCGTGTCGAATTCAGCACATCCAGATGTGTGTATTTGCTCTGCATATTGTCCAGGTTTGCCTTCATTGCATTTGCCCGATTCGGGGGCAGCTTGCGGATCTCCTCTAGGTACTTCTGTGGCAGGACGATGACATCGTTCCCAGTGAGCTTCCACGGCCTGTTCTTGTACTTCGTGTATCCCTCGTGCAAGATAGACTTGGCCGAAAAGAAAAATTGAAATCGAGCCAACCAAGCATACTTGAGTCCAACGAAAGGGGCACTGAAGGCGGCATTTCCAACCTTAGGGCGGACCCAGTGTTGGATCATGAAGTATATGAGTGACAGACTGGCGATGGTAACGTAATACCGGAACGTCTGGTCGATCATTGGAAGCATTGACTGAATCATCTTGAAGCGCAAAAGAGCAATTTGGAATGTCAAATCAAGGATGGGTGATAACGATGAGGATCAAGAGAGTCGTTGAAGTGGTCAACGTAGGGCAAGCCGAAGGCTCTTATCGCTCATGGATTCGGAGGAGACCATGCGAGGCGCTTTCGGGACCGCGAATTTGGTAGTCTGTAGCTTTCTTTCCCACCGCGCTAACAGTGACACTAAATTCTCACCCGCATGGATCAGCCACCTAACGGTGGGTGAACTGTACTATGGTATAGGATCATTTGTAATGCATTTCTGTGGAGACGACGGCGGAATTGAGTTTAGGTCACGGGCCTCTACTTTTGGGGGCAGCCTTTATTAAACAAACGGCACTTCTTCCCCTGCAGGCGCTGCCTCCTCTGTCGGTCCCAATTCCTATGACTCCTTACTATCTGGTGTCGTAGCTGAGTGCATGTTGAAACCATGGCAATCCCGTCGTCCATCACTGCCACCCTGATCACCCTTCTCCTCGTGAGTTCAGCCGTCCCAAGCCCCGCCGGGGGCCGAAACCACGAAAAGTGTCCCCTTCTCTGACCCACGCCTTCTAGCTTCCCATCCTCTTGGCCCTGAAGCGGCTTTACTTCCACCCGCTATCTCGGTACAATGGACCGCTTCTTTGGGCATTAACCCGTGTGCCGTATATGCTGGCATTCCGGAATGGCAAGTTAGCACATAAAATAAAGTCTTTTCACGACGTTTATGGCGAGACCGTCCGCGTTGCCCCGAATGAGGTGTCCTTCATCAACCCCGACACTGTCAAAGACATCTATCAGCGCAGACCGAGCGGCGGCGGTTTCAAGTCACTTCCTAAAGATCCCATCCGCCAGGCACCTCCAAGGCCAGGGCAGCCCATTAGCATCCTCGATGCGGGCGATTCTGACCACACACGACTCCGCAAGGCCTATGCGGCCGCCTTCAGCAGCCAGGCCTTAAGCGCCCAGGAGCCGCTCGTTGCCAGCTACGTCGACAAGATGATCACCCAAATGCAGTCCCAGAGCGAACTAGCTACAAAGAAGGTTGATCTACAAGAGTGGATCAGCTTCTGCACCTTTGATATCGTCTGCAAATTAAGCTTCGGCGAAGATTTCGCCTGTTTGGACAATCAACGCTACCACGAATGGGTGGGCCAACTCGTCTACTCGCTCAAAGCCAAAGTCCAGCTAGCCTCCTGCCGCTTCTATCCCTGGTTGTTCAACTACCTTGTCAAGCGCCTACCCAAGTCTGCGGGTGTCCTCATGGCCCAGCACCAAGCCACAACCAAGGAAAAGGTGAAGCGCCGGTTACAGCAGCTGGACAGCGATGCCAGTGCTGAAGGCAATGATGCCGCAGGGGTTACTAGGCCGGATTTCCTAGCACATCTTGTGCAGCAGCAATCCCGCCGGGAAATTTCCGAAGGGGAGATGGTAGTGAACGCCGCAACTCTCATCGTTGCTGGGAGCCACACCCTTCAAACCGCCATCACTGGTATTCTATTTCACCTCCTTCGGAATCCAACAATAATGGATCGCGTGACGAGCGAGGTGCGCAGTGCATTTCTCTCTGCCGACCAGATAAATGTGTCCACCCTGCTCAGGCTGCCCATACTAGAAGCAGCGATCAAGGAAGGCATCCGTCTCACCTCCCCCGTGCCCCTGGGGTTGACTCGACTGGTTCCCATTGGGGGCCATACCATCAACGGGGAATATTTCCCAGAGGGAGTAAGTCACTTTTGTCTGCACTTTTCTCATTACTTGCGTGTCTAATTTAGCCCGGAGCGGGGACATGAGATAACAGACTCATAGAAGCTAACGATGAATTACAGACTGTTGTCTCCTACATGCAATGGGCTGCCAATGTCTCCCCACAGAACTATACCGACCCTCAGGCCTTCCACCTTGAGCGCTGGCTCAACTCGCGCCCGCAGGCTTTATCTCCGCAAGATGACCCTTTTGAAAAGGACCGGCGACATGCTACGCAGCCGTTTCTACAAGGCCCGCGGGACTGTATTGGTCAGAATTTGGCCCGCATGGAGATCGTCCTCATTCTGGGCAAAATTTTGTATCACTTTGACGTGCAGCCAGAGGAGACCCTCGGACGCTGGGAGGATCAGGAGACATATGCTGTCTGGGTTAAGACTCCGCTGCCAGTGTATTTGAGAACAAGAAAGGACATGAAATGAGTGTCCCTTTTCAAAAGGCATCCAATCGAACTTTGATGTATGTCGAGGCTGCGGCATTTTCTTAGAGCAAAAACAACCACCTATCTGGACAGATCAATGACGCTAATCATATGTACTCCCCACACTTAGGTAGACTTGGTGGTGTGATAGGGATATTCAAAGCGCGGGTGAAATACTAGGTTGAGATGACTATGTTCTCATACGATTATGGGCAATGCTCATTACAGATTTGGGTACGTTGCATTTAAGCAACAACTACGATTGGTTCGTTGGCAGTAGCAACCGATTTGCAGATTATGACCTTATCAATAGAAACGGGCACCGATACTGCGTAGCACAGGAGACGTTAATCACTCAGTTACATCACTGGCTACTGACCAGAGCATATGTTAGATTGTCACACTCTATCCAATAAATCATTGGAGGGGCAAGAGCAAATTGTGGGAGGTGTAGTATGGGTCTCAATGTGTGTGTAACCAGGTAAGGCCGTCTGATCTTCAGTCCCTTGCGTCAGAATCGGATTCATGCAACCCATTGTTTCCTGATCGGGTAATATTACATCAGTAGTTATTAAAAACAGGGTCTTACGCGGCCAGCAGATTAGATGTAGTTACTATCATTTTCCTTGGAACCCTAGCAATTCAATAATGTTCATCAAAGTCACACTTGTCAGCGCCAGTCTATAAACACATATAAACAGCAAGCGCAGCATGGCATTTACTGAACCATCACTCACTACCTCCCCTCAGCTCTAGGTGGATCCAACACTTCGTATTCAATTGACTCCTTTAAGCTAATCCGAGCAAAATATGATCAAATATATCTTTTCAAAGAACACGATGCAGCCCACCCAAGCTGTCAAGCAAACCCCACCTTATTTCTGGGGCAATACCTCTGTGTCCAAACCTCTTCCGGTGGCCGGATATGAAGAATGTCGGAACCTAATGGGTGATTGATCCATTCCTCGACTTGAAAGAATGGTTGGCAGCGGCCTGCAGAAGCTCAGGTCTATGTTTGAGGCAATAAATGAATCCTCAACGTTGAATATTACTCATTGTTCGGTAGTCAATCTCAAGTTATTGCCAGAGCTGCAGCAATGGCAGATTGATCAACGACATAATGGATGGATATTACTATCCAAAGGCAACGGACTGGCACGTGTGCCAGAGAAGGTGGTCGAACTGCTGAATCCACGGGATTGGCCTGAGCCGCTCTTAACCCGAGCTGCACTCTTCGGAAGTGGCCTGTTCAATATGCTGTGTGGAGCCCACGATGCCCACACACTCTACTCAAGTTACTGTGCTGACATGATCTTCTGTTGGGAGCATGCCTATCACCTGGTGTTTCCCGACTTTGTCAAGACCCTCGAACAGGCGATTCATGACACCCATGCGCTAGTTACGCCAGGCGGCAGAGATCGAAGGACCGCCGCGGATTTGGCCCTGCGATACATGAGAGAAAAGACATCACTAGAGGAGCAATACGTCACACAACTTTCGGGGAAAGTGGCACGCGTCAATCGTGACCAGGCGCTACCTTTATGGATATGCGAGAGTTCTATCTGGCCGTGTGGCGTTGAGGCGATAGCACGCGGCTTTGATTGTGCCGCTACAGCACATGACTTGATGCAGAGTGTTCCGTTAACAGACATTGTGGATGTCGGATCCGATATCCTCAACTCAGAGCTACTCAACGCACTGTTAAATACAGCAGATATATGCGACGGGCGTTATCACTGTAGAAAAGCTGAGACCTGTCTATGATGCATGCGCGTATAACAGTGCCAGAATGTTGACTGAACGCTGGTCCGATCCATGTGCAAAAGCGGTCATGGTACTATACCCCTGGCACATCCTTAATGGCAGGCATAATTTCCTTCGCAGGGCGTTGCTCGGCTACCCCAAGGCACGGAAAACATATACTTGTCAGAAAGGGGCAGACTTTGGCGAAACATTCGATCGTAATTACCGGACAACTGGTTTCAGCCGACCTCTCCAGAATGCCTGTAATGGGCATGTATATTGCGATCATATACAGCAACAACTGCAATCATGGTCTTGCCCCAAGCCTGTCAACTTTGTGGTGGTTCCTCGCACCAGCAGTGCCGCAACTTCCGTTTCCCAAGTAGCTCGTTGACTCTGCAATTTGGTTAGGGCTCCAGTTTCGGCAGATGGTCCCATTTCCTCTGCGAGGATCCCAATGATGGTCCCTCGGTAAGACAGGTGATGAAAAAGACAAAGTGTTTATTATGCATATATCTGCACTCTCCGATGAGTAAGACTTGACTGTCTGGGTGGCGAACCTTTTAGATTCCCGACGCTTGGGAAATAATGCCTGTGGCATGAATATTGACAATCGCAGCTCACAAGTCACACAGTAGAAATAGTAATTAGTTAGCCGGCGTGTTGGAAAGCCGGGAAAATGTTGTTAACGAAGGGAAAGGGGAAGTGTGTAAGAGCCTACTGGTAGCAAGGACCTATTCTTGATTGTTGTCCATTGGGGCAATGATTGACTCCAGGTTTCTTATCAGTCGGATCCGACTGATACGAACGATCTCCGGCCAGATTATTCAGAAGGGGTTCGTATTGAAATACACTGGAAAGACCCACATTGACCAATGATGGGAGCAATATCAATGCCTGCCTTATTATGAGATAATAATGAATTTCTACCTTACGCCTATCCCGTTACCCAAGGGGGGCTATGTGTGTATCTTTAAACCAACACCGACGGGACCGGAGTTCGCTCCGATCATAGCGGCCATATGCGAACCAAAATACCTTCAATTTCTGCGGCGGTCATTTCCTCGAATAATGACGCATCGTAGTTCAATTTACACATAGCTTGCGTCGCTCGACCATCAACTTAAGAGAGTGGCTTAATGTTACAGGCTCTCGACTTTCAAGGCAGTAATACATCGCTGTTTCAAATCTGGAATGTACAAGAATCTCGATAAGCTCATTGTAAGACCCCTGTACATTATCCCCAGTAATACCTTCCGCTGGCTCATGCAATCCGACATTACTATCGAGAAGGAGGCCGTGTCTATGTCGCGTTTGATTAACCCTATCCGTCTATTCTATCGCCAAATCTCGCCGTAGTGATCCATCAATATCTTAAGCCAATCGTCCGTCAAGCTGCTTCCGGCTGTCATGCTGTAGCTGTTCGAGAGACTTTAAGACTCGGAGGTGCTCTTTCTTAAGGGCCTCAAATCCTTCATCGAGCTGCTTGTGCCATGGATACAGAACAAAAACTTGGAATGCGAGTGCCGACGATGCCACGACAAAGTTTGTCAATGATATTCCGCGCGTCACAATCATCTTGCTGTCTTCGTAAACCGTTAGAATAGGCCTTTTCTTAAATGTCTGCCTCGCAGATAGAGGACTTACATTAGACTGAAGACTTTGGACTTTTGCAACCCAATGGGAGTGGATGGGTTTGATCAAGAGGCAGAAGAGTTCAAATCATAGAAAACAATGGTCCTTCGGAAGAGTGGAATTAAATGACCGAGGGGAAAGGAAAGGAGCATGGAACATGGTATAAGAGGCGATTCTGGACCAAGGGTGCTTGGCCGCCCCTTTCAATTCCCTCGACAATATCGGAGAACTAGCCGACCCCTAGTCCCGATTAGTGGTTAGTCTCTTGTGGCTGCATCTGCGCATCCCCGAAGATGATCCTCGGGTATTGAGCACACTGTGGGTGCGCAATTTAGACCACTACAGCTCTGTACTGGCTACTTATTGACTTGTATACTCTGATTGTTTCTGTCAATGAACGTCCAAGGCACTCCGATCGAATTCTTCCAAGATATGTGCCTTCCTATTTGATACTTAAAGCTCCACTACGTTTGTAGTTGATGACTCAATTAATGTGTCAGACCAAATGTTAGGTGTCCAGGTACCAGTCAATTGTTTCAGGTCGAGAGACTGCACTGGGGGATGTACTATAAATGCATCCGCCTACAGTAATACGCAGAGCGTGCTAGTTATCCCTTAAAGAACAGATTCAGCACTAAGACTTAATACTGGGTCAGTCTAATGTAAACATGATGCAATTGCAGAAATCCAATAGATATCACTAGTTAATCCAATTATGACAGTGCTGGGTAACTAGATTTTGCGGTGGTCCTCATCTTTAGGGGCCATCGTAGATGACCATTGAAGCCCGCCCGGACTGATGACAGTATGTTACCACAATGACAGTATCTTCATTTAGACTGGCAAAACACCCAGTCAGATGTTTGTTTGCCACATCTGAACCATGTACCGTTTTCTTCTCGGAGTAAGCCTTTTCGATCTTGGGCTTTCAAACGATATCCCCGGGATCTCGACAGAAAATATTACGGGGAATCTCCCTAAATGTTACTAGACGTTTAATACTCCAATAAAACCCACACATAAATTTTCCTACTGCTAGACTACCCCGAACAATCCGATTTATACTGACAGCATAGCTTGAATCTATTTCTTCCAAACTAATAATGTGACACGCGATGACTTCTCCCTAGCGTCGACCTAAGCATGTAGGAAGAGGATCATACTCAGCAATCTAGGTACCATTTATCTAAGTATCAGATACCTCGCTTTAGACATATCCTTTATCTTTGAAAAAGCCAATCAGAATTGATTGCCTCATCATGCATCATTTCTTTGCGATCCCCGCATGCCTAAAATGTTAATGGCTAGTTGTTCATTATATCTTTGACTATGCATCTGGTCTTTGCTAAATAGCTTGGAAGTGTTGTAATACGAAGGCTCTGGGATTCCCTGGAAATCTTCAAGGAAACCAGCCATCTACGAAGATTCGAAAGCAGCTCTAGGTATAAGTAGCAGGTAAAAACTTTTTAAGTTTCGTAACATAGGGAGCATAAGGAAGCATATTGATGGCTATAATACTTTGTTGGGCGCAGTCACGGTTGAGGTAATGTTAATACTAGTAGAATAGGTAGTAACGAAGAACACGAGCAGGCATGAAAGCCGACCTGTATGTGATTATGGAAGACATTTATATACATCTAGTTTCAATTTGTGTGAACACCCAAACTCCCATTATACGGTCATGTTCGATTCTATATTGATAATCACCTGCCAATGTAGGAAGCTTTGTAGTACGGTTAAAATATACACATGGTTAGCGCTCACCTCGATAGCATGCAAGTTGGCAATACGTCAAGGAAATGCTGCATTTAGCGGCCACGGGTTAGAATATCAGCTAACCCCATTGACCCTAGGCTTCGGAGTGTCGAATGACGACAGCAGGAAGGTTGGATTGCTCATTTGTCCTCCCGCCGACTGGCTAGCGGGGGTTGATAGACCCACAGCTTCCAACAGTGGCAATCATTCAGTATTGAATGCATCCTCACATCCGGTAACATATATACAAAGCAACGCCCGTTGACCAGCAGTATATGAATTTCTAAGAGCACCGCTGCTTTCGCCCACCAAAATGTCATTTTTCGACGCCGAAAAGCTGCAACCCGGCAGTACGCCGAGACCACTCCCTCCAGCTGGTCCGATGGATGGAGAATTAGAGGATATTAGACCGAATCGACTCGTTCGAAAATTGTCCCCTAGACAAGTTCAGATGATTGCCATTGGGGGTACTATAGGAACAGGGCTATACTTGGGAACAGGCGAGGCGCTGGCAACTGGAGGACCCGCGTCGATACTGTTGGCATATACCATTTGCGGTGGCATTGTTTTCCTCACCATGCTCTCTTTGGGAGAGATGGTAGCATTCATGCCTGTTGCAGGCTCGTTTTGCACCTTTTCAGGGTATGCCGAGCATCAATGAAAGCGTCGCTCTGGGTTTTCTTGCTGACATTGACCAGGCGTTTCGTCGATGATGCGCTTGGATTCGCCTTAACGTGGAATTACTGGGCAAATGACGCCGTCTCCACAGCTTCAGACATTATAGCATTGCAAGTCTTGCTGGAATATTGGACGAAGCATTTCCCTGGCTGGGGCTTAAGCCTCATTTGCCTTGCGCTTGTTCTGACCCTGAATACCTGCTCAGTCAGGGTCTTTGGAGAGGTATCTTGGTGATAACGAAGAGTGAGATGTGACATCCTATTAATCATCCCTCCAGATCGAATACTGGCTGTCATTACTGAAAGTCGTGACCATCATTGTATGTGCGCAAGCCCTCATTTACATCCGTGCCTCCATCTTATATCATTCAGGTCTTCATCATTGTTGGGATTGCTGTGAACTGTGGCGCTAATACTGATCAAACATACCTGGGCGCTAAATACTTCTACACCGGGGACGCGCCCTTTGTCGGGGGGATTGGAGGCTTCGCTTCCGTTTTTGTGACAGCTTCCTTCGCTTAGTAACACTCACATGCATGGCCCAAGCAAATTTGGATCATGATCGCTGATTTTAAGTATTAGTGGCGGAACCGAAAATGTGGCCGTTACAGCTGGCGAGACACGGGATCCATCTCAGACCTATCCTCGTGTCATCCGCAATGTCTTCTGGCGCATTCTTCTCTTCTACGTCGTATCTATCATCATCATCGGTCTCGATATTCCTTACAACTATCCTGGCTTATCGACACAGAGTGCTTCCACCAGCCCTTTCACTATTGTCTTCGACAAAGCCGGCAGTACCGTGGCGGGCAGCTTTATAAATGCTGTAATCATGACTAGTGCAATATCTGCTGCCAATCACGCCCTCTTCGCCGGCGCACGCCTTCTCTACACCCTTGCCATTAGCGGTCACATTCCCGGTTCTCGTTTCTTGGGCCACCTTAACCGATTCAATGTCCCATGGGTGTCAGTCCTTTCGACCGCAGCTATCAGTGCTCTCTGCTTCGGGGCAAGTAAGATTGGTGCCGGTCAGGTCTGGTCGTGGCTGCAGAATCTGGTGGGGGTGTCAAACCAGATATCATGGTTCTTCATCTGCCTGACTTCGCTGCGTTTCCGGTCCGCCGTCCGACATCAAAGCCTCGAACACCTGCTACCTTTCAAAAATGTCACGTACCCGTGGGGCCCGGCGCTCGCAGCCGGGTTGAATCTCTTTCTGGTACTCATACAGGGCTGGAAATCCTTTAGTCCAAGATTCGATGCCGCTGGGTTTGTATCATACTATATTGAGATCCCAATCATGGGCTCCCTATTCTTGATTTGGAAGCTTTACAAGAAAACCAAGCTTGTTCCTCTCGGTGAGATTGACTTGGAAACAGACCGATACCAGCGGGAAGATAACGTTGATGATCGCGGCTTGCATGTCTCCGAGGGATGTCCGAACAATGGTCAGCTAAGGTGTGTGACATGGTCGTTGGCTTTCTTCAAAGCAGTCAGAAACTGGATGTTTTGAAAGATATGATCAATGTTAGGCGAGTAATGATCAAATAGATAGAATAGTTATAACCTCATATATTACAACAAGGTATCGGAAGACTGAGGGCTATCTTCAGATCGAATAGTAAACCTCCGCTTCCCACAATGATCAAGTTATACATGCCAGGATACCCTAATGTGTAAATTAATGCACAGCAGCGAGCTGTGGTACCTGTGCAATAGACAAAGGCCAGTAAACTAGTATCAAGGCCCCTAGTTAACCATTTAGTGGCAGTAGAATCTGCCAATGCAATCTGCAGACAAGGAACCGATGTCGTACTCTTCATTAAAATTCTACCATGTGTGACATCCACGTCATTTTGTTGGTGAATACAGCTCACCATAACTAAGCCCTACGAGCTGACGCGAAACCAATGCATAGCTGATCATAATCAAAGTACTATCAGTATGGAAGTGTGTTTTATTGGTTTAGCGACGGGTGGCCAGCAAGATTGTGCCAGAAACTGAGCTCAAATTCTTGGAGGTTGGTATTGTCCCATAACCACCAGGATCCGTCATCTAGAGTTTCCCTTTGCTCGGAGGCAGTCGGATGTTCAATTCGGTTATCTGAAGCGACCATCGTATTGTCCAAGGAAGGCGTCATCATCCGATCCAGGATAGCCTTTATGGTTTGGGTCGCGCGAGCTAGCAAGGCATAGTTGGGTGAGTCTATATATACTAAAGTTCCGCGTTCGATTTCTGCGGCAAGGATGCTTAGTTCTTGGAATATCTTCGAAAAGCTTGTTGTAAAGCTCTGGATGGCAAATGAGCGCTTGACAAGAGTTAGGCATATCATTCCCGCAGCGGACAAGCCGTAGTATGCGACCTTCGAAATCGTTCTCATTAGACAGGACATTGCAAGTTTTGATGCAAACGTAACCCACCTTCCATACGAGCGATGTACCAGAGTTCACTATCTGGTCTTTGAGTAGAATGGTTTCTACAACAAGGCCCAGCATCTTCAAGGAAATCTCGAGCAACTCCGAGTCGGGCTCCGTAGACATAGGGCGGACTAATGCAAGTCTTAGAAGGAATTGGACATGTAGGTAGTTCAACTTCATATTAACCATGAAGTCTCGTTCTACTGGTCGTCGATCACAGGCTTTAAGGCCACATTCCAGCCGGCAGCTTCGAGGAACCGCAAGCCATTGGGCCTGGATATCCGCCTCTATCAGCCTTATTGGGGTTAGTACCACACTAAGGGTTATTAACACGGAACACTCAACCTACCATGCTCTTCGGGCCCTTTCATCATAATTGTCCTCGGTGAACAGGTCCAATATATCATCCTTCAGAATGGCACAGAGACCAGCCCATCTCGAATCAGTAGCAAAGTCCAGCTTTTGAGTATGAAGCCAAACTGCTGGGCTGCGGGATGCCTCGTGTGAATTCGCATCATGATCACCCGGTAGGTAAAAATGACAGAACCTACGTAGGATTCGAGGTGGGCGGCCAAGAAAAATGGAAACATTTTTGTCGGCAGAGTATGCTCGACAGAAGGCGGCCTGACGCAGATCTCGTAGGAATGCAGGAGCTGCACGAAAGGATTCTGTTTGCTGTTGGTGGTAACCAAGGGCAAATAGAGCCGCTGCGACATCCCCCAATTTCCTCCAGGACAAGTAGCCTGGAATCATATCAAATAAGTATTTAATAACATATGTGTAGCTGAGACTTCGTTTATTCTTTGTCTTTTGGGGGTGGGGAATAGGAATTACATACTTTGATCGCCATCAACCTGGGAATGAGATATGAAGTTTTCGTAGGTTAGAAAAAGTTGAAGGTCATTCATACAGTCCAGGGGTAAACATAGATCCAAGAATTGATCCGAGTACGAGAGGGTCAACTTCTGAATTTTACGACGCTGTTGCTCCGAGCCATACATTGGTTCTGCATAAGTCAAGTCAATAGAGGCTCGACAGACAGCGGTACAAAATAAACCCAAAGTCTCCCATCGCGCATGAGGCCCACAAAAATTAGCACAGTATTGGTCCAATGTTGTGTCATGGTTGGGACGGAGAGGGCAGCGGGAATTGTAGAAGAGGCGCTTGGAAATAGTCGTGGCCGATGCATGTGTTCCATCAAAGTTTGAGATTAGGTGAGAAGTTGTAGATGCGCAGGGCGTAGTCAATGGGCCAGCTAAAGCAAGATTGGTCCCCGTAGCTATCCATCTTCTGAAAAGTTGAGTAAACTGCGGAATCAATGAGTCTCGGTGCAGTTCGAGAATGAGCTCGGCACCTTTGGCGATACAGGTGTCATCGAAGATATAGTCATCGGCCGGATTTGGGTGAGAGTTGATGTCAGTCGTGGGGCCTAATTCTGCGGTCTTCTGGATTTGCAATTGATCGAAGAATGTTGTATGACTCGACGAGCCTAAATAGCCTGGGTTGGGGTATTGGAAAGCTGCTGGAGGGTTGACAGTTTCATCGGCCGTGACTCCGGAATTACGAGACGGATCATTCTCTTGCCTTCGCCAGTTTGCAGCCCGAGCAGATGGTCTTTTGAAAGGTCGTGAACGATAGGTACAATCTGCACTTCGGCCACGCTCCCTGCACCGTGAGCAAACCGGTTTGTCATGGTCGCACCGCAGCTTTATCGCTCGGCATGGATCACAGGCAGGGAGCTTGCCAGATTTCGCTGTGAGTCGATTTGATGATGTCGGAGTCGGCATCCTGAGGCATCGGTGACTGCAAATCTCTGCACCAAATGCCACACCGCCCGCTGTGCGATGTTTTTTCTCTCCGGCGGAAGCGGTTGTGACTTGTGAGACTCCGATTTTTACTCCGACTCCGAAATTAGTGTCTCGCGAGCATTCAACGGAGCTGTGGGATAGAAGGCCTACTTAACATCATCGGTATAAAGTAATCACATAATCTTTCTCCATAATTACGACATTATTGCGCTCTGATACTAGATTGTTCAAGCCCAACGGCCAATTGCAATAGGTCTCGGTTATGGGCAGGGAGTCGACAATTTAAGACCCGACGGGAACATGACTAATTAACTAAGGACTAGCATCACAGTGCCAACATCATTATCAACCTTTCTTACTCTATGGCAACTCATACGAGACGGTGGTAATTGATGGGGTTCAAACTGGACTGATAGTCTACTACCAATATTCATGGCGTCAACTCATCAGATGAGCGGGTCCTCTATACGCCGGCGCAAAGATCTTGGAACGCCGACAGTGACGCCGACACCCCGATACTGACCCCGACATGCCGCAGTTGTCATTTCTTACAGAGAACTACATTCCAAGTCCAACCATTGGACAGTTCTCTTAGATAGCCCTACATGATCGCAAATGAGGTAGCCCAGCTTCACAATGTACTATCACGCCATACATCTCCCTGAGTAATATAAAACTCAGTGTCCTTAGATGCAACACCTGTCACGTCTCTATCTACATCGGATTCCTGCACTCCTGCGTGCCTTGAACACCTGGTCATATTTCGCCCATCATGGTTGCATCTACGATTTCCCAGCAGGCTGATATTGACTACATGCCTGACCATGACAAATATCTGGCGCGTAGTAAGCGCAGACAAGAAACCGAAGAGCTGGCCATGCATCTTCCTGAGGGTTTCCCTACACAGCTGTCAGGTGACCTAGTGTGGGATGCAAGAACCATTGCTGATAGGTATGATTGGAACTATCAACTCAGCACTGGGGATATCTCTGAGATAGATGGGGCTCTCCGATACTTCCAGTGTATGTGATTATTTCCCATGCTTCCTGGACCATCGGCTCCGACTCATCCTAGTTTCTATCAGCCTTATCAAAGCCGATGGGCGAAATCTGTCCGAACACCTTCCCACTGCCAAAGTTGCATACTACATTGCGCGATATCTCGAAGCAGGTTCACGAAGGCCATGGCTTCAAAGTCATCCGGGGTCTGCCAGTCGACAAGTACACACGTGAAGAGAACGTGATAATTTACACTGGTCTTTCATCACACGTCGCCCCTATCCGAGGTCGCCAGGATAGTAAGTGGCAAGGAAGGCCAGCCGATGTTATGATAGCTCATGTCAAGGATCTGAGTCAATCATGCAACTCCAAGGACATCCCTGGTCCGGTGGTGACGGCTGACAAGCAAGTGTTCCACACGGATGCTGGTGATGTCATCGCCCTATTCTGTCTGAATGAGGGTGCTTGGGGTGGTGAGAGTTACCTTGCCAGTACCTGCCATGTGTACAATGTCCTAGCAGCTACACGACCAGACCTGATCAAGACGCTGTCTGAGCCTTGGCCGTTCGATGAGTGAGTCCACCGCTGCAGAATGGCATAGGTTCCGGTGCAAGAGACTGATAAGACATGTCTGCATTTAGCTTCGCGCCAACAGGCGATGTATACAAGCTACGGCCGCTTCTCTATTACCAGTCTGCCACCGGGAAAGACCCAGAGCGATTGATGATTCAGTATTCGCGGCGAAATCTGACAGGGTACATGGACTGCAAGCGATCAGCCCATATACCGCCACTCACTGAGGCCCAGGCAGAAGCGCTTGACGCGATCCATTTCACTGCTGAGGCTCACTCCATTTCTTTGGATTTTCGCAAGGGCGACATTCAGTTTGCCAATAATTTGAGCATCTTACACGCTAGGGGTGCCTTCACCGACTCCAACGAGAAACAGTAAGTATCCTGGCGTCGAGATGCTTAAAAGAGAAGAAGAGCTGATTATCCTTTCTCGACAGGCGGCACCTCCTGCGACTCTGGCTGCGTGATCCAGAATATGAGTGGAAGAAGCCCTCTGAGTTGAAGGAGCGATTTGACCGGGTCTATGACGGCGTAACTGTTGAGAACTCAGTCTACCCGCTGGAAGCTACCATACGTAGTAGCAACGTGGCTACATAGAGACCACATGTTTATAACAGTGTGGTGGAGTATAGTATATCATATGAGCCTGTAATGCTCTCACAGACGCGATATTGCGAAAAACTACTACGAAAATATACTTCGTGTAGCGAATTATTGTCTAAGTTAAATATATTAGACGATAATTGGCCTGTCAAATCAAGGCATCGTGTAATGCATACAAGATAGTGACTTCAATATTGGAGCTATGTCTGGACGCTTCGGAGATGCTACTTCATCCCAGTGCTCAATTCGTTCACACTAATCCCATGGGAGCAGTCACTGGTGAAGTTCTATAGCGATCGCCAAGTAGGCAATGGGATCCCTTGGCTCAGAAAGAGAATATCGGGCTTCTCTTGGTCACCTTTACAGAGCTGGTCAGTCCTGGGACTATGCTCCGATGAGGCCCACTAGACTCTGGATCCTTTCTTGCTGCAATCCTCACGAACACACTAATAAAGCTTTACCGGCACGCAGTCATTTACGTCCACATAGAACGAGTAACCCCCCCCCCCCCCCTTTTTTTTTCCCTTTATTCTTATTAACTTAATCTTATCGGGAACGATATATGTGTGCAGACATTATTATTTATATGGGTCCAAGAGCAGTAGTAACCCTCACATCGGTCATCACGTTGTATGCTTTATGTAAAAGGTCGTACGTCACCCAGGTAGAGAGATTTTGAGTGTAAGCGAGCGAACTGAGGTCAGCCATTCGAATCAATAGCGACCTACATCTCATCTTAAGAGGCGGGGAATCAAGGAAGAGGGATGGTCGAGTCAAAGCTAATCCTTCCCCGGCCCATATAGTGACTGATTTTCCACTACTATCGCCCATCATGTAAAATACGTTCCGACCGAAGACTGATTACGCAATTTGGAAACACGATGGACTGGTGGGTACAGTGAAATATGTGCAGGATCGATCAGCGCTTGTTGGTGGGTCCAATTTCTATCAAAATGTATATTGTCAAAGCATGACCTGAGACTGATGATGAGGTGCAAACCATCTCAACTCGGCTTTCCAAGGTCATTATTACTTCAATCGTCGAGAAGTAAGACCCCCGGGACGCCTGCCAACTATATAAACGAAGAGTAACGCCCGGCATCTTCAACCCATCATATGCTGATGAGTTAGTTGCGTCACCTCATCAAAATATTCTGGTATGTCGACACAGTAGTACTTCTCCCCGGACACTAGGATTGCTTGCGAATGAAGCTGATCGCGCGAGACAAACGTCCCCTTTGAATCTCTTACGTCATCTTGCGAGATCAGCTTAAAGATCACGTTGGTCACATCACTCGTAGTGATCAGGACCTTCTCCGAGAAGTAAGCCTTCAGCTCTGGTGTAATCAAAGGTGTGATGACTACTCCTGGGCAAATCGCGTTCACTTTCACACCTTCGTTCCACAATTGTTTACCGATCGAGCGTGTAAACCCAACCAATGCATCTAGAATTCTTAGCTTTGATCCGCCATGGCGGCATCGTGTACTTACGTTTTGTCGCTGAATATACCGGCGTATGCATGCATGGGTATAACCCACCGATGCTCGACGTGATAATCAGGTTTCTCTTCCCCATCGTTACCTCCGGCGATCGGCGAAAATAGTGCATGGCGAGGTAACTTGTATAGATGGCGCCGGTCAAGTTAATATCCGTTAGTCCAGCAATATCAGGCCGTGGCGGGATTCCTGTTTCATGCTTGGAGAAAAAGACCGTGTCTTCGGCGACGCCGGCATTCGCAAAGACAAAGTCTAATCTCTTCTCCTCGTTGAAGATCTTCTGAAACGTATTGCCCTGCTGCTCGTACTTTGTCACATCAGCCTGGTGAAATGTGGTATTTTTAAGCGACGCAGCGGCCGCTTTGCCGCGTTCCAAGTTGCTACCAATGATGTGAACTTTCCAGAGGCCGGTGAGGTCGAGTTGTTGAGCGACATCGAGGCCGATGCCACTGGCTATGAATGGTTATTCAGGGTCGGCCATGATCATGGGCATATGGGGATGGTAACTTACTTCCTCCTGTGATAAGTGCTACCAAAACCATACTGTATTACTCGGTTAGAAATGCTGATGACATCAGTGGTAAGTGAAGTACTACAAGAACATCATGGATTTATATTTCCTATGGCGATCATGATGGAAGAGGGTTTGTGCGAACTACCGAAATATGCTAAACAAAGATGGAATAGAATGTGGGTAAAGCTGAAGAAGAATGTTACCAGTGCTGTTCACCTCGTTGCTGTTGTTGCCGATCAGCTCAACAGTAAACAGTGACCCAACTTCAGTTATTCCGACACTTTCTAGTCACGCATTACACTCGGCTCACTATTTCCTATATTTTACCTTGTAGATTATAAATGAGAAGGTCGTTTGACCAGTGGACACTGTCATCGGATTGTGTCAGTCAATCCCTGATACTGTCTCGACTAATGTAATCCACGGTCACATTCCCCGCCCCCTCCTTCTTAATGGCCCAATAAGGTTCAACTGAGGCATCTCCTCCCATCAATAAATATTATGAGAGGTTGGAATGTAATACTAGTCCATTACAAATTGAGTTAGCCGAGGTCACATGACTCCAGCATGGCAGCATTTGGAACCCCTCATCCTGAGTCAGCCCGGAAATTAAGCCCGGAGCCTTCCAGCTTATTGTGTTCAGTTAGTGTCACAGAATAGCTAGTATCACGCTCCCCATTTGAGATGAAGATTAAAAAATTTACCATCAATGCTTATCATCTATATGGTATCAAACCATTGTCGTATCAAGTCCGGAATAATATCAGAGAGAATTACGTTAAGCCGGCTCACCAGAGATCTTAGCTTTACAAGTAGGATCCTGCTCTTATAAGGGAATGAGACGAAAGTGCACGCACGCTTCATGTAAGTTGCTGGCCAGATCAAGCAACAAATACAAAATGGGTTTTCTCTTACTATGGTTCACTGATATTCGGGCGTTATTGGACATGGGTATCATTTTCTTGGCTTGAATCCCCGGTTCGGCAATATTGTTAGTATTCCACTGCTTGTAAGCCGGACTGACTAACTGTCATTTAGGACTTTGGCTGTTCCTTTCCCTCCCGACAGAAACCAGGACCTGCGCAGCCAAAAAATTAGTTGGTCTGGTAATGAGATCTGCGGCAATGCTCTCAAGGCTCGGTTGACAGAACGGCTGTGGCTTGCGAAATGTCGGCAACCTTGGACAGCCGTCTTGACCCACTATCTCGAAAGTCTACTTTATTTGTTAATGACAATAAGGACAGATTAGCATTTCTAACAATGCCCGAGGGCCTTCACAGTAGCCGACCAGGGGAAGGTTATTATTCTCGTTGGCACAGCTCGGATGCTGGGGCCTCGGCTTGAGAAGGCATTAATAAGGCACCAATCTGTGGAAGTAGGTAAACCAAAGACGGCCCTGATGATGTTGACGATATACTTCAGAATAAAAGGCTCGGTTTAACAGGTTCCGTCCGGTTTTGGGGTGTACAAGTGTGTTAAATTCAACCTAACACATTTGGGTGATAGGGCAACTCATAGGAAGATGCTACTTCGGTGTTAGCGCCCGAATTTCCTCGGATGACGAACAGCCGAAACATAGACAACATAAAAGTGTAGACAGTCTATTGCTACCTCGTCATGCAGTCTTCCTCATAACTGACAGAGCCACATTCACAGCAAAAAAACATAGAATCCACCAGAATGACAGAAGAAACAATGTAAATGTAATGATGACAGGAGCTCCACCTTTGGGAAAAACCCAATGCTACCTTCCTTATAAATGCAACTACCGTTCACGGCGTCTAATGAATCATGACTACCACACCTTGCCCTTAAAGGAACAAAAAAGATACCACATCAGAGGGATATAAGTAGCCCCATCGACTACTACCTGTTGACCCTCACTCCTAAAGTAGCCCTGCCTTGTACATCATCTCAGTCACTTGCCTGGAAACATGCCTGACCATACCATCAGCGTCGTGAACCACTCCGGCCGCAAACAGAAATATGTCATTATTCCCGCTCCACCCATGATGACCCTCGGAAGCGAAAATAAGAAGCATGAAGGGGGATGTCTTGTCTGGCACGCAAAGGAACTTGACACCGACAACAAAGAGCCGTGGGAGACATCAACCACGTATCAACTATACGGATGTGCGTGACATACTCTACCCACCCTTACACTTCCCATTAGATACACCGGACTAATACTAGCAAAGGGGTTGGGACTACCGCTGAGAAACCCGGGTTTGGCGTGAAGGTAACATCGATAGATGTGAATGAGGCTGATCCCGCGACTCCCACGACGCCTGCGAGTATGTATACCCCATTATCATCGCTTTATAAGAGTTGTCAAAAGCTGGAAGGAACAGGCGGGGTGACTAGAGACTGAATGAGAGTATTACAGGTACTTTTGGCCTCACAAAAAACGAAACAGGCGACCCAGTCATGACGGTGAAAGAGAAGACTGCACCAATGGACATGGTCCGGTTTGATTTCGGTGGTGACCTTTCCCCATCGGATGGGAAATACATTGTGTATGGAATGGCCAAGGGCAACAGGTTACCCGATGGAACTGTGGGCAAGAGGCCTTTTGCTTATGTATGTTCCTCCGTTGCCCTGTCCTACGGTAAAAAGCAGCTAACCTAGTAGTAGTATCCGGCTCCCACCGATACCAATTCAGTTCAATTTGCTGTCATGGCGCCCGTAATCCAACTTTGGGTTTGTGCATATGACGCCGAGGAAGGTGAGATAGTGGATTATACCGACGCGATCCAGACTGCGGGCATGCTTCGGTTTTTGAATACCGATGGCGCGCTGCGCGCCAATGTCGAACATAGGGAGGATGGGAGGATTGTGATCACATATGAATAAATCGTAGGGTTGAAGTGATCGTTCTTGGAAGGCAATAAACTTTCGTAACGCCTTGTGAGAAGCTAAAACTAGCAAAATATGATGTATATTGGGCGGTAATATATATTCAGAAGGCGTGTGGTCAATGGACAAGACGTTCAACCATGCGAGAAGTAAGGCTCTTGAAAGATATATTCCTGTGATCCTGTTGATCGGATCAGGTAGTAACCCACTGAATAGACATAGTTTACATGGGGATTTTAGAAACTACACTCATTAAAACCTTACAAATTATCGCAATTATTCCGTTATTCTTCACTTTTTTAGTTATTACCAGTTTTTTTAGTAGAATCAAACCCAATAAAGAACATTATTTCCATCTGTTCTCCTGATGCTCCACATGCAGTTAAAAATATGTGAACGAACCGAGAGAGCTAAACATTCAGTCGATCCGAACACTCGGATGCAGCAGATATGTCATTTTCTCATACACCGAAAAGACAATCCCGCCACTTAGGAGCAACCTGCCCAGCCGCATTGAACTGCCCTTCCAGAAACCCCGAATTCCATAGTCACTCTGTATGTTCCGGACGGCTTCGACAAGCCCTGCCCCCTGGACCCCTTGCGCCCGCGTCTTGATCGTGTCAAAAGGCTGCGTCGCGTACACCGTGACGACTCCCGCGACGGCTCCCATGCAAAAGGTAGTGAGAACAGTCGGCGCAATATCGTGTGCCTTGACGATCTCTTTGAGGATATTGTACGTGCCCATTCTCACGGCCGACGTTGCCGACTGTTTTAGCGTGGTGGACACAAGACCCCGGTAGAGCTCGCGCAAACCGTGGGTTCGAACTAAGAATTGCGTGGCGTGAAGACTCGATCGGAACTGCCTGGCGTTTTTCGCATCATCGATCCTTCGTCCATCAGTGAAAAGGGCTTTGGGGGTTTGCGTGGAAAGCAGGAGACCAACAGTGCTGTTTTGATTCTTTCCGTAGGCGTTACGGCCAGGACGCTTTCTGTGGCCCCTGCGACAACACCGGCCAGAATGCCCCGTGCTGGGGAGAGCGACCCACGCTCATCGGACAGGGAGTTCTTAATGGTGTCGTATGAAACAAATCGCACAGCGGCCTTGGCCGTCGTTCCCTGCGAACGATTAAATCTTGATCCTTAGCGAAAGAGGATTAGATCAGAACGCACAATGATCAGTGTAGAACATCCGGTATATAAAGCACCGATGCCTTCCCGTTGCGCAACGGTATATATGAGATGAAATGGGTTGGAGGGGGTCGATTTGCTGGTCCTCAAGAGTTGCACACGGGTCTTCGCGTATTCGAACGGGTACTATTCATCATCTTCTCAGTCCTGCATCTAATACGCGCTGCAAGCCGGAAGGATGTAGTAGTTACTGACGGTGCATGCAGCTTCCACCCCCCCAGCCACTCCGCCGGCAACCAGAGAGACCCACTGTGGAGTGTATTGCTGCGAACTAGTTTAATTGATCAATGTCCTTCCCGGTCGCTGGAGAGAGAGAGATAAGCCGACCTTTTGCGATTTCGTTGAGGCAGGAACAGCCATGATAATCCAAGTACCAGTAATAGAGCGATAATGGTTAGCTGCTGAGTGGTCCAATCGCTTGCACCAACTTATAACTACTAGCTACTTGGTAAACCGTGATACCAAATCTCCACAATAATCGCGGGTTTTGCCGACGGAGGATGAATTGCCGCGGAACCCGTCCTTCCGTGCAAAAACCCGGGTAACGTATATCTTTCCATCTGCCATCTTCCATCTTCTTTTCCCAAGTCCATGTCTCGTGCTATCCACGGAGACCTTGTCAAGCCATGGAAAGAATGGCTCCGTCCCGTTCTCGGAGAGCAGCCAAGGCATGCAGCTTCTGTCGCCGGAGGAAGGTGAGTTGAGATCCACTTATTCACCCCCTCCGACCGTGCCCTACCGCTCACGGCTGCTATAGTTGCGCTGCGACGAAAAGCCAACGTGCTCCAATTGTCAAGCTTATGGCAAGGAATGCGTGTACATGACTAGCCCTGCAAGGCCCAGGTGCGCAGAATTAAATCCGTCTGCAGAAGATGCTGATTACCTGACCTGCCTAGGCCATCCAAAGCCTGGATCGCTCACTTGGTGATCGAAAATGAGCAACTTCGGCAGCGACTTGGCGACGGAAGTGCCGCGCCGGCCCATGGAGAACAGGCAACCCCTGATGCAGATCTCCACCAACAGTCGGAGTCCACCAAGATGGATCATCCGCAGTCTGTTGTATCCGGCATCTTTATCTCCGCCAACGGAGACTCCAGCTACCATGGCCTCACTAGTACCCTTTTTGACGGTGCCCCCGTCGGCCGCCATGGCTCAGCCCAACTGGCCAATCGCCCCGGTCCGGTGGAGCCTATTCAGCAACAGTTGATGGGAGAGGCCGCGTATCAAAGTGAGTAGTAGAGATGCCCTTTCCCATTACAGAAATTGCTCGCAGACAGGCTTTAATACTCTCGTGTCAAAGGGCAGCTAGAAACGTTAAACTTCCAACAAGGTAAGTTGGACTTTGATGGCGTAGATCCCGAATTGGGGATGCACCTGCTGTCCCTGCATTGGAATCGTCAGCACCACTCCTTCCTGATAACGCATCGCCCGAGCTTTATGCGTGATATGGCCACCAACGGGCCTTACTTTTCCAAGCTGCTCCTGAATGCGATATACTTCGGGGCGGCCAAGTTCAGTAATCGTCCCGAGGTGCGGAGAGACCCGGATGATGCTCGCACGGCTGGGTGGACCTTTCGCATGAGGGTGAAGGAGCTGCTCGGGAGTGCCTTGGACCGGAGTGAGATCACCACCATCCAGGCACTGCTAGTCATGACGAGCTCTCTCTTCGCACTGGGGGATGAACGTAGCGCCGCATGGCTCTATTCTGGTACGGCATTTCGAATGATCATTGACCTCGGCATGCACGTGGATGCCACGATGCTCCCCAACATGCGCCGTCTTTCGCCAGAAGACCTCGAAATCCGACGACGTGTATTCTGGGGTGCCTTTGTGGTGGACAAGATTCAGTCCCTATACCAGGGGCGACCCGCTAGTCTCCAAAGTTTTGATACCAAAGTCCTTTTGTCCTTCCTGGACCGTTATGAGGAGCTAGAGCCCTGGCAACCCTTTGCGTATTCTGATGTGCAGTCATACCCTGGATCCCCGGCATATAGCGTGTCGACATTCACGTGGCTGTGTAAATTGTCGCTAGTTCTGAATGAGATTCTGAACAAGGTCTATTCGGAAAGGAGTTCCAATCGGTCGCCCCACGATCTCATCGCTACCCTTAACAGACTCGATGGGCAGTTGAAAACTTGGTACGAAAGCCTTCCAGATCACCTGCGCTACAACAGTCCCGTGGGGATAGTGCCGCCACCACACGTTATCTCGTTACTCGCTCTGTACAATGTCTTGGTGATCCTGCTTCACCGACCGTTTGTTTCCGAGGGCCATCTTTACACTGCCGATCCATCAGTGGCCAAGAGCTCCTTTACCACCTGCACCACTGCCGCTTCCAGCATCATTCAATTGCTGCAGGCCTACGATAACACCTTTTCCATCCGACGAGCACCGTATTTGATTTCATACGCCACATACGTAGCAGCGACAATCTTCGTCCGTGTCGCAGCCCAACGAGAGCGTGTCAGTCGGGCCCATACGAGCCTCCAGAGTTGCCTCGACATATTCAAGAAGAACCAGGAGACAAATTGGGCAGTGCGGCGAGCCCACAACGTGATTTTACACCTCATGGACCGCATGGGTGTTCGCTTAGATGATTGCACAACGGTAGTCGACGACAGTCCGAATCGTATGGACGGCCGATCAGACCATTTGACAATCCCAACCGAAAGACCCTTGGGACCGGCGCCTGCAATCAGCCACGATTCCCCGCCAGAGATTGAACCGTCCGAGCTGGACATTGAAATGGTCATTCAAAGTTTTATCGGAACACAACCCAGGCCTGCAGATGGACTGATGCGCGAACCTATGGATCTCTCTTTTGGTCCAACGGTATCTCATTCGAACATTCCGGCTCCTATGGCTCCCGTTGTAGGGCCGTACGAGGACGCGTACTCTTATCCCAGATTTGACGATATGCTATTTGGGTTCAACGGTTCTCCGCAGGATAATGCATTCACGGACAACTAAAATGTATTTGCTTATTGCCTAGCTGTGAGTGTCGGTCCAGTCGATCGGAACGTCCCCGCATCCTATATTGGGCCAGGGATGGCATAGTCTATTTGCAGCGAACCTCGTAACCGCTGTGTTTTAAGGTCTATAAAAAACACGGCCCTCAAAAAGCCGTCGAGCCGTCCGATATACCGCTACCCGGTCCACGTCGATCGCGCCCTTCCTGTCTATCCCCAGAACCGTCTCCGCATGGACGACCCCAGCTGAATGGCGGATGCCGACCGGCACCGCACCCGCAATCTGGTGGTCTCCTAGCGACATCCCATGCTTTGGAATCTCCTTCCCTTCTTTGATATGGGCCAAGTCCCAAGCAATGGTGCCATGTATGATTGTCGCCGCGCCGAGACATACCGCACCCGTCAGCTGCAGACTCGGATGGGGTTTTCCCATGCTGAACGCCTTCACCTCGATGTCCACGCCGTCCACAGTACCACTTGCGGGAGACAAAATAGCAATCTTCGGGGTTCCGCGGACTTGGCTCGCAGCCTGCACATTCTCAGCGAGGCCAAACCGCACCGCACCATGTTGCCGGATATCCTCGATCAATGCCAGGAAGGCTGGATCTGCAGCATCCGCGATAGCGGACGAGGCTTCCCGCGGCAGGGACGCAGCATCAACAAACACAAACGGATTCGCGGCATCTACAAGGCTGACTCGCACGGATAGTGTTCCAAATCCCCGGGACTGCACCGTTAGCATCTCCTGATGTCTCCCGCTCGGAAACATGTGGCCCGTCATACTACCGCATGGCTTGAGGAATGCAACTTTAATAGGACTGGCTGTGCCCTCAACCCCTGGAATCGCATAGTCGCCATCCTCTCGGAATGAGCCGTCATTTGCGACCTGGACTGTTTCGACTATATGTTGTCCGGTGTTGGTGTTGTAAATCCTGATATTGATCTGTGGCTCAATCAGTCTCTGCTGTTCTCACACCACCCCACTGAAAACCAGAAAGAGAACAAACCTCCTTCTCCCGCTCAGGGACGCTGACAAGACCCTCATCCAGTGCAAACGGCCCCACTCCAGATGCAATATTGCCACAATTTCCAGTCATATCGATCCGTGGCTGATCCGGCGCCACCTGCACAAATGTATACTCGACATCGACACCGGGACGACTCGACCGTTCTACAATGGCGACCTTGGAAGTTGTCGAGGATGCACCGCCAACCCCGTCAATCTGGCGAGAACTACCTGTACTCGAGCCCATCGCGGATAGCAAAATCGGTCCCCAAAGCGTTGTCGACGCGGGAAGATGATGGCGATGGAGAAAAAGGCCTTTGGATGTGCCCGCACGCATCCATACCGCCGGAATAGATTTCCGAACCGATTCTTTCGACCTGTATGTTATTTTCGGGAAGACGGGGATGGGTTCACTCCGGGTGACTGAATATGTCTGTGTCATGATTGGCTGGATGTCCAAATGGACGGTCTTTCGTATGAAATCTCAAATGCTTTGTGCCGGGCGGGTGAGTTAGACAGTGGTATTCTGCTTTCCCAGATGCGAAAACCTTGTCGTTATACTATACACCTCGTTTATATAAGTTCTCTTATGTGATAGTAGTACTTCTAGATTTAAAACTGGCTTCGGAAATGCGAGATCAGATAGAAGGTAGCTGTTTCCTGATGTAATTTCCATGGGTATTATTCCGCGGCATATCTTGTTCCGTCCATCAGCCATGATAACTATCCACCCACTCCACTGCCTAGCTGAAAGACTGTATGTTCCTTGGGCTCCCGCGGAACGGATCACGCCACCGCAGCCCCATGTGGACACGACATGAAGGCAGCAGAAGGCAATAAGGCCGAGCATCGAACTAATCCGTTCCCGCTTGGTGACTAATCCTTCGCGACACCATGGCCCTACATCATTGCCTGTTTTGTTGGGACGATATGCTGAAGTAGATGACGCAAAGAGGCTGGTCCCTACGAACTCGCAATACCAAGTCGGATAATGACTATGCCAGATTGCTATACTTTGAAGGGTCCTCAGGACTCTTGTAATCAAGGTTGTACGAGATAGCGTTCTTTTCATTTTGTACCTCTCTGCTTTCCTATTCGTTATTTACCATGGCCGGTTATATATGTCTGCCATTAGTTTCGAATTATGTGATTTGTACAGTCGCACTTGACATATTCTTAGACTGTGTGCTGTATCTGGCATTCCATTCTTCTGTACATACTATGAGAGGAGTCTACCTGGATAGCCAATGCAGAGGGGTCTTCATTGACACAGCTAAACATGCATTGTTCCAGCCCAAAATGAAATGGAAATGAAAAAAAAAGCAGAAACAAAGACAGTAATAGCAAGAAAGTCAAGCATGTTCCTTCTGCTCCACAGTACACTTCTCGTCCTCGAACTGCGCATGCACGTCCGTCACATCTCCTTGCGGAAGCTTTCTCGCCATTGCCACGATATGCCATGCGGACGGAGCATCGTGGAACACCTCGTTTAAGGCTTCGAGATTGCGGCCCATGGTCTCAGGGTAGAAGAGATACACAGTGACTGGGATACAGGCAGAGATAACAGCATATACAATATAGTATCTCCACCCGATTGTATCCAGAGCCACCGGTGTAACCATCACGACAATAAAATTCCACAGCCACTTGTTTGCGGTTGATGCGGACGACATAGCCACACGCAGACGCATAGGAGCAACTTCGGTACAATAGAGAAAGTTTGCGCCTGAGAATCCAATGGGATAGAACATGTTGAAAAGCCAGATAAAGACCACAGAGACAATTGAGAGGCCCCGACTGGCGTCAGAGAACTTGGTCGTAATAGTTAATACTATCATGCAAATGCACATTCCAGCCCCACTAAGCATGAACACCTTGCGCCTGCCAAAGCGGTCGATTGCGAAAAACGGAATGAAGTTGCATACGAATTTCCATGTGAGTGCGCTGGCGCCTAGTATGCTGGACAGATCTTTATCAAGGTGCAAATTCTCCTCGAAGATGGTGGAAATGTAGGTGGAGATCAAATTTCCTCCGCACATTTGCTGGAAGAATTGGATGACAAGACAAAGGGCGAACCGGTACAGTAGACGTTCTTTATCATCGCCCGTAAATAGCTCTCGTAGGGTGAAGCTCTTGAATTGCTCTGTGAGCTCCAGCGATGACTCAATGCTCGCAATTTCCCTTTGGACCATGTCATCGTCGATGGGAAGACCCCTGTACGCCGCTAAACTGTGAGCTGCTTGGTCCCTCTTGGATACCATAACTAGCCATCTTGGTGATTCCGGAATCATAAATAACGACCCGAGGATAATCAGGGGAAAGGCAAGAGCCAAGGCTAATGGGACACGCCACTGGGTTTCACCCGCCGTCTTCCCGAACCCATAGGAAACCCAGTTCGTGATCACGAAGCCTAGGACCATACAGATCCCATCTACTACCACATGCTGACCACGATGCTTTGCAGAACTGCATTCAGCCTGCCATACTGGTACAGTGGCGCTCAGTTGCCCGACCCCGATGCCAAGAATGACTCGACCCAGGGTGAACTGAATGATGCTATAAGAAGATGCCTGAAGCAGCTCCCCAATGATCGTAAGAATAGTAGCCATAAAGACAGTTCTTCGCCGGCCGAAGCGGTCACCGATATGCGCACACGCAAGCGCCCCAAGAAGGCCTCCCAGTTGATAAGAGGCAATGACTGCACCTTTCCTCGTTGAGTTTCTCTCCTTAATGGCACCATGGGTGTTAACCGTGTCAATCTCTGGAAATGTGGTTACCCTACAGAATTGATCAGCCGAACCAAATCTTCCAATAACATCTTCAAGGGGTGAGTTACCATGACTGCAGACTGGCAAGGGGTGCTACTCCGGCCTGGTTGTATCCGTAGGTAATGAATGCGGGAGCTACCGTGAGAAGGACCTGTGCGAGGTGGAGCGACTTTCCACGAAGCATAGTGAATGGTGTCAGTATCAGCTGCCTGTCAAGTATGATGCTGATCAGATTGAGCCAAGGATGTCAATGCATTTTATATCATGTCAGAATTTTTCTAGAAATCCGGGGACCCCGCAATATGCTTTGGCCATGCCATTCAGGGCTGAAAGACATGGACTTTGCTAATGGAGTCCCAGTCCAAGCATTCGCTTAACTGTGAGTCTTCTTACCCCAGTTTTCGTGTGCGGGGATTGAATAAGCCGCCACTCAGAGGTGTACGATTGTGTCCTCCCGCGGAATCTAAGATCCCGTGGCGCAAAATGGGCTAACTCCTTGCCGGCTAAAATCATACAGAATTTTGCTTGTACATTCGGAGCTGCCTGGCGGCCCCAGTTCTTTCTCGGAAGATTCCGGTTTATGCACCACAATTCGATACCTAGAAAGACATAGCATTTCATTGTTTATTATCATTGATGCTATTAGAGTACCTGACCCGAAAAACCTTTGATTAATTGGCTTGTTAAAGAAACTGGAGATGTGATGCTATCATATTTCCAGATAAAATATAATTATTATGGGTAACGAAATATAAAGACGTTATATATGATTATGTAATTACTGGTGAATTCATACGTAGAAGAAGTCCCAAAAATCTAGAGATCCATCTTATCTATATTAGAATGAAATTAATACTATAAGATCACTTGTATATTGTAATATAGTAGTCTAGGATCTCATATATATAATTAGTATATATAATCCATAGCAGAATGTTTCCTGTTGGTAAGAGTATGACTATTAATGCCTGTTGGACAGCGGCTATGTTGAAATAACCGAGTATTTTAGAAATATATTTATTACACACTATCAGATTATTTGGAGGGATAGCTAATGTGATTATATTATGTGTATAGTATTAGAGACACTCTGCAGGTATAGAAATATAGCTAGAAAGTAAAGAAATATCTATCTCCTGTCAGAATATTATCTGAGCTGTTATCTAGATCATTGCAGTTGGTTTTGGGATTGATAAACACTATATATAGTCAGATCGTGATTTGTCTGGTCAAATTTTACTATATACGGATCTGTATCAATAAGATAGCTGGGCCCTGGGTATGTCAAGGAATCGAAAACTGATTAAATTGTTGTAGCTATATATTAAAATATGCTATCAGTCCTATTAATAAAATTCATGTGAAGGTTACCATACTCTGAGCTTTATCTCTACAGTTCATTGACTGATGTAATCCAGAGCTATTATCCCTCCTCCTATATATGATCGTCTTTCATCTCACTATATCACAGGCAAGGCGTCGATCTTTTCTTTTTCTTACAATAACGTATTACATTAAGGCCATACCCTCTCTAAGAATTATTCATAACAGCAGAAAGGACAGGCCCTGCAAGGATTTTCAAATTTATAAAAATGACGTATTAGTCCGACGGTGTCTTATATGAACAAATACCAGGAGATGATAACCTCACGCGTCTTTGTTATTTGGGCTGCCAGAGGGACTGGCTGACCTTAAACAGAGTCAAAAGTATTTCTATCCTGCGTGAAAATGCGATATATTTCTTACTGTCTTGTTTAATCGATTTATCAGAGTGATAGATCTAGCTATAAACGGCCACGAGCCACTTCCCTGATACTACAGCCTTTTTTGTAGGAAACGAAGGTGGACGCGACTTGCTCGGGGCACCTTCTATTCCCGACCTGCTTTGATCTAGCCTCATTGATCTAGCCTCATTGGCTGGACATCCTCCGACCATCTATAACATCTTCAAAGAGAGCTAAAGAATATTTCCAGCAAGTTCGGGTTGCCTAACTGACTGTCGTCTCGCGGCATGCCGCGTCGCTCACGAAAGTCCACACTCTAGTGGAGTATAGTGTTTGCTCGGACACCCGTAAATCCGTGGAATGTTGGCAGTGTATGCCAAGCCTCCAATCCGAGTAGGTCCCACATTCGGCAAAGCTGAGTACATCCGCCTCAGCCCTGCCGTGGGGCTAGTCTCCATACTCAACCCGGGGAGGGAAATGGGACGAGAGAGTTCGTCGTGGTGACCTATAGCCCTATGAATACCTTCAACAAGATATGGGATCTATCAGTGGCACAAGAGACATTTCCACCGCGGATATGGCCACCTGAAGGACCGACGAGCTGCTACTGCTTAAATAGTTATGTATCTCTTCAACTACCGCATTATCCCCATTAGCAACCAGCAAGAAAATAGAAATCTAGTCGGAAAGGGTCAGCTCGACGACCTCTGAACGAACATGTTGTTGGCGCCATACGAAACAGCGGATGTCGTCTCTTGTGGATGTGGTCCGACGGGCGCGATGCTCTCTGGGTATATGAGTCGCCTGGGAACTAAGATTCTGTTATCAAAAAAAAAAAAAAAAAAAGAACCTCAAATCACCATTGATCCACGAGGAATAGCACTAAGTGTAGGCCCCATCTCGGTGTTGTACACTATTGTCCACACATAAACTGTCCCCATCAGATAGAGAGCATAGACCCCGCCAACCACCCCCGATCTGATTCATCCCGAACAAGTTCGCTTCCTCAGCGCTCAATTCACTCCTATTGACTCTACATAGGGGCCACTGGTTCTATAAATATCCTAAGCACCTCTTCAGAACGCTCTCGCTGTCTTCCTTGCTCCAGGGTCCGTCCGCCTCACCACTCCGCCAAGCCACATGCATATCAGGGCGTACCAAAACAGCAGATCTCTCCCACAACTTCCGAGCCATGGTCTCCTGGGGCAAATGTATAATAGTCAGCCTATTCATGACCTGGGGGTTTGCCCTGTTGAACTCCTTTGCGTAGGCCCCATCAATCGTAAAGTCGACCAGAGTAAAATCGGGTCCAAAGCGGTCGTGAATAGACACTCCGTCATTTAGTATGATGTTCGGCACTCGAGAGCCAGGCCATGTAGTCGCGACATAGTCCCGCTCACTACACCTCGGCTCATATATTGGGTCCTCTTCCAAGAGAATGATCGAAGAGCTGAGCCTCAGTACAGTAATGCCAGCCTGTAGGCAGCTAGAGGGATCCAGGATGTATAGCACAGTCAAAGACGACAATAAGCTTAGGATAAGCCCAGATAATCTAGAGAGTAACCCATCTGTCAAAGTCATCACCACAGTCTCCTCCCTCCATAGTTCCTCTTCATCTTTCATCTAAGCTTTGAACTTCATATCCCCGCCTTGTCTTCCTCTCCAATCGTCACCTCCATTCCCCAACCCAATCCGCCCCTCATCCATCCTCCATTTACGGTCCCTAATGTGATTTTTGACCCTCCATCCGGCGTAATCATAACACAGTCTACATGACCGATGGTATCCAAACATTTCTTCTAGTTCGCGATCGTTGTTGCGACGCCGACAGTTCTGACTCACTTAGTAGGGAGGTTCGGGTTCCGGCATTGGCTACTTCCGTGTGCTCAGCAGCAGGTTCCTGACATCCTGATTTGTAATGCTATTGGAAGGTTGTGCTTTTCAGTATTTCTTGCAAGTACCTTGAAGGTATCTGATGTTTGGAGTAGTCCGTGATACTGTTTCTGACTTCTATTGGCCAGACAAAGCTTGCACCGTTTTCTCCAAATGTGGGAATGTAGTCTTTAGCCCGAGCACCATTGATTCATTGGGCTGCACGGTGAGCCGCTCTCATCCATTCCTTGCTTGAAGCTTTCGTATTTTCTCTTCTTCTCGCTATATCCGACTTCCAGGATGCGACGACCGATCTTACTGAAACGTTCGTTGTTAGTAGCCAGATTGGAGGTTGAGGAGTATAGGCAAAAAGCTGTGGGGGAAAGCCGTGAGGGTGTAGATAGCTATAAAGAGGATTTGATAGATCATCAAGACTGGGGGAAAGTAAATGAGGTTTCATTGTGTCCTGTACTAACTACCTCCCTGATTTCTCAATTGGGACGAATATACATGATAGGGGCTGGAGAAACGAGGCCGACTACGGCGAGGTTTGTCCCTTACTCCTTACGCGCGGCCAGGAACTTGGACACAAAGCGTTCGGACAAAGAGTAAAGGGACCCAGCACTAGCGATGTCAAGAGTAGACATTTCCACAGCCAGAGTATCACGCAGCCAGTTCCGAAATTCCATCGCAGTCAGCGAGTCCAAACCGTAGGCGCCCAGCGGCTTCGAGGGCTCCATGGGCTCGGCCAAATGCAAGAATTTGGTCAACTGGATGTTGAAGAGATTGACCGCATGACCGACCACAGCGGCCGGGTCACTAGCTGAGGTAGCCACATCGATGAAATTAGCCAACTCACCACTGCCCCCCCCTGGGCCGTCAGCGCGACCCCCCTCGTCTCCTTGCGCGATGAGAGGGAGGAATCGGTTGTCTCGGGCATATTGGGAGTCTGTGTTGATTCGTTCGCGCATCCCCACAACGAGTTGGGTGATTCCAGGGCGCTTCTGACTTGGATCCATCTGTTGGAGAATGGAGTCTCGAAGGATGGATTCCAAGTGCATCTCGCGGATCAAGGAAATGTCGTTCAGTGGAAGATGGCGTTGCCAGTTACCCTGGTTTTCAGCGATATACCCAATATCCTCGACAGCACTGAGGTTGATACTGTGCGCCGGGAGGCCCAGGCTCTGGCGGTACTCGGCGAAGGCATCCAGAAAGATATTGCCAGCAACGTAGTTGGCCTGCCCAACATGTCCCATAACACTGAGAATAGAGGACAACATGCTGAAGAAGTCCAGGGACAATCCGCGCTCAACTGCGGCATGATGAACGTTCCACGTTCCGTGGAGCTTACCAGACAAAGTGCTCTGGAACTCTTCCAGGGTCATTGTTTCCAAAGGCTTATCCTAATCGATATTAGAGCCGGGGTCAAAGTCAGGGGTGTCTTATGAAACACAGTAAAGAAACTTACGTTCAAGACCATGACACCTTGGATGACACCAGCGATGGGGAGTCGAGCTGTGTCGAAGACACGACCAACATCGGTCGGCGACAGGACGTTGCCGTGGATGTCTTCGATAGTACAGCCCAAGCGACGGCAAGCCTCGATGATGGTTTGGGACTTTTCATCGCCCAAACCGGAGCGCGACATGACCACCAAGTTACGGGCCCCCCAACGCGCCAGGGAGATGGCAAAGCGACCACAGACTCCGCGCAGGCCTCCAATAATCAGGTAGGAGGCATTCTTTCGAATGGCTGGCTGCTGGACGGCTGTCTGTACGGGTACGACACAGTCCTGGCCTTCACCATTGCACAGGATTAGCTTGCCCAAATGACGGGACGACCGCATTTGCGCGAAGACATCTTTGACCTTGTCATATGTGTACACCGACCGCTCCTCGACAGGGGGCACATGACCAGCCTCGATGAGCTGGAAGACTTCTCGTAGGACGCTAGAGTCGACCCGTCAGAAAATGTAAACTCGTTCGCTTAAGGGATCATATAATACCTGCTAACCCTCTCAGGTTGAGCCAAGGCCAGGGTCAGATCCAGGGCTCGGAACGAACAACCGCGGTCGAAAGGCTCGAGAGACAAATAACCCTTAGACCGGATGTCGGCTTTTCCAAGCTCGACGAGGACACCATCCTGGGCGCAGATACGCCAGGAATGCTCCAGCATCTCTCCCATCATAGTGTTGATCACAACATCGACGCCCTTGCCGTTTGTGACATTCATGATGCCTGAAGCAAAGGACGAGTCTCGAGAGGAGAAGATGTGGCTTTTTGGAATGCCGTGGGCCTCATGCAGATAGCTCCTCTTTTCGTCCGATCCAGCAGTCGCGAATATCTACAGGAGCACGGGAGCAGGTCAGTCACCGGACATAGGCTTGCTTCTTTTGCGGAGAAACGAAGTGCATAATTCTCTCCTACCTCGGCACCAATATACTTCGCCAATTTGATACACGCAAATCCAACACCACCTGTGGCGGAATGAATCAAAACGGACTAGAAATAGTTAGTAGGTTTTAAAGAAAGACAATCGAGCAGTCTGATGGGAAGGAAGGGGATTACCTGGGATTTCTTCAGACTGGCCAGATGGAGGAGTGACAAGACGGCCGTGCAGTAAGCGACGGGAACTGAAGCCGCTGCCTGTGCGGATCATTAGCGATATGAAGCTCGAACGCATGGAATAGACTGGGTTCCATACCTCCATGGACATACTATCGGGGATGCGGATAACGTTGGACGGAGAAGCCTGGATACGGTTGGCAAGGCAGCCCTGCGAGATCACCGCGACTCGATCGCCGCATCGGAGGCCCGAGACATTGCGGCCAACCCGGCGGACAATGCCTGCGCCCTCACTGCCGAGCATGTGCTCATCCTCATCAACCAGTTCCATGGAGATGGCGATATCTTTGAAGTTCAGACCGGAGGCGTACAACTCTACCTCGACCTTATCCTCTGATAGCTCTGACAGATTGGAAGGGAGCTGAACGTAACGCAGGGATTCAATAGACCCGACGGTCCCAGTCTGCAGACGGATAATGGAATCGGACTCGTGCATCTTCAGCTCCGTCAATGGCTGGGAGCCGCCCAGGGGCTCATGGAAGCCCTCAATGGCGGATTGATTTTCGAGCCGACTAACATGGAGCAGTCCACCGCGCTCGGCGAAGTCACAATCGGCGGCCTTGGCACGCTCTAGATGCTCCACGCGGAAGAGCATCTCCACGATGGCTGCACATCCTGCGGCAGACCCTAGGTCGCCTTCGATATCAAGGTTGATAATGGCTTGAGACGGGTCCTCCAGACGAGCAGTACGGAGCAGACCATGGCTGACCGCGTTCGTTGGATTGCTGACCTGGACCAGGGCACCTCGGGTCACCCAGACCATGCGGCAGTGTCTATCCACAAGTGTCTTGAATCCGTTCCAGATCTTGTCCGTTGCCTCAGCGAGCAGTGCGGATTGGACTTCATCAACAACCAGGACTATGGCGTCCGTGGGGATTTCGGCAAACGGATAGAAGTGCTCCTGGAAGTCATAGTTGTACCTACCAAGGGCCTTGGCCAAGGACCCCAACGGGAGAGCGTCCCCTCGGAACCGCGCAATAGCAACTGTGCGTGTCTTTTCTGGAATGAGGGCCAAATTGGAGCCTCGCCACAGGATGGCCTCGCCAGCTGGATCCCCAGCAGTCAGAACTGCGGTGTAGCTGGCAGCTTGAAGGATCTGATCAAGGACCTCTGAGGGCTTTGTGGGAGTATTACCATTCATCAGGGCATGGGGAGTCAGTTTCTGTACTGGTAAAACAGTGCCGGTGTTGGGCGAAATAAGTTTCAAGGCGTCGGGGACCAAATTCTGCAATGTCTGGAGCTGGGTATCTGATTCGTAGTGAATGATGAGCAGGTCGATTTCACCCGAGACCGTCCCCAGCTTGGAGCTGGCCGGGTCAATGTATCCGACCCGCACGCCTCGGTCCGCCAGCTGCTCACGAGCCTCTTCAGCCGCACCACTATGGCCCAGCAAGAAGCGATAATCACGGAACTTACGGTTCCGTTTGCTCTCGGCGCCTCCAAGCCAGAGGCTGGTCGATACCTGCGTGAGGTTGACCTCGACCACATTCATGAAGGGAGTTTTGTGGGTGATTAGGTCGATCAAGGCCTGCACCTCCATTGTCGGCATCTCCATGGTGGCTCTGGGGCTTTGAGCTGGGTCCTGCAAGAGTGACACATCGGGGCGCCACACTGGTGCTACAGGAGACGTATCTACCCGGTTGATCCCAGAGCTACCCAGCGGCTGAATAACCATGCCTTCGATTGACGCCAGTATCGCGCCTGTCTGGGAATCGTGCAGATATGCATGGCTTTTGAGACTATGGGGATCTGTAGGTCGGCCATGACCCTTGTAGCCGGAAGTGGCCACACAAGTAGCGTAAGGGGAGGATCCAGCCATAGGAAAGATAGTAAAGGAGTCGACTTGCACGGGGACCGCAGGCCCCGGAATTAACGTGCGGTCCCCTTGCCAGATAGCGGTCAGTATGCACTGCAAGATCGTGTCCATGGGGGCGGGATGTAAGGGATAAGACGACTGGCCCTTCTCCTGCTCCTCGTCCCGGATGAGCAGCTCTGATACTGTTCGCTGAACCCCTGGCAGAGACTTCACCCCTTTGATGCGTTGGAACGCTGGCCCGTAGTTCTGGCCCGCATTTGTCAGGCTCGAGTACCACAAGGCCCCTTGGGTCTGGGCGCCCCTCATCGTTAGGTCTTGGGGTGGTACAGCCGCTAATTATGTTAGCATTTTCAAGTTATTCGCATTTCCCAACAGGGACGAGGCAAGCAGGGGAGCCATACCTGGCGCGCCCTGATCTAGGCGAATCAATCCGGTGCAATTTACGTCCGCAACATCGTCCCTCAATGTGGAGATCTTGAAACGGGACCAGGGGCCATTTGGTGAAATATGCGACTCCAGCACCAGCTGGATCTCTGCGGGTAAGTTTTCATCTAATACCATCGCCTTGGTCAAACGTAGGTCCCGGATTTGGTACTGTAACTCATTACGATCTTGGGTCTGGATTGCGTCAGTGGCCACTTTGGCCTGGTACAGGGCCTCCATAGCCATAGAGACATATCCGGCCGCCGGGAACACAATATCGTCGCCAATTCTGTGATCCTTCAACCAAGGATGCTCACGGAGGTGCAGGATCTTGGACCATGACGGCGACTGCCACGCCGTTCCAAGGATCTTGCTCCCCAATAAGTCGTGATGCTGGAACCGGCGGAAACGCCAGTCGCGACTGGGCCGGGTCTCATACCAATATTTGGTGGTGTGGTTCCAGGAGTAGTTGGGCAAATCCACAAGCACCGCCGGCTTCGTAGTCTCGTCATCGCGCGTCCGATTGAGCGAGTCCAGTTTAATGGACACGCCTGAGTTGTACAGATTGCCCACCGTCCGGAAGAGTGGTAGCAGGCCCTCTTTCCGACTGAGCAGTCCGGCGTACCTGACGTTAATGCCAGCCTGGGTCACGCTCTCGGTGATCTGCTTAATCGGCCCCGCTAGCGTGGCGCTGGGGCCAATCTCAACGACGAAATTGCTACCCCGGTGGGCATTAACCATCTCTTGGACGGCGCCTGAGAAGAGGACTGGGGACACCATGTTCCGCTTCCAGTAAGTCGCGTCGGGGATGGCCTCCATGCGTGATCCGGTCACCGAGGAGAACATTGTGGTAGTATCGGTCCCAGTTTCACCGCACGCGATATTTGACAGCAGGAGGGAGTGGTAGGACTCGCCGATCTCCGTCATGAAGCGCGAGTGATACGCAAGGTCCACCTGCAGCAGGCGCGCAAAGTGGCCATCTGCGACAAGAGGCTCCTTCACAGCCTCCAGCCCGTCGGTACGCCCAGATAGTGTGACGCTCTGAGGGCTGTTGATGCAGGCAATCTGGACCAGATCCTGGTGTTTCTCGATGTATGGCTGCACTGCTTCAGGGCCTAGTCCTACTGCCATCATTCCGACCGAATTCATGGGGTGCACCTTGGCAGCATAACCCCGGTAGAAAGCAATCTTGATGGCGTCGGCTTTGGATACGTATCCGGCCGCGTAGGCTGCCGCAATTTCTCCAGAAGAATGACCCACAACCCCTTTGGGACTTATCCCACTGCTGCGGAACAGGTCAACCAGCGCCAGCTGAAGAGCGGTCACCAATGGTTGTGATAGCTCCGGTTGACGGATATGGCTGCCGTCTCGTGACTCGGTGAGTTCGTCTGTATTCCTTACGGTCAGTGGCAACTGAATGCTTTCCTTAAATGATGGCAGTATTACGATGGGGAAATAAGAAACAGCGCGCAAGACGTACCCAAGAGCTTCCATGAGGGGGCCTCCGGAAGTGTTTGTAGGACCGCATCCAGCTCCTTGATAGTATCAGCGGCCACGGGGAATGTCTGAAGGACTTCCTTGCCCATCTGTGGCCACTGGCTTCCTTGTCCAGTGAAGACAAAGCAAATATGAGGCAACTGCACATCGACTTTGCCATGCACAAAGTCATTCTCGCTGATTTGCAACCGATCGGTGATGGCAAAGGCCCGGTGCATGTGGTGGCTCCGTCGCTCCGACAGCGTATAAGCCACGTCCCGTAGCTCAGCCTTGACATTGATTTTAGAAAAGTGTCGGGCCAGCTCCGTGCAGTTATTCTTTAGGGAGTATTCATCGCTAGCGGATTGCACAAGCAGGAAGGGTCGCTTGAACTCGGTTCCGTCCTCGTCATCACTGTCGTCATCCAACATGAGACCTCCCTTATTTGAGCTGTACGACGATTTATGAAACGGACCCGAAGGTCCCATCCACATATCGGCCCCGTCTAGTACGATATGGCAGTTGGTACCTCCGTAGCCAAACGAATTGACACTGGCACGCCGCAGAGCATCCTGCGGCCAAGGGGTGGCCCTGTTGCTGACATGTAGATTCAATTTTTTCAAGTCGACTGTGAGCTAATTGTCAGCCATGTGGTTCCTGTAACAATATCTTTGGTATCTTTTCTAGTCTTACTCAGTGGGCTGGGCTCCAGAAATGTCGGGTTGCCAGGAATCATGCCATTCTCAACCGTCAAGATGGCCTTGAGAAGACCATTCATACCGGCCACTGCTTCACCGTGTCCGATATTACTTTTGACCTGGTCCCCAAAACTTAGCATAATTCCGGCATGCTTGGGGGGTTTTCAGGGGGGCCTACGGAGCTAATCATCAGAGGTTGATCTCTGTTCTCTGCGGGATTAAAGGCCAGATTTATGCCTTCCACTTCGGTCAGATCGCCTCTCTATGTGGTTCACAAATCCTGTCAGTACGCGAAGGGTCAGAAGCATGGCATATTGACTTACCTTCGTGCCCGTGCCGTGAAACTCGACGTACGGTGTTAGACTACGATCCTCGATGCCAGCCTTTGCATAAGCAGCACGGATACATTCGGCTTGCGCCACGGCATCCGGTGTGGAAATTCCTGCGGTCTGGCCATCACTGTTGACAGCCCATCCCCGAATGACGCCACGGATGGGATCGCGGTCACGGATGGCATCGCTGAGGCGCTTCAGTACTACCGACCCCACTCCCTCTGCCTTGGCATATCCGTCGGCTTTCGCATCGAACGTGTGGCACTGTCCAGTCCCAGTATAAATCGCACCCGTCGAACTTGCTGTGACGACCCAGATTCATTAGCATCCCGGCCAGTCAACTGTCAGGACGAGGCATGGGAGGTGGAGGATGCGGAATATCATGAAGTTATGGCTTCACTTACGGTCAGTGGTATGTTCTGGGCTATTTTAAACGTCAGCTGGAAGAAGATACTCATAAAGGCGGGCTAAACATGCCTGAAGAACAGATTACATGCTGCAACGATGGCAGAATCCACATCCCCAGCACTCAGATATCGACACGCCACGTCGACGCCTACCAAACTCCCCGAACAGCCAGTGTCAATTGTCATACTGTTGCCATGGAATAATGGGTCAGCTTTGCACTTTGATAGGGCTTCCCTCTAGAACACGTAAAATTGAACTTCGTCTTGCCCTTACCTGGGTCCCTTGAGGTTCAGGACATGGCTAATACGGTTACTCAAAATCGCACGCCCGATGCCAGTCAAGATAAAGTTTGGCCGGTTATCGGGGTCCCGGGCTTGTATGTAGTCATAGTCTGGATACCACGCACGCAGCTGTCAGTGGCATATCACCAGGCCAATTGTTGGCCTCTTTCCGGGAGGGGTTACGTACCGGAGAGGAATGACCCAACGAAGCAACCCACCTGTGCCCCGTTCACAGTACTAAGAGAGATACCAGAATTCTCCAGTGACTCATAAACGACTTCCAGCAGCAAGCGCTGCTGCGGGTCCATGGCCGTTGCCTCACCCGGAGATATATTGAAGAAGCCGGCATCGAAGTCACGCAAGTCGACCTTTTCGAGGAACTTGCCACCAGGAGTTCTCATGGAGTGAGGCTTTCGCGTCTCATCGTAATGAGTATCAATAGTGAACCGAGACTCAGGGACCTCACTGGAAGCAAGGCCACCGCGTTTGAGAAACTCCCAGAACTGTGAGGGCGAGAAGTTCTCTCCAGGCAGGCGACAAGCCATGCCGACGATAGCGATTGGTTCAGCCATTGCTTTGCTTGTCTGAGTTGGTCTTGAGTCGGGTTCGCAAATGTCTAAGATTAGATGACTTTGGGAAGGGAAGTCGGAATTCTGTTCGGGTTGCGAAGTTGAAGGTTAGGTTCGGGAGGTGTACAGCCACTTTTATATAGTATACTTTGATGCTACTTGAATGTAGTAACTTCCCTGCATACTTTGGCATCACTCACAGAGGTTCTATGACAAATGACCTTTGCTATCTCATCACTAACTCTCTCAACTCCGTAATAATATTCCGAATTAATTCAACCGAAGCGATTCTTGAATGCTACGTTTCCACATGTTCGGTGCTAAAGCGGTAATCCCAGTTTTCAGGCTGTGTGGAGTAGGTCTGACCTGCTCTGGCCTGTTGATGTTGCCCAGGCCGGACATGATCATCACGGCATTAGGGTAGCTAATGCATGCAGAATTTATGCACAGATCCATCCTGGTACGACATTGCCCTCATATTGACTTTTGAATTGCAGCAGATGGGGCTGTGCGGCATTGTTTTCAGCTTCCCCTACTAGCAGCCTGGCCGCCATCGTTTACGTTGCTGTATCGCCTAAGAGCTTCTTGACAGTGTTCAGGCAAACTAGAAATCAGTATGTGTTGGTACTTTAACACCCGGATTGGCGCACATGAGTCTAAGTAGCTCGTCTTGGGCTCTCAAGCTCTCATCGAACTTAATCTTGGTAAGTAACCGGTGAGCATCTTTTCGGGTCCGAATCCAAGCTACGGATTCACCATCAGCATTCGTCACTGAAGTTCCCTCTTACAGCCGGTAATCCGATGCCAAGTCGGCGATTGGACAAAACGACAACTGATAGGAGTTCTGGCCTGCAGCCTTGCCAATGGTTCCAAATGCAAGTAAGCACGAGAGGGCACACTGGTAGAATGTGTGATGATGGCTGCAGGTTTATTGCAGAAATAAAGGAAAAAATGAAAAGCAAATCAAAAAAAAGGAAGGAAAGAAAAGAGGAAGAAAAGAAGCAGAAAAACAAAACAATTGCAAATAAGGCACAAAGAATGTCCGCCGGCCGCCTTCGGAGGTAAGTAAGCACAAAACAAAAGCAAAACATCGCCGTGGCGCCAGCTGTAGCTGTGAGATGATTTTCCGCTTCCCCGATGGAGCAAATTGAATCGTATCCTTCTACACACACAATTCCATGCGGCCACAAAGATTTGGGAAATCTGTATCGAGCTGATTAGTCACCCCAACGCATGCCTATCGCACGGAAGAGGTTGTCGCCGCCCTCCCTGGCGTGCCCTAATCCTCCTACAACGTGGCCTTGGTTATAAAAGGACGGCCTCCCGTGCTGGACGCTCAATCATACAGGAAAAACTCTCATCTGATAGCTGAATTTGCTCTTCTAATATCTCCATTGAAGCATCGTTAGCGGCCAAACTTTGTCAAAAACTCTTTCTTTCCGGGAATCCCGAACCATCCCAGCTACTATGTCTAGTAGGCAGAGGGTAGAGTTTAAGACCCTCGATGGGCTTACTTTGAGGGGAGATCTCTATCCAGCTGAAACCCGTGGGCCGGCCATCATCATCACCCCAGGGGTATGTATCTCTCCTACTCCCTCTATTTTATCTATATACTATCAAGTCTCAACCCCTACCACCGTGCTGGGCAATCAATTATGAAACGCAAAGTCTCCATCAAAGCACCACATGCTGACTACTCACCTAGTTTCATCTCGTCAAGGAGATTTTGGCCGGCGACATCGCGTTACAGTACCAACGCAACGGCGTCACCGCACTGGCTTATGACCCCCGTAACTACGGTGATAGCGACGGTCAACCACGCAACCATATAGACTCTATCCGCAACGTCACTGACTACAGTGATGCACTTACATTCCTCAAAGGTCTTCCCATGGTCGATCCCAATAAGATCGCGTTCTGGGGAGCCTCCTGGAGCGGTGCCGTCGCTCTAGGGGCGGCATCCCTCGACCCGCGCGCCAAACTCGTCCTCTCCGTGTGCCCCATGGTCCAAGATATCAACCCCTCCCCAGCCTCCATGAAAATGTTAAAGAATGCCATGAAGGACCGGGAGTCGATTGTCAGAGGCAACCCACCCTTCTATGTGCCTATAGTCAACGAGGAGGGCAAAAACCCCGTTGGTTTCGGCCCTGCCTACTCCAAGGACGACTATGAACTGTCGCAACGCGCTCGCAATAGCGTGGCGCCTAATTTCAGCCCCGATATGACCCTTCAGTCATACTTCCAGTTGGTACAGTATGACCCTGTGTCCACTATGCGGTTTCTCAGTCCAAACACTGCGGTAATGCTCCTAACCCCCGAACTCGACGAGATTTCGCCCGCCCACCTGCAGAAGCAGATTTACGATAACGTGCCGGGGCCGAAGAGATTATTCTGGGCCCCGGGCCAGCCACATCGTGGTGTGGTAACGGGTGACTATGCGGAGGAGGGTCTGCAGAAGCAGATTGAGTATTTATGGGAAGTCTTTGGGCCGAAACCCTGATTATGCCAGATGGCCGGATGATGTGGTGGTAATTCGACTCCCACAGCTACCAAGGCCATGTTTCGAGGAGGATACGAAATACTAGACATACTAGACATGCATCAAATGTATTCGATATAAAATACCGTTGCCTGGTTAGATAACGAAAGAAAAAAGAAAAAAAAAGTTGTGCTTATAAAAGTTGTAAAAAAAAGCTGATCTAGTCAAAGTAAGATGATCATCAGCAGCAGCAGGAGCATTAAAACTAAATTGACACGAGGACGGGTACTTCAGGATAGTATTGGCAGCGCAATGTAATGCCATCTGAAAGATGTCTTTGTCAGATTGAACTACTATGTCAATGACTAGAGACTCATGATAGCTGATTTCAATTATCACATTGATACATATATATCTATCTTTTAAATATTGATAGGCATCTTTCAATCAAGAATTGCATAGTATACTGACCAAGTCAATAATGTAGAACAAATATTTAGGTCGATATATGAGAATTAGTCTTACGATGGAAATTAACCTCCGGATATTGAATGTTTAAGGTTATCCTACTCCTCGATCTGTCGGTACTGTTGGGATATCCTAATTTGAATAGGGCATCCTTTGTATGGCACCACATGAATAGCCGACCTGGGCAGGGACCACGTTGTAGGTTACATCTGCTTGTCATTTCATAATATCAAATATCAGATGACATATCACACCATGATACGCCAGTTTGGAGCCTTATTTCATGACTTCTTGTTCTGGCAAGGTATATCGAACAACGCTAATCTGACCAGATGAATTCCACCATACAACCGCCCCTTCGAATCCAATACAAGGCACGTAATGAAACATAGTGTCCATGAGAATCAAGTTCAGAGTTCGTCTCCAGCTACTTGGATTCAACCTATCTGCCCGGTTGAGTCTATATCAACAGGAGATGACTTTCTCAAGAACATCAGCGCAGCCAAGCACAATGCATTGATCCCGGTCCTCAGTGTAGGCTGTACTACCAGTATAAAAAGTATAGAATGATTACCTTGGATCTCTTTAAGCTTTGTCTCAAACCTTGTATTATTTTAGATTGCCTGGTTTATAATTCCGAGAAGCTAAAAGCAGCTCAGAATATTGTGATAAGTAATAAGAATCTTGAAGTTCTTTGTAATATTAATATTGGATTCTCAGTATATTATAATAAAAGAATCCATACGAACTTTCTCAGTATTTCTGTTACTCGCCTTATGATATTTTTATCAGAGTAAACACGCGGAATGCCAGTAATTTATTAATTATATATTTGATTTCAATAATACTTTCAATACCTGTAATAATCTACATTCTAGTTTTTCGTTTTATAGATTTAAACCCTATTCTAATCTGTACCTGATCTGTAATAATATTTTTTATCTGTTGTATCTATATATTTCTTGTTACTAAGATAGAGAAATATGATATATTAATCTTCCTGCTTATAATACTTGTAATTTTATTATGATATATATTATAAATAACACTAGATTAATAGTTTTATATAGGTGTATATTAGTTTCTATTTATACTGCTTAATATTATGAAGGATTTTTCTCATTAAAATTTATATATAACTTATTATTTTTTTTCTTTATATCATAAATAAAATACTATTTTAGAATTTTAATTAAATTAAATAATATTTTTAGAAGTAGCAGCGGGTATCTAAATATATTAATTAAAATATGTTTAAACATGCTATAAATGTTTACTGCTTTGTAATTATTTTAGTTTCTAATAACCAAAACATTATTACTAAAAGAAATCGTTTTATTGAGAATATAATTAATATTAAAGGTTTCCTGGACTTCCATGTTTTTAGATTTAAGATGTTTTGTAAAAGTATATAAACAACATATATATTCCAATTTAGATAGTTTAATCACTGCTTGATAAATAAATTATATTATTTATATATCATTGATTATTTTTCATAATAATGATAATATTAACCAACCACTCCACCAGTGTGGCAGTGATGATATATAAAATAATAAGAGTAATATAATGTATCAGTAAATGAGGAATAGAATGAATACAATAAAATATATAATTATTAATCATTAAAATGCAGGATAATAATAAAAAGACATTAATAAAGTGAAAACAATCAACAAATAATAATAATACTCGTAGTGATGATGATAATAATAAAGAATATCCACATAGCAAAAAAGTGAATGAGAAGAAAAAGAAAAGTAATAGATAGAAAACTTTTATTTAATTTATGTTATTAAGACTCTACTGATATAAATATATTTAAGTATTTATAAAATCATACAGAAATAATGCATATATTTCATAAGGCTTTTATTTTTTTATTTTAGATTTCTACTCTTCTGAATCAGGAATGTATAAGACTTTCTCTCATACTTAGATCAGATAACTTATTCCAGCAAAAAAAATATTATTCATATTAAAATGACCCAGTTGACAGGAGTAATTTTATTAAAGTAATATATTATAATAATTATGACTATATCAAAATATTAATGGTGATTTTAGACTTTTTTTAATATTTATAAAATATTGATTTCTTTATCCGAACTAATCATCTTTTAACAATTACTCTATTTTATAAATATGATCTATCTTTATTATTATTAGATAAATCTATATTATTCAGTAACTGATTTCTAAGTTCTTATCTAGTCAACAGGCTTTACATCCTGACAAGTAGATCCTATCATATTATGATATCTTCTTTATTTATATATTTTCTAGTCGAAAAATAAAGAGATTATATCTGTACATATGAACATATAATGATATCAATCACTATGCAATATGTACAGTTATCTAAATTGATGTCTACATATAGATATAGTAGTATCCATACTTTATCTCATCAATCTGAAAGAAAGCAGTAGCATATATAGTATATCACCTACAAGTGAACTAATAGATGCATGAAGTCATATCATATGGATAATATTTTCGGCAATGTACACGAGAAAATTATATAATCTACACCCAAACTCTCACTCTTGTCTATCGATTTGAAAACGTATACTTTCTAGGTATATCAGAGTTTCGATGGAGTAAATGCAATATTTAAAGCAACTACGCGGATTACTGATACTGTAAGTTTGAAAATAAAAGACTAATAAATACTATCTAAATCTGATAGGTGTTTTTCCGCCACTCAATATATACAGTATACTAAAGTTGTGCATCAGATTACATTATAATCTACATAGACAAGAAGACAACCGAAGGGGCGGTGGCTGGGCGGGCAAGGACAAAAAACTTCCAACGAAAAGCAAGAAACACAGCTAATCGCCAACTTACTAAATAGATAGATACTACATCCACCGATCCCGTCCAAGTCACGGACCAGTAAGGATCCTAACAAATCTCCCGAGCTGCTTAGAGGATTTGCAAGAGTGAGTAAGTAGTCAACGTGGACAAAAGTCCGCAAGCACATCTTGCCGATAGCGTCGTCGATTTGCATACGGCGAAGCCCGAAACTTCTTCGATCGACGATAGTATGCAAGTCAGGAGTTCAGGCCTCGCAATGCCGGTCGCAAGTTTGGAATATCATTTGGAATACAATATGCATCGGTCATGCGGTCTCCGACCTCCGTGTTCCCGATGGCCGGACTGTAAGCCCCGAACCCCGTGCCCAGTCAATCTATAGGGCGTTCAATCATGATGTGACAATGTGATTTGTACTTGGTTGAGATCTCCCTTTGTACGTACTTATTTCTTCACGAGCGGCAAATGCATATTACAGTTCTACTGGCGTTGTTGTGCTTCCAGGAATAAGGAAGTTTTTACTGGAGAATGATGATAAAAGTTATGATACTACCAATTTGGACATGAGTGAGAAGGTAATGATAAGATTTTGCTGATGTCCATATCAGTACCTCGTTATTTGATTAACTCTACATATGCTTTTATTGCGGTATTGATTCGGCTTTTTTCATATATATACTCCGAAGTTAGGGAAAGATAGTACAATCATATACAGGACGCTCAATGAGGTGAAAGAAAACGAATAATGACCATGAATTGCATTACGAACAGATTTTGAAGAAAGTAACAGAGAGTAATTCGAAAAGAAGAAGAGGAAAATAAGCTGGCCACGGAGTAAATGTTGGAAAATCCTATATCTTCCCAAAAAGTCCTTGTGGAGTGGTTGCCTTGCTCAGAAATGCAACAATACCCCCAAATATGCAAGTAGCACCGGAGAACATGGAAACCTCGAGGTATCCTCCATAGACATCCACGAGTTTGCCGGCAATGGGCGGACCGGCCAGTGCTGCCAGAGCGGCAATGGCTAACGCCATGCCAAGATACGTGCCTGCATCTTGGGAAGATTTCGTGCAGATCGTGCAGGCCGCAGAGCCCCCGGAGATGATTGTCCCCGAGGTGAAACCAAAGACGGCCGAATAGACAATCAATTCTGCATTACTCTCTGCCCTGTTCCAGCAAAAAGTGACTATGCCGTTGGTGATGCCGCCGATGGCAAAGGCGTTCAGGCGGCCGAATCGATCGGCCAGGATGCCGGGGATGACACGGCCAAAGGTTGAGGCGGCGTTCAGAATGGCAAGCAGGTACGAAGCTAGGGTAACTCCCATACCACGAGTAACGGCGTAGGTGGGAATGAAGAAGAATGGAGGAAACATTCCGAGAAACATGAAGAAGAGAGCAACGACAATCATCAGGTAGGTTGGGTCTCTGAAGGCATCCGCGATGAACAAATTCGTGTGGCGAGGCGGGAGTCGAGCCGTCACCGTGAGGCATGCGAAGGCGAGGAGGGGAAGGATGATGAAGCCAATGATTCGAACGGACCAGCCGAATCCGAGTGAGGTGTGGTCAAACATTCGGGTCAACGCAATTGGGACCACCACGCCTCCGATAGAAGAACCGGAGACGGCCACACCGAGGGCAGCAGCGCGGTTTTTGTCAAAGTATTGGGATACGGCGGCCATGGCGGGGAACTGAAGGAAGCCATTCGCAATGCCTAGCACAACTCCCTGGGCTAGGATGAACTGATAGTACTTGTGGCAGAGACTGGTCATCATCATACCGAAGACGTAAAGAACGGCGGCGGGTCGAATGAGCTAATTGGAAAATTCATGTTAGGATGATGTCAAAGATGCTCCTTTGTTCAGGGAACAGTTAGCTAACTCACCCATGCGCCTACCCGATCGAACATTGGTCCTCCTATAGAGCCAAATGCAAACTGAAGGAAAACAGAAACTGATCCAATCCAGGTGACATCGTCGGCCGAGTATTCTCGAAGTTGGTGAGCCATATAGTACTCCTGCAGTACACCGTATGAGTTCGCAAAGCCCAGGGTTGCGAAGAAGATACATGTTCCGCCCACTGCAACAAGCCATGCCTTGGTGCCGCCATCGGGGGCTTGATCACCAGCGAGGGAGGCATTGGATTGACCTTCGTCAGCTTGTATGTTGTCCGGAGCGCTGGCCTCGACGTTGGTCGTCGCCTGCGTCTCTCCCTCCAATGAAGCCTCCCATTCAGCACCCATGGTGTCTATAAATGACAGCGATACGGAATGGAAGAGAAATTGTCAATGTAGGGCCAACGATATTCATTTGGAACACTACTATATATGCTACAAGCTGAAATTGTGATCAACAGACCACAGGTTATTGCTTTTTTCTTCTTCTCGGACAATCATCTCGGATGGACATATAGCATTACTGTTGTATTCCGTAATAGTATTAGTAGATGCATTAGTAGTAGACAGGAGACGAGTGTGGTTTTTTGTTGAGGGCGGGTGAGACGGAGTCTGGAGGTCCGATCTCCGAAGGTGGTTCGGAACATCAGGAACAAAGAAACCTTTTCCACTTTCTGTGTATTATTTCCCCTTGGCCATATGATCTTTTCCTCAGCCTTGACCACTGCAGTGGCTATCTCTTAGCATTTCTGGGTTACCCATTATCGATAGGACACGTTCCTCAATGTCGAATATTTGTTGCATAGTTGTAATAAGATTCGCCTTCTATAGGTAACCGAAAACAATGAACCTATCTTTCAATAGATAGGGGAAAAATAAAAAACCTTTATTTCCAGAAAATGGAAGCCAACATGTATCTGGTTTGTTTGGATCTGCGTCTGATCATCCATTGGTCGGTGAACAATGCGAACCAAGTCAAAAACATTGCTAGGCAACCAACAAAAGCAATTTACTATTTCCCTGTCCATCCCTCCATCTCTGTTACCGCATAATATGTGTGAGACCTTGGTCATTCCATGCCTTATCGCATGACTGTCATATACAGGTCACATGATCTTCCAAACCCAAAGGATTATTAACAGTAATTTCGATGAAGATACTTAAAATATAGGATTTACTAGAGATAAGACAGGAACCAGCTGAAAAATAAAAGAAAAAAACTAGAAGATTAATAGAAAATTAGTAGAAGATTAATAGAGAAAGAATATAATTTTAAAAAAAAAAATTAATTTTTAAAGATATATAAAATAGCTTAATCTCTAAAAAATAAACAATTTTTTTTTTAATTTATTAATTCTTATAAATACACAGGCTTTATTCAGATATAATTAATTATTATAATTTATAGATTCTTATATAACTAATAAACATGATAATGTCTGGTGTCTCATGGTTTGCCAAAGGCAATGTGGAATTGAACTGTTAATGTAATAGTAACATGTCCGTTCCCAGTTCGCCCAAATGGTTAGCAGAGTTTAGCGTGCTTAGGGGGAAGGATGTTAGACATGAGAGTAACGCTCCTTGCAGCTATAGAAGCTCTGTTATGGGTTTGCATACAAGGCAGATTCAATCACGGGTCATGATACGTCATATGAAAGGTAAAGAACCTAGGAAACAACTAAGGCATGTGAGTGATGCGGCATATGAATTGTAGAATATGTACTTACAAATTCTCGCTTCCTCTCCAACTACCCCTGCACGAAGAACTTCTTATCTCAGGTTGAAATGATCCAATCAATCAGCCCCCCTGGTGCCAATTCTACAATCACAACACGGTTCTCATTCCACCGACTCCTTCTTTTAATCTCTTACGTGAGTCTGGAGTCCTCGCTACCGGCAACGATTGGGGATACTCGGCAACTAGGGGACATCATCCTCCGCAGTGAAGAGGATTGGGACCCGCAGGTTGGCCTGGAGAGCTTTGCCGACATGAAAGGGAAGACATGGCAACAACTTTGCCGGGACACTCAGCGGTGCTAGGAACAAATCCACAACTATCTGGCACAGTACCGATTCATCAATTCGACCATATCTTGCGATCAACTGCGCAACCATCTCTGCTACCTCCCCTGTGGGATTGAGCAGATATCGGCGCAGAGCCTGAATGCGACTTGTTTGTAGTTGCCAAACCATCTGATCGGAGAGCAAGGAAGCCTGGCCCTGATCTGTATTTAGTTTATCGGTGATCCCAATCTCGTGTCAAATGGTTCCATTACGGTCGTTGCTAGTGGATCCCAATCAGTGTTTGATCAAGGAGATGTGCATCCTGTTACAGGAATCACCCCTCTTTCAGGCTCGGATCTGGGACTACCAATTACGTGAGGCATTATCGTCCATGGAAATGTTCTTCTCTAGAGAAGAGGAAAATGGGTTGGGTTGCGGTTCCGCAACGGATGGTCCGTCTTGGAGCCAGATTCGACATGTCGAAGCCTATCGACGAGAGACACGGATACTGAGATATCGCTATGACAGAATGTCCATTACCAGAACGGCTAGTACTAAGAGATCCTACGCTAGGAGACAAAACATCCCTCGTGCATCTGGCGTCTGCGAAGTATCCGAAGGATCTGTGGTCACGGAAAATACCATAGTAGAGGAAAGTTCGAGCGCAATGTGACTGTGTCATTCACGACAGTAGCAAAATCAACTCTTCCCCTTCTGGCATTTTACTCCGCGGGCAAGCACTGCTTTTGGTAATGTACAATCAGTGTGTCAAAATGGTTGAAACTTGTGATAAACCAATTAGCGAGTCGTTGATCCCATAGAAGCAGGTTGTTGTTCGTTTCGTTGCAATATTTTTGGTGATTCCCAACCACTGCAGCAAGCGAGATTTGTGCATACGTACGACCATGCTCGCCGGAGAATAGCGGGTCGCTGCTGAGAAGTCGCAGGCGGGTGAGATTGGTGAATTCCTTTGTAGCCAAGAGGTCACAATAGTCTTGTTTGACACCCAAGTGAAGCAACGGAGTAATCGGGGCAGTCAGGAGGCTCTAAGGCGGCTCATGCTCAGCTGTCAGGGAAAGGGGCGACCGAGCTTGTCAATTTTTACTTCCAGATAATCCACCCTGGGCTTCGGGTCATCGGGAAGGTAGCGTTCCTGTGGCAATTCCGATCCTACTAGTCAACCGATAGCGTGCGACCAGTACCGCGGTGAATGCGCGTTTTGAACATTGCATTTATGCGTGCTTTATGTCACCATGGTTACAGGGCATTAGCAGCGTCGTTGAGTTTGCTGGCATGTGTGATTCTAGGTCTTCGCAGGTGATTAATACAGCGGTCTGATCTCGACAAACCATAAGGCTACGCTATCTAACTGAGTCCGCGCTCACGCTTATGTATCAAAATCACTGATCAGGGTTGATAAAACCCCATGAAACAGTTATGTAGCTCTGTGGCCACTCCTTTCATTCTTGAGGCCAGCCGAAGAGTACTTCCAGTTAGCAGTGTCTTTATCGAGCTACGCTAGTCTACGAGCAGTGTGACCAACACCACTGTGATCATGATGTAATATGATCTTGTCCGCACGCTTGCTGCTTCAGGGTTACATTTCGAGAAGTTTAGCATGGATTCCGTTAACATAGCCGTGGGCGTCCGAAAAATATACAGCCGTCCTTCGAAGCAATGGCCTAGTGGTCCGACGTATTAGTGGAATTCCAGGTTTTGTGGGAAGAGATTCCAGTGGCTGGCCCTGTTGATGAGAAGTAACAACCACATAGCTCCTGCAGCAGACCTCAACCTCACTATAAAGGGTTCAAAGACGTGTCTCTACGCTGAATGAGAGAGAAGGGGCTGCGAAAGACAGATCGCAAGATGAGAGTGACAATAAATTACAGACTGCGTGTTAAGAAGCCAATACATTGGAGGGTATGGCCTGGGCGAAAAATACACTGTGAGATTTGTGTGCAAAGTACGCAACCTGATCCTTCCAAAGGCTCTGGCGGCTCAACTGAATCATAGAAAAGAAAGTTCAAAAGAATTTACTTAGCTACAGAGGATTCCCAACGTAGAAGTGATGGGATCTATCTCCATAGACAATGTTGGTGCCGACCTCTGGAAATAGTGTAGCTATTCTATTATCAGATAACACCTTTCATTGGATGACCTGGGTATTAACGATGAATGTTTCTACTTGCCTGGTAGACAAACCCATGCGAGCTCATTCTAAATTTTTGTGTCACTACCAGAAATATCACTGATCTGAAAACAGATACCACCTGTTACTGACTCCCAATTACCGTCTACCTCTTTCGCGAGATGCGTTATTTATTTTATTAGCTGATATAGGTGCGATGCCTCACAGGGTACAAGAGATTATAGACTTAGAAGAGTGATATACAAAATATAATGTTGTTTGGGATGAAATCTCTGTTCTTCGATAGATTTTTGACTAGCAGAAAAGCCTTGGCATTAAGGAAATGGTTTCAAACTTATACACTGCCACTGTATAAGTATCAATTCAGTTACTTACCCTAATTAAAATATGATTTTGTCTGGTAGATGTATTGGCGATCCAAGGATCCTTCCTATCTGTTATCGAAGTTAAGAAGAATGAGTCAAAACTCTTTCACATTTAAAACATATCCAAAAGGCTTCAACTGATATTTAAGAGCCTTCCAAGGTTGTACTGCATAGGGCATTACCTGACCAAAATCAATGAAATGGTTCTAGGTATTGCAGAGGCTTCAAACTCATAATTATATTTTGCTTAACAAAAGCTTATCTCGGTTTCTGAATGCCCAGATGGCCACGGCTCTCATGTTGCATATTGAAATTCCTCTCAGCAAATACCCATCCCAAGACTAGCTAGCAGGCATGAAAATGTATTTAGTCACTGGTTCTGTCAAGTTCCTTCACCTGCGTCACATCTTCAAAAAACGTAGCGCCATACTCTTTCATGATCTGTATCCTCTCATCCATATTCATCGCAAAACTCATTCTCCCAAAATCTCGGGATATTTGACTGGTACTCCTATACCTCAACACCCACACACCCACTCCATTTATCAGCCAACCATACACCATCACCTTTTCTTCTTCCTCCGTGATATCCCTCCTTTCCATCTTCACTGCAATCCACTCCTCCTTACTTGGCCAAAACTTCGCACCAGTGCGTTGTATAAGATTACAGAATCTGTCTTCTTTATCGGTACTGGGTGAGTGCTGTGATGCATGGGAGCGGGGGACCGATAGGAAAAGTATGTTGAGAAGGTCAGGACTATCTTTGATAAGGATCCTGCCAGTGGAGGGGTAGCCGTAGACAACACATCCTCCAGGATCAAAAACAGTCTATTCAATTGTTGATAGAGCAGGGCCTATTAGTACAAAGATCCTTGAGTCGCGCATTACTGTTTATTAAGAGAAAATAGAGGAAATGCTGATGGGAAATGAGCAGCCAATGACTTATTGGCAGAGAGTCAATAGAAAGTTGAAGATGATGGAGACGAGTATGCTGCTAAACCTCATGTTCTAATAAGGTTATAAATAAGATAAGACCAATGTTGTGTATTACATGAGTTGAACTCAGAGAATCATGAGTGCTCTTGGAGTTAGGCAGATAACTATTTTAATATATAGGAATTAAGAAAAGCTTCCTTGAGATGATTGGGTAGGAACCTTGGTATTACAGTATATATTAACATACTACACAACCGTGTACAGGGTACCCACAGTCAGGTTTTAAAAGTATTTGCCTCTAGCCCCACACCTACTACACCACCTATAATCTAGCCTACCGCCTACCTTATATACGCCATGGGAAAGCATCATGATAGAATTAATCAGATTTTCCACAATACTATATTTCTACTAGTTCTATACTTGTCTATACATGTCTATACTAAATACTTTCTAGTAGGGAAATCGTCACAACGGGACAACGGTCAAATAATGTCTGATAAGTTTTTAAATAATATTATTTGATAGGACTTTCTATTGAAAATATAATAATATAACTTTTATTTCTTTATTCAATTGTTCTGTGGAGTTATAAGTATTTAAAAATAATAGTATATACTTCTGAATTTGGTTAATATATATAATAGAAATTTAATCGGATTAGTATATATAATAGAAATTTAAATTAGATTAATATATTTTTATACAGGTACTAAGCTTAATTAAGTCTATTAAATATTATAAAAATAAATATTACAGCTATAAGTGTTACTCTAATAAGTATTATACTTATAAATATTACTTTAATAAGTATTATATAAATTAATATATTAATATACTTATAGATCCTCGGAATCCTAATCTACTGGAAAAATCAAATTAAATATATTTATTATTTTAATAATATTTACTATGCTTAAATTATATACTTTCAAAAAATATTTTTTCTTATAATATTAATATATAATAATTTATATATATATTTATAGCTAATTATAATAAAGTAGAGATTATATTCTAGCCTGTAAACTATAAAAATAATAATATTATAAAAATAAAATAAAAATTTATAAAATAATATTATATTAATATAATTAAATCTGTGTGATCCTGCTGAGCTAATAAATAATAAAAAAAAATAATATAAATTATAATTAATAGTTTTCTTATAGTTCTTATACTCAGGTAATATTCTTTCTGAAGAAAATTGTTACGGACCCCTGCTAGTCGACCTGCTAGTAAGGCGGACTTGTTAGACAGAAAGCACTAATAAAGGCAGCACTCGAGCAATCAGAAACTTTTATTAAGAAGAATTCCGGATTATTTCTATAATATTCAGGATGGTCTTATGTCATGTGATTATCTACCATCAGATTTACTATTAAAAGTATATTTAGGGTATACTAGAATCTCAAAGTCATGATTAGATTGATTACTAATTTATCTTAGATAGTATATAATATAGTATACAGAGGATAGAATATATAAGGATACTTATTTATATATTTAGTTAGTTCTGTTCTTCGTGTTTAATTTATATTGTTTTTAAGTAATTTATTTTTAAAAGCTTAATAATACAATACTCATCTATACTTACTTATGGATAGTTATACAGTATTATCTAGCTTTATTTCTTTTTTTTTATTCAGGATCAGTTATCTTAAATAAACTATTAGTCTGATATTATCTTGATCTAGTTTAATAGTATATATATTAATAAAGCTAAGTTAACAGGAACAGAGAACTAATCCTAGAATTTAATATATTAAATACCAGTCAGTACAAGTGTTATCTATTATAATTATTTATTATATTAACTATTTCAAGCTTATTATATACTCTGTAACAGGATTTTAGTATCTAAGGAGGAGGATAGTAATAGGATTTAATAATATAGAAATTGATAGATATGGTTAATCAGTTATAAAAAAATATTATAATCTTAAAATAATAAAATTAATTATTTAAAGATTATTTAATAATTAAGTCTATTAAGGTCAGACCACCGGAACTATTTAATAATAATAAAATAAAGCTTAGAGTTTTTTTGATCCAGTTAAATCTATATCTTAATATAAATAAAGAGAAATTTAAGAATAAGATTAATAAGATTTTCTTTATATTTATCTATCTAACTGGAACAGTATTTAACTGGTTTGAACTGTATATTTATAAATACTAGAAAAAACTAGTAGAGAATTAGAATAATAATACTAAGAAAATATTTGCTAGTTATACTAAATTTAAAAAATATTTTAAATAAATATTTAGAGATATCGACGCAGCACATAATACTGAATAGAAACTATAGTAACTTAAGTAGACTGGATTAGTATTTAAATATATTTCTAAGTTTCTGTAAGTTATTCGTTACCTAGACTAGAATAAAGATATCTATATTATATAATTTAAAAAAAAGTTTAAAATAGAGATCTAAGAAAAATTTATTTAGTAAGAATAACTAAATATCTTATAATAAATAATTACAGCAGCAGTTAAAATTAATAATAAGTTATATAAGTATAATATAAAATAAAAAAAAGATTAATAGACTAATAGATCTATACTTTAATGAAATAATTAATAAAATTATTAAATTAATAATAGACAGCCAGTACAGCTTAGAAGTCTGGAATATAAAGATTCTTATAAATTAAAATTAATAGAGCTGGATATAATATAATACTAGACTTAATTAAATAAAGTCTCTAAGAAGGAGCTTGAAAAACATAAAAAAAATTATTTATATTTTAACTGCAGCAAGGCAGGTTATTAATTAAAGAATTATAAATAGAAATAGTAACAGCCTTAAAAATAATTAAGAACTATTAATAAAGACTAGATTAAAGAAGTTTATAATATTACTGATAGATAACTAGAAGTCTGGATAGAAACTAAGCTATTAAATAGTAAGAAGTTATAAATTATATAATAAAAATAATTACTAGTACTAGTAAGCAGGATATACTAGAATTAGTTAAAATAATAAATTAACACAGATAAGCTAACAGCATTAATAGAGTTATAAGAAACTTATTAATTATCTGAACTATTTAATTAATTTATAAAAGTTAATAATAATAATAAATTAGCTCTAGAGAATAAATATTTTAATATAATTTAAAATAAGTTTAATCTTTTAAATAAAGAATATAAAATTCAGCTAGAAGGCCTTGAATCTAGTAAGAAAAGATTTAATAAGATATCTGATATCTTAGAAAAACTTTTATTAGAAACTAGCCAACCATATTTAATATAATAGAATAAGGATAAAGAAAACTAAAAAGATAATGAAGGTAATATTTTCTATTAGTTAAATTATATTATAAAGAAACTTAAGGAGAATCTGGTGTGATTTTACTTAGAATTTAAGAAAATTATATAGTATTATCTGTATTAGGATCTAAGATATTAAGAGATATAGAATAAAGATTAGAGATTATATCTATAGAAATATTTCTGTTACCCGGAGTTTTATTTAATATATAGACAGGATAATATAGATTATCATTATTATTTATTTGAAATTAGTTAAAAAATAAGAGTGGCTGGACCAGACCCTTAATATAATTATAGAAAATACTTGTATAAATATTTTAAGAGAAATAAAAAATACTGGAAACATAATAAATTTTTTTGGATTATATATTATACAGATATGTGTTTTCTATATTATAATCAGAAATATATTATAAGATACTGATTAAAAGTACTGGAAGTAGTGGAAGCCAGAAGTAATTATTATTTATATCTTAATTTTGGTTATTTATATATAAAATATAGATGATATTTATACCATGATATAATATATTGGATGATGTACTTTAATAATCAGTATATAATATATTATATAGTAAAAATAGAAAGTTTAAGATTTTTACAGGAATATTTAAAGTTATTAAAATCTAATTAGCTAGATTAATAGTTGGTAACTATTGAATCAGGAAGATATTTAAAGATTTAAATAATTATACTAGGCTAAATAGCTCAAGTACTGGTAGATTCTAGTATAACCAGGAATTTTATAAATCCATGATTTATGCAGTAACTTAGTGTTACGGACCCCTGCTAGTCAACCTGCTAGTAAGGCGGACTCGTTAGGCAGAAAGTACTGATAAAGGCAGCGCTTGAGTAATTAGAAACTCTTATTAAGAAGAATTCTAGATTACTTCTATAATACCCAGGACGGCCTCATGTCATGTAATTATCTATTATCAGATCTATTATCAAGAATATACTTAGAATATACTGGAATCTTGAAGCCATGATTGGATTGACCACCAATCTACCTTAGATAGTATATAATATAGTATATAAAGAATAAAATATATAAGAATACTCACTCATGTACTTAGTTCTGTTTTTTATATTTAATCTATATTATCTTTAAATAATTTATTATTAAAAGCTTAATAATATAATACTTATCTGTACTTATTTATAGATAACTGCACAGTACTATCTAGCTTTACTTCTTTTCTTCTATTTAAGACTAAATTATCTTAGATAAATTATTAGTCTGATATTATCTCAATCCAGTTTAACAGTATATATACTAGTAAAGCTAAGCTAATAAAAACAGAAAAGTAATCCTAGAATTTAATATATTAAGTACCAGTTAATATAAGTATTACCTGTTATAATTATCTATTATATTAATTATTTTAAGCTTATTATATACTCTGTAACAGAATTCTAATATTTAAGAAGAAGAACAGCAGCAGAGTCTTATAATATAAAAATTAATAAATATAATTAATCAGTTATAAGAAAGTATTATAGCTTTGAAGTAATAAAATTAATTACTTAAAGATTATTTAGCAGTCAAGTCTGTTAAAGTCAGATTATTAAAACTATTTAATAATAGTAAATTAAAGCTTAGAGCTTTCTTGACCCAGCTAGACTTGTATCTTAATATAAATAAAAAGAAATTTAAAAATAAGATTAATAAGATTTTCTTTATATTTATCTACCTAACTGGGATAGTATTTAACTGGTTTAAGCTGTATATTTATAAATACTAAAAGAAATTAATAAAGGATTAAGATAATAATACTAAAAAAATATTTATCTGTTATACCAAATTCAAAGAACATCTTAAATAAATATTCGGAGATATTAATACAGTATATAATATTGAATAAAAACTATAGCAACTTAAGCAGACTGAATTAATATTTAAATATATCTTTAAATTTCTGTAAGTTATTAGTTACCTGGACTAGAATGAAGACGCCTATATTATATAATTTAAGAAAGGACTTAAAATAAAGGTCTAAGAGAAACTTATTTAGCAAGAATAATTGAATATTTTATAATAAATAATTATAGTAACAGTTAAAATCAACAATAAGTTATATAAGTATAATATAAAATAGAAGGAAGACTGATAAACCAGTAAATCTATATCTTAATAAAATAATTAACAGGATTACTAAGCTAATAATAGATAGCTAGTATAGTCTAGAAATCTAGAATATAAAGATTTCTATAGACTAAAACTAATAGAACTGGATATAATATAATACTAGACTTAATTAAACAGAGTCTCCAAGAAGGAGTTTAAAAGATATAAAAAAAACTGCTTATATTTTAATTACAATAAGATAAATTATTAGTTAAAGAATTATAAATAGAAATAATAATAATCTCAGAAATAGTTAAGAATTACTAATAAAGATCAGGCTAAAGAAATCTATAATATTATTAATAAATAACCAGAAGTCTAGACAGAAACCAAGTTATTAAATAATAAGAAGCTATGAATTATATAATAAAAATAATTACTAGTACTAGTAAATAGAATATACCAGAACTGGTTAAGATAATAAATTAATATAGATAAATTAATAGTACTAACAGAGCTACAAAAAACTTATTAATTATTTAAGCTATTTAATTAGCCCACGAAAGTTGATAATAATAATAAGCTAGTTCTAGAGAATAAATATTCTGATATAATTTAAAATAAATTTAATCTTTTAGATAAAGAGTATAATATTTAATTAAAAGGCCTTGAACCCAGTAAGGAGAGATTTAATAAAATATTTAATATTCTAGAAAAATCTTTATCAGAAACTAGCGAATCATGCCCGACGCAGTGGGATGAAGATAAGAAAAACTAAGAAAATAATAAAAATAATATCTCTTACTGATTAGACTGTATTATAAAAGAATTTAAGAAGAATCTGGCACAATTCTATCTAGGACTTAAAGAAATTATATAATATTATTTATATTAAGACTTAAGATATTAGAAGATATAGAATAAAGATTAAAAACTATATCTGTAGAGATACTTCTATTATCTAAAATTTTGTCTAATATATAGACAGGATAATATAGATTATTATTACTACTTATTTAAAATTAACTAAAAAATAAGAGTGGCTGGACTGGATCCTCAATATAATTATAAAAGATATTTATATAAATACTTCAAAGAAAATAAGAAATACTAAAAACATAATAAACTTTCTTGGATTATATATTATATAGATATATATTTTCTATACTATAACCAGAAATATATTACAGGATACCGACTGAGAATACCAGAAATAGTAGAAGCTAGAAGTAACCATTATTTATATCTTAACTTTGGTTATTTATATATAGAGTATAAGTAATATCTATACTATGATATAATATACTGGATAATATACTTTAATAATCAGTATATAATATATTATATAATAAAAATAGAAAGTTCAAGATTTTCACAGGGATATTTAAAGCTATTAAAATTTCATTAGCCAGACCAACAGTTGGCAGCTACTAAATCAGGAAAATATTTGAAAATCTAGACAGTTATACTAGATTAACCAGCTCAAGTACTAGTAGATTCTAGTATAACCAGAAACTTTATGAATCTATGATTTATAGGGTTGGGTTAGGGCTTAGGGTTTTATTAGGGTTTTATTTAGGGTTTTA